>NW_016107610.1:2474685-2562010 GCF_001604975.1 Cebus imitator
AGATTGAGTCTCCCTCTGTCACCCAGGTTGGAATGCAGTGGCACGATCTCAGCTCACTGCAACCTCCGCCTTCCAGGTTCAAGTGATCTCAGCCTCCCAAGTAGCTGGGACTACAGGCACCTATCACTATGCCTGGCTAATTTTTTTTGTTGTTGTTGTTATTTTTAGTAGAGATGGGATTTCACCATGTTGGCCAGGCTGGTCTCAAACTCCTAACCTCAAGTGATAATCCTGCCTTGGCCTCTCAAAGTGCTGGGATTACAGGCATGAACCACTGCAGTCCTCCTGCCTTATTAGCCTCTTGAGTAGCTGGGACTGTAGATATGCACCTCTGTGCACAGCCTGAAACTTTTTCGAGTAGTCCAGAGGTGGTGTTAAGGGTCCTCCACAAAAATAAATTCACTGGCCCGTCCAGAGAACGCAAGACCTATATCCCATGTCTAACTCAGAATAGACTTGCTTCTCAGGAAGGACAGAGTTTCCGGTAAGATCTTACCTCTGAGTGGAGGGATTAGGGTGGTTTTTACTTTATATTTTCTTCCTATCATTTGAATTTTATACAGACATATATATCATCTTTACAAAAACAAGCATCTCCAAAATTTCATTTTGGAGACAAATATTGAATGTCCTAAAGCAAAAACTTAAAAACTGCCTAGAACTATGTCCCTAGAGAGATGTACGATGTTGGAGTTGGCCTCCTCTGTCACTCCCAGGGTAAGATGCTTTTGTTAGATATGCATTCCAACAGGTGGATTAGGCTAGCACCTCTGATTGGGATAGTCCCTGAATTCAGAGAGGCAGGGCTGTACCCTCCTGGAAGGAGCTGCTGAGTAGAGTGTGACTTGGCTTCTAGCTTCATTCGTTGGTTGCTTTCTTTATGGGTGTTTCCAAAGAAATCACTCCTTTTCTGGTGTGGCTCTGGGCTGCCTCCTATGGCCCACTGGGCTCAGTCTCTCCATCAGCATGGGGGATTCTAGAGGCCTTGCTTGATATTACAACCTGGGGATCAAAGGACTGTGAAGAGCAAGAGTTCTCATGTGTAAGCCTCCCATGCATTCCTGGGATTTCCCCGCTTTAGGGGTTTAGTTCATATTAGGGGCAAGGTGGAGGGCTGCTCCTTCCTCATAACCAGTCTTTGGATGCGGTAACATTTTACCCACATTGCCCTTGGCAAGGTAGAGCCAACGGAAGCCAGCAGAGTGGACTCTGGCTCCGCTTTTATTCTCCTGGTGTGCTGTAGTTTACAGCATTCTACTCTTTTCTGTCAGTTTAGTACTTGGTAGAGTGAGACCACACAGAGAGGTTTTGAAGATAGGTGTCCATTGGAACTGCAAGCCATCTCAGGGACATTGTAGGGCTTGAAGACACATTTGAGGCAGAGCTTTGGCATTTTCAGAAAAGGGGGCCCGGGGTTAGCATTGAGCAGGTCAGATTTTTCTGGGCATGACCCAGCCAAAGCTCTGATCTGTGTGGCTGGGCTGCTATCTGCCTTTGTACTGTAGACTCCCCAGTCTTGAACTTAACTGGCTGAGGTATAAAAACTATTTCACCATCTAATACTCTATTAAGGCTATAAATCTTTAGGCTCTTAAAAATATTAGATTTTTTTTTTTTTGAGATGGGAGTCTTGCTATGTTGTCCTAACTGGATTCGAAATCCTAGGCTCAAACCATCCTCCCTTAAATTTTTTTTTTTTTTTTACCGGGCACATTGACTCACTCCTGTAATCCCAGCACTTTGGGAGACTGAGGCAGGTGGATCACTTGAGGTCAGGAGTTCAAGACCAGCCTGGACAACGTGGTAAAACCCCGTCTCTACTAAAAATACAAAAAAGTAGCTGGGCATGGTGGTGTGAGTCTGTAGTCCCAGCTACTGGGCAGGCTGAGGTGAAAGAATCACTTGAACTTGGGAGGTAGAGGTTGCACTGAGCCAAGGTCACACTAGTGCACTTTGGCGTGGGTGACAGAGTAAGACTGTCTCAATTAAAACAATTTAAAAAAATTTTTTTATTTTTGTAGAGATAATGGGGTTTTGCTATATTAACTAACCTGGTCTCAAACTCCTGGCTTCAAATAATCCTTTCACCTTAGCTTCCCAAAGTGCTGGGATTACAGGCATGAGCCACAGCACCTGGCCCTTACCTTCTTGAGTAGCTGGGACTACAGGTGTGCCACTGTCTCTGGCCATTATTCTTTTTTCTTAAGAGATTGGGTCTGGCACCGTCACCTAGGCTGGAGTTGGAATGCAGTGGTGTAATCATAGCTCACTGCAGTCTTGACCTCCTGGGCTCAAACAATCCTTGCACCTCGGCCTCCAGAGTAGGAATTACAGGCATGGGCCACAATGCCTGGCTAATTAGTTTTGTTTATTTATTTCTTTTGTAGAGACAGAGTCTCACTGTGTTGACCAGGCTGGTCTCAAACTTTTGGCTTGAAGCTATCCTTCCACCTTGGCCTCCCAAAGTGTGGGATTACAGGTGTGGCGAGCTGCCATTTATCCTTTGTTAAAAACAATTTTTTTGAGACGGTCTCACTCTGTTGTGTAGACTGTAGTGCAGTGGCGTGATCACGACTCACTGCAGCTTCGACCAACCGGGCTTAGGTGATCCTCCCACCTCAGCCACCCGAACAGTTGGGACTACAGGCATGCACCATCATACCAGCTAGTATTTTGTATTTTTTCGTAGAGATGGGGTTTTGCCATGTTACCCCGGCTGGTGTTGAATTCCTGAGCTAAGTAATCTGCCCCCCTTGGCATCCCAAAATGCTGGGCTGACAGGTGAGAGCCATGACGCCTGGCTTATCATATTCTTAATTAGCATGTTTACTTGTATTTAAAGTCTGGTGGAGGCCAGGTGAGGTGGCTCACACCTGTAAGCCCAGTACTTTGTGGGGCTGAGGCAGGTGGATTGCTTGACCTCAGGAGTTCGAGACCAGCCTAGGTAACATAGCAAAACCCCATCTCTACTGAAAATACAAAAAAATAGCTGGGCATGGTGGCGCAGACCTGTATTCAATCCCAGCTACTTGGGAGGCTGAGGTGGGAGAATCACCCAAGGCTGGGAAGTCTACGCTGCAGTGAGCTGTGATTGTGCCTCTGCACCCCAGTCTAGGTGACAGAGTGAGACTTTGTCTCTAACTAAATAAGCAAAATTTTGTGGAGCCTTTTTGCAATAGCATTCTACTCTTTTTTGCCAATTCGGTTACATTGGACACCTACCTTAAGGCCTCTCCCTATGGTCTCCCCGTGCCCTTTGCCTTGCTAAGGAAATACCCTCAAGATTTTAAATATAAGTAAACATTCTAATTAAGATCCATATTCCACAGTTGCTTATAAAAGATCTACGCTGGACCCAGTCCAGATCTGGGTAGAGCATAAAAGAATCATGTGAAATGAACTTTGCCCTCCAGTATTTCCCCCACTGAAAGCAATTAGAGAACAATTTGCTTTCAGACCAGAAGTGTCTTAAGGGGGCTTTTCTTTCTGAGGGTGGTGGTCACTGGCACACAGGTCACCCTCTGAGATGGCTGGGATTACCTCTAGGGAATATTCTTTAATACCCAAAATGGATTGAATGGCCATTTGGGAGGAGAGAGGTGGTGACAATGATGTATTCTCATCTTTCATTACTTCACCTGTCGCCCCTCGATGCCGCTTCCTAAGTGCCATACCTTATAGGAGAAGCTGGCCTCCTGTCCACAAAATATGAACCCCAGTGCCTGTCATTCCAGCCCCATTCCTCTGAGTCTAAGGATTTTGCATTTCCTTCTTTTAAATTATTTACATTCCTTGGGAGAGGTCATACTCTTAGTACATCATCACCAAACAGCATCTTTAGTCACCAGGAATTAATTAAGTCAACTGAGAGAAGGACTGGGACCCAGGCAGGCACTTGGGGGCAAGAGTGTCTGTAGAGACACACGCCTACGTGGGAGAAATGAAGGCAGCAAAAGAAACATTAATGCGTATCGGTTCCTGCAGTGAGGATTGTTGTACCACCTCATCGCTGACACTGGGCCCACCTTGGTGGTCTTGCTGGCTGGGGCGTAGGGTACAGTGTGGGCTAGCCCTGCCTTGTACAGGGGTTTTGAGGCAGAATTGGAATTTGAGCCAAGTCTATAAGGATTGGAGAGATTTTTTACCCCTTATTTGAAAAATAATATGTGCTCAGTTTAGAACATTTGGGAACATTCAAAAAGAAATTTTTGTAATTCTCCCTAATGATGGACAGCTGAGATGGATAGGCATAGGGAAGTGATCCTTTTAAAATGTCAATCTGATAAAATTTGAGGATAAGTGGTAAGAAAAGTACCATCAGCAACAAAGAAAATGTTGGTCTGAGCACATCACTCTTCTCCAAATCCTCCTGTAGTCTTTTATCTTAGAGTCAAGGTCAGAGACCTAGCAATGGCCTGCCATCATCTGCCTCTCAGCCCCATCTCCTACTCCTTCTGCTTCAGGGGCTTTCTCTTCCTCCTTGCTCTTCCCTCTGCCTAAAAGCTCTTCTCCTCCATATTCTCATGGCTTGCCCTCTCACTTAACTTCATAACTGCGAATATATTCACTCTTCTGATTTCATATGACACGCCTTGGTTGAGAAAGATAATAAGCATGACTTTTACGAATCTGTGTCTGTATGTCTGCCTCCTTCCAGTAGATTATCAGCTCTACATGGGCAGGAATTTAATCTGTTCTGTTCACTGTGGTATCCACAGTGACTAGAACAAGGCCTGGCACATAGTAATGGTGCTTAATATTATTGAATGAGTAAAAGTGCATGCTTGCATATCTATGGTGTGTGTGTGGTGTGGAGATGGGGTAGCAAAGGGCAGTGTAGTTAGCAGCTGGAGTGGGAGAGAAGGAGTGTGGTTGGGTGGAGGAGAGGAGGATGAAGAGGATGCTCTCAGCAGCAATGGAGGTTGGAGACGTGGTCCAGTCTATTCCAGTCTCTGTAGCCCCATCTTACTGGTGCTGTTCAGCAGGGAGGCAGTGAGTTGGTGCCGCAAGACAAGTGAGGGGCAGCTGCTGAAATATGAAAATAGTAGCCCTAGTCTTAGGCCTATGTTATGGAGGTTTTTGAAAGCCTGGCCCGAGGGTTGGACCAATGTAGTAGGCTGCAGGTAGAGTGGTTTTTTTTGTTGTTTTTTTTCCTGAAATGGAGTTTCCCTCGTTGCCCAAGCTGGAGTCCAATGGTGTGATCTTGGCTCACTGCAACCTCCGCCTCCCAGGTTCAAGCAATTCTGTTGCCCCAGCCTCCTAAGTAGCTGGGATTACGGGCATGTGCCACCACTCCTGGCTAATTTTTTGTATTTTTAGTAGAGATGGGGTTTTGCCATGTCAGCCAGGCTGGTCTCAAACTCCTGAACTCAGGTGATCTACCCACCTTGGCCTCCCAAAGTGCTGGAATTACAGACATGAGCCACCATGCCTGGCCCAGGAAGAGTTTTTGAGCAGGGTAAGTGACCTGATAAAAATGGTGTTTGGGCTGGGCGTGGTTGCTCACACTTGTAATTCCAGCATTTGGGAGGCCGAGATGGGTGGATCACCTGAGGCCAGGAGTTTGAGACCAGCCTGTCCAACATGGTGATACCCCGTCTCTACTAAAAATACAAAAATTAGCTGAGCATGGTGGCGGGTGCCTGTAATCCCAGCTACTTGGGAGGCTGAGGCAGAATTGCTTGAACCTGGGAGGCAGAGGTTGCAGTGAGCCAGGATCATGCCACTGAACTCCAGCCTAGGCGACAGAATGAGACCCAATAAAAAAAAAAAAAAAAAAAAAAAGGTGTTTGGGAAGGATCAGCCTTAGAGAAACACGCGGGATGACCAAGTAGAGAGAGACCAGAGGGGGCAAGGAAAGAGCAAGGATGGGGTTGGCAGACATGGAATGGAATAGGTGACATCAGTGAGACTAATGGTGGGATGCTCCCCAGCTGCTGTGTGGTGGCCTTGACAGGGGCTTCCAGTGCTCCCAATGTGGTAGAGTTTAAAGTGCTGTCAGTGGTTTCCAATGAGTTTAGGAAGCAGGTGGGGTATAAGTAGGAGAAAGGAAAGGGAAAGGTCCTCCTCAGGTCGCTGAAGGTGTTCATCAGGTTGAGGGATCTGGGGGTAAGCAGGCGTTAATATCCCAGACTGCACCTTCACCTCGCGAAGTGTAATCCCAGGAGACGAGCCTGTTTTTTCTGGTCTGCTGAAAACTCTTCCTGAGTGTAGCTGTCAGTGCACGCAGGCTTTCTTCTGAATCTGCACATAGGCTAAGATGGTGTCTGAAAGCCACTGATCCATCACCTTTCAACTTCATTTTCTATTTCCGTATGTTCATTTCTCAGAACAAATTGTCTTTGATGAACAAACCCATTGGAATGGATTGTCTAGAAATACTTATTTCTGGATGGTTTCTGTTTTATTAGGCTTCTATCCTGTTTTTAATAAGGGTTTTGCCAAGATGAGCTCAGTAGAGAAGTGTGTTTTCTATAATCAACCAAATGGTTGCTGCTTTATGATCTTTTGGTATGTGTCATATTTTGAGATTTATGTTCCTGATGTGTCCATTTAGAATATACATCTGATGGTCTGCTATGTGCCAGGCACTATTCTAGGCACTGGGAATATAGCAAGGAAGAAAATAAACACAAATCTTACTCTTATGGAGCTCATATTCTGGTATGTAGGCATTTATAGATAACGAGTAAGATATAACTGATAATGAAAAGTGCTACAGAAAAAAATAAAGCAGGGATGTTGGATGAGGGGTTTGGTGGGAGGCAGATTTTCTATTTTCAATTGAGAAGTCAGAGAAATCTCATTGATTAAATGGCCTTTAAGCAGAGGTCTGAAGGAAGTGAGTGAGTCACGCAGATATCTGAGGAAAGAGCAGTCAGACTGGAGAGAAGGACAAGTGCAAAAGCCCTTCAGGCTGGAGTGGGTTTAAGGAATCCATGGGGGAAGGTATGGGTTTTGGGGATCCTTTGGTGGCTTCATTTCTAGAATTTCTGGTTTAATTGGTCTGAGCTGGGGTCAGGCATTAGGATTGCTCCAGGGCCAAGAAGCACTGGTCTGAGGGTTAAATAAGCCTTATCCCCTGTATTAGGTGGGGAGATTTGAATGGGTAACTATGAGTAGGAGACTTTAGCTACTCTGATGGGAAGGGCAACCAAGGGCCCTGTGACCTTTCCAGGAATAACAGGAATCTTCCATAGTAATAAAAACTCTTCAGTTTATGTACCTTTTCTCATTTGATTACCTTACCTCTCTGGGCCTCAGTTTACTTGCTTGTAGAGTAAGTGGTTTAAATTTAATCGTTTCCTGAATCTCTTTGGCTGTCATAGCCCTGAATCTTTCTAGTGTTGGAAGAAGCTCTAATCTAGAACAGTGTTTTAGAACAATATTGTCTAATCTTGGTCTTACAACACTCTAAGGTGTGTCATCATTATGGCCAGGGCTATAGTGAATGTCTCAATACCAAATTGGACGAAAATTTGTGCCCTATCCAGTAGCACCTTGGGAAGATGAGTGTGTTGGGAAATTTGAAATGTGAAAGCTGACCTGCTGGTTCGGAGGTCAAAGTACAAGGGCAGCTTGGTTCTTGGAGGCAGGCAGGCCTGCCTTTCTTTCTTTATTTTTATTGTACTTTAGGTTTTGGGGTACATGTGCAGATCATGCAGGATTGTTGCATAGGTATATACATGGCAATGTGGTTTGCTGCCTCCATCCCCCCGCCACCTATATCTGGCATTTCTCCCCATGTTATCCCACCCCCTGAGTGCCATTCTTAGTTCACTCACTGGTGAGTTCCTTGTGAAGTAGGAAGAGTATGTTATACACTGTAAAATTCCTATACATCCAAGCATGAGTGTGTGATTAGGGAGAAGCAGCCAGCCTGGAAGTGAAGCCTGAAGCTCAGGTTTGTTAGCCCCTGTCTTCGGCCAAACTGCATGACTGCGCATATGAGAGAGACTGTCTGGATAACCCACAGAAGCTGGTGGCCAGAGGAACCAAGGTTAATCTGAAGTAAATAACCAGGTACACTCATTGGAGCACCTCCCAGTTTATTAACTATTGGATGACAGACCTAAGACACCCCTTGGTCCCTGATCTCTAACTTTTGTCCTCATTTGGACAGCACAGTGTCTGCTTGTTAGTTTATTTTTTGAAATGTGAAAGTCCAAATAAGAAAATGAAAACCTTCAGAAAAGTTTTCTCTAGTTTCTTTCCGTAGAATTGGGATAATTGGTTTCTTTCCCTTCCCTTCTACATTTTTACGTTAATATTGTCTGTTATTACTCTTCAGAATCCAAACTAAATGTTGGTCTGTCAAAATTGGACAAAAATGAAGTCGAGTGAGGGAATGTAGGATTAGAGTGACAAGAAATTCAGGGGATGAGTCCTGTTATTAGGTCCTTTGTGGGTAGATGTAGTTGATGGGCTGTTAACCCGTGTTTCTCAACACTAGTCAATGAAATCTGAATTTTAGGGGTGTCATGACCAAGTATTAGTAGCTTCCAAAGTTCCCAAGGTGATTCTCATGTTTGGCTACAGTTAAGGACCACCTAGTTTTTTTTTTTTTTTTTTTTTTTTTTTTTTAAAGGGTTCTGTCAGCTTTCCCCATTTTGTGTCTCATTCTCATCATCTGCTTGGTGCTGACCTCTTCCTACGCTGCCATCTGCTACTGCCATGATTTCTGCAGCTCACCTGCCCCACTGGCCCCTGCCTGGCCTTTTGCTTCTTTAGCTTCAGCAGGCACTGGAGGAGTTGTGTGGAGGGGTAAACTAAGCCCAGCTTTACCTCCCTTGTTTTTCTGGCCTCTCTCCACGCTTCTGGCCAGCAATCTCTGGGGCACTCTGAAAACTTAGGAGGGAAAGCTTGCTGGCCATTGAGGTTGGTGGCATAATACTCAGCAAACATGTATTTGCTATGTGAAAGGCAGTGTTGTAAGAACTTTATAAATATTAACTCATTTGATCCCTGTAATAGCCCATTTTACATGTGGAAAAACAGACAGAGGTGAAGAATGTTGCCCTAGGTCACACAGCTAGTAAGTAGCAGAACTAGGACTTGAACCCAATAGAGTCTGTGCTCTGAAACACCAGCCTATAGTAGCGGGAGGGCAGCAGACGTGGAGCTGGGAAAGTTTTGTCTTTGACTGCATTTGTGGCCTGCTTGAATTTATGTTTGGGAATTTTTCTCAGGGTCTTCCTTACGCTTGGATTATTATTATTAGTTTTTTAAACTATCTTTCCTTACTCTAACATTTACCTTCAGACCCACTTAAAAAAACATTTTGTTTTTCTTCTTTCCGTAGGTGGTGTTTGGACTCTAGACCATGTGCCTAGGTAGAAGTTTTTCCTTTCTCCGCAGCTCTGCTCCCCTAGCAACGCTCGCCACACCCTTGTTTTGAGATCCTCTCTAAGGTATGATGTCTAGGTTGACCTGAGCTGGCCTTGAAAAGCCAAGAATTTGGACATGAGATTTTTTTGTTCCCAGATTTTGGTTTTTTTGATGATAAAATACATATAACAGGAGTTACCATTTTTAAGTGTAGCTCGGTGGTATTAAATGCATTTACAATTGTGCAAGCATCACCACTGTCCATCTCCAGAATCTGACATCATCTCATACCGAAACTTTGACCTATTGAACAATAATGCCGTCTCTTGCGCCCGCTAACCCCTGGCAACCACACTTCTACTTCTTGTCTCTATGAAGTTGCTTCCTCTAGGGACCTCATGTAAGTGGAATCATTCAATATTTGTCCTTTATATCTGGCTTATTTTTCACAAGGCTCCTTCGTGCACATGTTGTAGCATGTGTCAGAATTACCTTCCTTTTTAAAGCTGAGTGATATTGCATCGTATGTATATACCACATTTTGTTTATCCTTTCATCTGTTGATAGATACTTGGGTTGCTTCCACCTTTGGGCGTTATGAATAATGCTGCCATGAACATGGGTGTGCAAGTATCTTGTGTCCCCCTGCTTTTAATTCTTTTGAGTAAATACCCAGAAGTGGAATTGCTGGATCATATGGTAATTTTGTTTAATTTTTTCAAGGAACTGCCAACTGCTTTCTGTAGCAGCTTCACCATTTTACATTCCCACCAGTGATGCACAAGGAATCTGATTTCTCCACATCCTCACTAGCACTTGTTATTATTATTTTATTTTTGAGACGGAGTCTTGCTGTGTTGCCAGGCTGGAGTGCAGTGGTGCGATCTTGGTTCACTGCAACTTCTGCCTCCCAGGTTCAAGTGATTCTCCCGCCTCAGCCTCCTGAGTAGCTGGGACTACAGGCGTGCACCACATGCTCAGCTAATTTTTGTATTTTTAGTAGAGACAGGGCTTCACCGTGTTGGCCAGGATGGTCTCCATCTCTTGACCTGTGATCTGCCTGCCTCAGCCTGCCAAAACGCTGGGATTTACAGGTGTGAGCCACTGCACCTGGCCTTGTTTTGTTTTTAAATAATAGCTTTCCTGATGAGTATGTGATCTTGGTGTATCTTAGTTGGACCCATAGAATCTACTAGCCAAATGGTGGGTCTCTATTGTGCTGAAATGTACAAATATAGAAAAAAATAATATGATAAACCTCTGTATTCACTCAGATTCAATAGTTATCAAGTTATCAATTCATGGTCAATTTTTTGTTTTAATTTTATTTCTTTTTTTGAGACGGTGTCTCACTCTGTCACCCAATCTGGAGTGCAGTGGCGTGATCAAGGCCCACTGCAGCCTTTGCCTCCTGGGCCCAAGCAATCCCCCCACATCAGCCTCCCAAGTAGCTGCAACTACAGGCACATACCACCATGCCTGGCTATGTGGTCCATCTTGTTTCATTTATGTATTTCCTCCTTGCTTTCTTTTTCTTGCCCTGCGTTATTTTGAGGCCAATTCCAAATGTCACATTATTTTATCTGTAGACATTTCACTATGTGGAGGCTCTTAATAGTCCATTTGTCTGATCGTTGAAAGGTACATAGGGACATGTCATTGCCTGTCATTCCCTTGGATCACCAGGGACGTACAGTAGGCACTTACAGAATGCCTAGATATTGCATCTGTTGCTGTGCTGGGTTGTTGGTGAAAGGCTGCTTTGGCTGGGGCCCTACTTTCCTGCTGAAAGCTGGCTTCCTTCATGTCTGAACAGTCGTGCTGAAAGAGAACCCCCAGATCTGTGTTGAGAGGGAAAGGAGAGAAGAGGGAGGAAGAGAGGCATGAGGAAGAGAGCAGGAGCTGGGGAGGCAGAGAGACATGAGAGAGAGAGTGGGAGCTGGAGAGGCAGTGGTGGGGGTGGAGGGGAGAAAGAGAAGGGATGGGGGAATAGAATATATATAGAGAAAGTGTAGCGTACCATGGAAGAAGGAATAGGGAGAGAGAGGATGAGAAAGAGAAGAGGGGGTATGGGTGTGTGTGTGTAAGAAAAGGGGACTGAGAACAGAGCACCTGGGAGGGAAACTTTACCAGCCCTTTGACTTACCAGCTCCTAAACTCGGGCAACCATAGAGATGCCTCTCAGAGTAATAGCATGCTCCTTGTGCCCCTCCAGACTGTCAGTTTAGGAGCTTTGGAACTGTAGGTTGTCTGTGGTGAATGAGACTGGTGGCACCCTCAAAGCCACCAAACACAGAGGTACCAGAAGTGGCGAAAGAGTAATCTTGTGGAATGGCCACTTTCTGTTTTCTAGGGTCCTTTGCCTCTGGAGTCGAGGCTTGGTTTGCAGCAGGTCTGCGGCTGCTGGCTTCTTGCTTAAATTTAGGGGTCCCCACTACCAAGAGATGATGCATTTGCAAAGTTCACTGGGAGGAACACACCAGCATGGTGTGTGAACAAGAGGAGTCCTGTCCCCCTTTTTCTCAAATCTCTAGGTCCTGTTTCCTTCTAACAAAATGTGGTGCCAGGTTATTGCCGAGATTTGTTTGCAAATAAGGAAAGGTAAAAAGGGTACAGTTTACAAAATATCAGTTTTTGTCAAAATCCTCAGCTCTGTGTAAACTGTGTTTGCTGTCTATGCCTGGTTTCTTCTTGTCCCAGTCAGTTTTATAGTCTTGTATAATCCCAGCTACCTCTAGTTCTTTTTCTACCTTTTAAAAAATATAGCAGCTTTATTGAGATGTAATTCACATGCCATAGAATTTACCCATTTAAAGTATACAGTACATTGGTATTTCAGTTTGTTCACAGAGTTGTATTTTCTTTTTATTTGTTTTTTTTCTTTTCTTTTCTTTTCTTTTTGAAGACAGGGTTTTGCTGTGTCACCCATCCTGGAGTGCAGTGGTGCAATCCTCGCTCACTGCAGCCTCAACCTCCCAGGCTCAAGCAATCCTCCCACCTCAGCCTCTTGAGTGGCTGGGACTACAGGCATGTGCCACCATGCCCAGCTAATTTTAATTTTAATTTAATTTTTTGTAGTGATATGGGGGTGTGGCCATGTTGCCCAGCTGGTATTGAACTCCTAGTCTCAAATGATCTACCTGCCTCAGCCTCATACCTGGGATTATAGGTGCGAGCCACAGTGCCTGGCCAGTATCATTTCTTTTTCTCTCTCTCTTTTTTTATTTTGGGACAGAGTCTTGCTCTGTCGCCCAGGCTGGAGGCTGGAGTGCAGTGGTGTGATCCCAGCTCACTACAACCTCTGCCTCCTGGGTTCAAGCAATTCTCCTACCTTAGCCTCCTGAGTAGCTGGGATTACAGGCATGCACCACCACACCTGGCTAATTTTTGTATTTTTAGTAGAGACAGGATTTCATCATATTGACCAGGCTGGTCTTGAACTCCTGACCTTAAGTGATCCACCTGCTTTAGCCTCCCAAAGTGCTGGGATTACAGGTGTGAGCCACCCTGCCCAGTCTTTTGTGTCTTCTTTTCTTAAGACTCAGGCCCTTCCTGTGCCTACCTCTTTCCTATTGTTGTCAGAGCTAGCCTTTTCTTTCCTGTGGTGTCACACTGATCCCATCCTCAAAACAGACGACCTTGTCATGGGACGTAGGGCAGTAGGCACTCCCCAGTGATAAAATATTTAATTTAATCAGCCATTACAGGGACCCAGGATTTATAGACAGGGTACTTCAGGTAGACCCCTTCCCACTGATGAGGTCCCATCACCACTGAAGGTCTAAAATTTTACAAAGTAAAACAAAAAGTTGCATATTTGCAAAATGTTTGATTCATAATAAACCCACTTGGGAATCTGTGACTATCTTGAATAATCTTAATTCTGAACAAATGAGCTTGTCAAGTTGTTCCTCCTTAGTGTTTTTTTGTTTGTTTTTTGTTTTTTTTGAGACAGAGTCTACCTCTGTCGCCCTGGCTGGAGTGCAATGGCACAATCTCTGCTCACTGCAACCTCCACTTCCTGGTTCAAGTGATTCTCCTGCCTCAGCCTCCTGAGTAGCTGGAATTACAGGTGCCCACCACATGCCTGGCTAGTTTTCATTTTTTTTGTTTTTTTGAGATGAAGTCTCACTCTGTCGCCAGGCTGGAGTGCAGTGGTGCGATCTCGGCTCACTGCAACCTCTGCCTCTGGGGATCAAGCAATTCTCCTGCCTTAGCCTTCACATAGCTGGGATTACAGGCATGCACCACCATGCCCAGCTAATTTTTGTATTTTTAGTAGAGGTAAGGTTTCACCATGTTGGCCAGGATGGTGTTGATCTCCTGACCTCGTGATCTGCCTGACTTGGTCTCCCAAAGTGCTGGGATTACAGGTGTGAGCCACTGCGCCCAGCCCTAATTTTCATATTTTTAGTCGAGACGGGGTTTCACCATGTTGGTCAGGCTGGCCTCGAACTCCTGACCTCAGGTGATCAGCCTGTTTTGGCCTCCCAAAGTGCTGGGATTATAGGCATGAGCCACTGTGCCTGGCCTGTTACTCCGTTCTCATGGTGGATTACCTTCCTGTAAACACACTGGAATTTACAAAAAGACAATGAGGTGATGAACAATTATATAATGTATACTGGGTGGTGATAAGTGCTGGGAAGAAAATAAAGCAGTGTAAAGGGATAAAGATTGATGGTGGAAGCAAGGAGACCAGTTAGCAGGCTTTTGTGGGAATACAGGAGAGGTGATGGTAGAGGTGGTGAGAAATGGCTGGACTTGAATATATTTTGAAGGTTGAGTTGACGGGATTTGCTTGTGGATTGGATGAAGCGTGTGAAAGAAAGAGAGGTGTAGGCCTAAGCAGGTGGAAGGATGGCATTGTCATTTGCTGAAATGGGGAAGGCTGTAGGAGGAAATCGAGCTAGATTTCAGACATAGTAGATCTCAGGTGCCTATTAGATATCCACGTAGAGATCCAAATCTAGAAATAACAAAAATTTAGTGAGTGCCTATTGAGGGGCTTATAAAATTGTGAGAAAGAGAACATTTTACTGAAATATTCAGTAAACTACAGTAAAGGTAGAAAATTTTGATGCGAGGAAGAATAAATAAAGCAAAAGGGAGCACAAGGGAGGGTGAGGTGACTTCTGCAGGAATTCTGTGCCTTTGATGAGCCTCAGTGGTGCCCACAGATGTTTCCAGTGGATTATATGTGTGTAGGTGCTCAAGCGTAGGGTCTGGGCCTTCAGCTTTGTGCCCTCAGTGCCAGTCATAAGTCTTAGCATTTGGTGACTGTTCCCCTCTCTGAACCTCCCTTCTCCATGTATAAAAAATGAAGAGTTTGGACTAGACCGGTGCACTAGAATCAACAGGGAAGCTTACAAAAAAAAAAACCCCAAAAGCAGGGATCCATCCCAGACATATTGCATCAGAATTTTCATGGTGGAGCCTGGGTATCTATGTATTTTTTTTAAATATATTTTTTTCTCTCTCTTTTCTTTTTTCTGCCCTTACGAACGCATTAATGCCATTAGGGTATCTGTATTTTTAAGTCATTCTCCATGTTACTCTTTTGCAGTCTTATCTAGCAGCAGCCTGCAGAAAGGCATTTGGAAGCCCCTGGACCAGATGATTTCTAAGCGCCCCTTCAGCTTTAACATCTTATGAGTCTTGTTAGAATGCTTGGAATATAATTCTGTCCTTGAAATCTTTGGTTGTCGAGGAAAAGGCATGGCAGGGGGAGAGGAAAAGCTGCCTCTTTTTTTTTTTTTTTTTTTGTGGGTTGTCCATTCCCAGCTTTATTCACAAATCCGGTGTCTAGAAAGCTAGGGGTCAGCAGGCTGGGGGCGACTGTCCAGATTCCCCTGTCCCCATGCCCTCAGGGAGGGAGCGGCAGATCACAGAGATTTGCCAGCCCCGGGGAATCCGACGCTCCCCAAAGAAGGATTCTTCCTCCCGAAGGATCTCATGGGAGAAGTCATAACAGGCTGAACCCCTAAGGATGTAGAGGGAGCCTGGCTCCAGCAAGAGTTCCAGCCACTCCCCCGGCTCCTGGGTGTGCACTAGTCGCATAACGCTGGGAGACAGGAGAGACAGGCCAGCGATGGTGGCCCCGCAGAACTTGACGCTGTCCACGTGGGGCTTGATGTAGCCCCGAGCTTCCAGGTCCAGCACGTGCACGGAGGAGAGCACCTTGCACAGGGCGAGCACTTTGCACAGGGCAAGCAGGGGCAGGTACATCAGCCAGAGGGTTGGAGAGTCATCCAGGAATGGTTCTGGGAGCAGTGGGAGCAGTGATAACTCACCTGCCATGGGGAGCCAGGTGTGTTAGGTCATGGAAATAGAAGGGAAAGACATGACCTCAACTCAGGAGAGGCTCACATACTGATGGGAAGGACTGATGAGAAAGCGCATGATTCCAGCCCCTGTGAGAAGTGCCGCCATAGAAGAAGAGAGGCCCAGGCGTCAGAAGCAAAGTGGAGCAGGAGGAGGGCAGAGGACTGGAGTCGCAGCACTTAGAGAAGGCATCAGAAGGAGGGGCTGGAGCAGAAGCTCAGGGATGAGGAGCTCTCAGACAGAGAGTGTTTGGGGCCAGGGTGGGTTGGGGCATCAGGTATTCTTCTCGCACGGAGGCCTGAGAAGATGTGAGAGAACCACCACTGGGGTCAGAATGAAAGGTACCCTGGGAAGTGGCTGGAGGTGGGCAGAGGCCACACTGGAATGCATCCTCCATGTGAGGCTGAAGGGTTTGAGCTCTAGCCCAAACAACATGGAGATTTTGAACAAGGACATCTTGGTGATCCGATGTATGTTTCACAGCAGATTTTATGACATGTGCATTAGCAGGACTATACTAAGTGGAGGAAAGACAAGTAAAAAACTGGTTTTTTTTTTTTTTTTTTTTGGCTTGAATAGCAGGTACCTCATGAAATGAAACATGGGTCATTGACTGACTCAGAACATCTGAGACTTGGAGTCACGTAGACCTATAAGCAGGCCTCAGATGTGTATTCAAGATGCCAGTGATATGTATATGCTTGGGAGTCTGCTTGTCCACCTTAGCAATTAATTTTCATTTAGAAATCCATAAGTTCTAGATTAATTTGCCCAGCCATTGCAGCCTGGCCTGTTCAAGGACTCAAGAGATCCTTAAAGTTAGTTTAATTTTACATACTAAACCAATGCCTACCTAAAGTCTTCACACAAGTAATTGTTGATAGCATAGGAGTGAAAGCCAATTCTTTGTGGTCACATAGCTCTACCATTCCCAGTCTGGGGCTTTGTTCTGGGTCCAGGAACATGAAGCTCTTTTTTCTGTTTCCTCTGATCCTACTGAAGTTTCACTGAGTTCCCTTCTCTACCCAAGTGTCTCTCTGATTCATGTTCCTGCCCAAGCTCAGGCAGGGGCTCCTCACCTCTTGGGAGCAGCCGCTTACTCTCGAGCTTGTTTGCTCATTCTGACTGTCCCCTTGTCTGCTTCCATTCCTGGTACAACATAGGGGGACCCTGTCTCTACAAAAGTAAAAAACCTGGCTGGGCATGGTGGTGCATGCCTGCGGTCCCAACTACTCAGGAGCCTGAGGTGAGAGGATCGCTTGAACCCAGGAGGTGGAGGCGGAAGTGAGCTATGATCACACCATTGCACTCCAGCCTGGGCAACAGAGTGAGACCCTGTCTCAGAGCAAACAAACAAATAAATAAAAACTCTTAACAATTATCAGCAATAATGCAACACAGATAACATCAGTGTTTAAGCCATAGTCAATAATGTGGGAGAGCAGGGTTGAGAGTTCACCCACAGGTCGTAAAACATCCATCCATCCTTCCTTCCAGTCCTAATACAAAGAACAATGGCAAATTCAAGAAAACTTTGTTTTTTTGTCTCTCAGTTCAATGTTCTTTGAATCATGCTGCCTTTCACTCTCATTTTATAAGTCTGTAACATTTTATTTGCTTCCTTGTCTTATTAAACAGAGTATATTGACTAGAGATCAGATTTTCCTTAATGCTTTTAGGAGTGCCTCTGTCGCCTCAATGCCCTGTTACTGAACTTTTGTTAATCACTGTTTCTGAACTTAGCGTTGCTGAGGTAACAGATGACAAAGTTTAATGTTACTTGAAATCTGAAGGCTTTGATGCAGAGGGGAAAAAAGCTTATGGGTTCAACGTTAAGTCCTTGTTCTTAGTTCCTCAGAGCCTTTTTTAGTTTTAGATTTGAATATGTGAATGTTACTACATTTATATATATGTTTTACTGGTGATAATTCAGGATATTTTCTGACTACAGATAAAAATCATCTTTTGTCTACATCTTTTATTTCTTTTTTTAACAAGTCACCACCCACCAGGGGTTTAATTCTCCAAATCAGAAGGTCAGTTCAGAGAGGGGCCCTGCCTTGTCCCCATCCAGGAGTGAAGATCTACAGAGCACCCTGGGAATGTCCAAGCCCAATACATCTTTTATTTCAAACTTCAAAATACTGCCCTCTTCTCTCTAGTATTATGAGGTTTGGTGAACAAATTGATAATACAGTTATACTTTCCCCTTCCCCCTAAATTTTCATCTCACCAGAAAAAAAAAAAAATAGAGCTCTAGTTTTTAGGCTCTCATTAGAAAGCCCTTTCATTTACTTTATAACTTTAATCTCATTTCTCAGGACCTCTTCGAACTCTGGTATGTTTTTCTTGGGGTATAGGGAACCAAAACTGCACAGCATATGTAGCTGTGGACGCAGAGTGGTTTTGAATAAGGACAGGATCACAAGTTCTAATTTGCTTGGAGCATTCTGATAATGCCTAGCATTTTCTGGGCCTTTTGTGATGAAACATGCAATGTGGTATCTTAAGGGAACAGTCTAAGCTGGTTGAACAGTGTAGCTTAGAATCCATTATCCTAAAAGTATAATTGGTATTGCTTTTCCCTAAATGTTCCTTCACATTTGCCTTCACTGATGGTCACTTGCTATAATTTTGCCTAGTTATACAACCTCGTGAGAACTTGTCTTTTAATTTTGCATTTTGATTAGGAACAGCTTTATGACCATTTGCAAACTTGAAGGCTTTACTTTATTGGTTCTGCAAATATTTATTGAATACCTAATGGAGAATGCAGTGACAAATGAGGTAGATAAGCCTCTTCCTTGATGAAGCTTACAGCCTAACATTCTTCTGCTAGATTATTGGGTCCCAAAGCATTTATGAGTTATATATAATTCTGAAGACTTCTGTTTTGAAATAAATTTTTCATGAGTCCTTATTCAGTAGTGGTGTGTCTAATGGCTGGTTCTTGAGAACACATATTTGGATATGAAGCTGGGTTCCCTTATGGGTTAGAAACCACCATTCTAGGTAATTTATGAAAGCATAAAGCTCTAGTCCAAAACTAGTCAATGGGCTAATAACTTCACTGTTTATATTTCCCCATAAATGAGAATTACACGAAGACATGCATACAGATACAGACAACAAACATTCACCCAAGTTTTGTGGAAGTTATTTTAATTCTGTTTTTGTTTTTGTTGTTATTTTGTTCCTTTTGTTTTTTGGTGGGATTTTAGCATTTAGTCTGTAGAAACTCTGTCTGCTAGTCTACTAGTTCTGCCATAATTATATATAATCATACTGTATTTTGTTTTCTGAGACAGAGTCCTCACTCTGTTGCTTGGGCTGGAGTGCAGTGGTACAATCTCAGCTCACTGTAACCTCCGCCTCCCAGTTCAAGCAATTCTCCTGCCACAGCCTCCCAGGTAGCTGAGATAATAGGCATGTGCCACCATGTCCGGCTAATTTTTGTATTATTTTAGTAGAGACAGTGTTTTTGCCATGTTGGTCAGGCTGGTCTTGAACTCCTGGCCTCAGGTGATCCACCTGCCTTAGCCTTCCAAAGTGTTGGGATTATAGGCATGAGCACCGCGCCTGGCCACTGTGTTTTTGTTTGTTTTTTTCCCAAGAGAGGGTCTTGCTCTGTCGCCCAGGCTGGAGTGCAATGGTGCAATCTCGGCTTACTGCAACCTCTGCCTCCTGGGTTCAAGCGATTCTCCTGCCTCAGCCTCCCGAGTAGCTGGGACTACAGAAGCACCCAACCACACCCGGCTAATTTATATATTTTTGGTAGAGATGGGTTTCATCACGTTGGCCAAGTTGGTCTCGAATTCCTGACCTCAAGCCTGCCTTGACCTCCCAAAGTGCTGGGATTACAGTCAAGAGCCACTGCACCCAGCCAGTCATACTGTTTGTGGTTTTTTTTGAGACAGAGTCTTGCTCTGTCACCCAGGCTGGAGTGCACTGATGTGGTCTCAGCCCACTGCAACCTCCACCTCCCAGATTCAAGAGTTTCTTCTGTATCAGCCTCCTGAGTAGCTGGGATTACAGGTGTGCACCACCAGGCCCTGCTAATTTTTGTATTTTTAGTAAAGATGGGGTTTCACTATGTTGACCAGGCTGGTCTCGAACTCCTGACTTCAAGAGATCTGCCCACCTTGGCCTCCCAAAGAGCTGGGATTATAGGCATGAGCCACTACGCCTGGCTGAATCGTATATATATATGTTTTTTGTACCCTCAGTAATTCTAATAGGGGGATTAGGCATGCTGGGGCTCTTTCAAAACTAAGATGCTCCCTACCCAAATCTAGTTGATATGTTTACTTAAATGTTTGGTAAAATTTCCTGGGTAAATTAGTAGACCCTGTAATAAATAGTAGGAATTTATGTTTGTCTTTAAAAAATATTTCCAGATCTTCCCTAGGTAGAAACTTATTCTGAGAGAGGGTATAGTGGTCAATCTGCCAGTCTTGGAGTTGTTCTTTACCCACAAGGGGGCTGTTCATATTGTTGCATAATTCTACTTTCTCTCCTTTGAGTGAAATTTACTCCCAGCCTAGGCCACTGAACCAGTTATCCTGCCTTGCCTGTTGATTAGGCCACTCTGGATCACTCAGTGAGCTCACCAGGTCTGGATCTATCTAGCTCTTTCAGATGCTTCAGTGTGAGCCTCTGCCAAAGGCTCTGTAGGCCAGGCCATGGTTCCTGGGCTGGTGTTCATGGATGTGGCTCTGGTCCCTGAGTGACTGCCCCACACAAGGTAGGCAGCTGCCTGTGGTTTGCTCTTCTCAATTTTGGCTTGCTCCTTTCGACAGGTTACAGACACTGGTGTAAGCTGAAGTTTTTATTTTGCATATACCTTTTATTTTAAGTAAGTTACTCTTTTGATTTTCTAGCTAGCATTCCCCTGGTGAGTCATGCCAGATGTGCTTTAAGAATTTTATATTAATGATTTTGGCTGGGTGCAGTGGCTCACGCCTGTAATCCCAGTACTTTGGGAGGCTGAGGCAGGTGGATCACATGAGGCCAGGAGTTTGAGACCAGCTTGGCCAACATGGGGAAACCCCATCTCTACTAAAGATAAAAAAAATTAGCCAGGTGTGATGGTACACATCTGTAATCCCAGCTACTCAGGAGGCTAAAGCACTGGAATTGCTTGAACCTGGGAGGGGGAGGTTGCAGTGAGCCAAGATCGTGCCACTGCATTCCAGCCTGGGTGACCAGAACCAGACTCTGTTTAAAAAAAAAAAAAATGAATGTTATGTTATTTTTAGAGTCTTTTGTAAGAAGCTCCTCAAACTTTATGGCCTGCCTAGATCCTTCTATTTTTTTTCTTTTGTATATTAAAAATATAATTAAAACATTTTTTACATTAAAAAAAAAAGAGGGGCTGGGCCTGGTTACTCACACCTGTAATCCCAGCACTTTGGGAGGCCAAGGTGGGTGGATCACTTGAGGTCAGGAGTTTGAGACTAGCCTAGCCAACATGGCGAAATCCTGTCTCTACTAAAAATATAAAAATTAGTCTGACATAGTGGCTTGTGCTTTTAGACCCAACTGCTTTGGAGGCTGAGGCAGAATTGTTTGAACCTCAGAGGCAGAGGTTTCAGTGAGCTGAGATCATGCCACTGCACTCTAGCCTCGGTGACAGAGCGAGACTCCGTCTCAAAAAAAGAAAAGAAAAAAAGAGATGGGGTCTCACTATGTTGCCTAGGCTGGTCTTGAACCCCAGGTTCAAGTGATCATCCCACCTTGGCCTTTCACCAAAGTGCTAAAAACATAATTTAATAAAGTTACATAAGTAATACAATTTGAAACAAATAGTTTGAATAATTTTAAAATGAAGATAAAAGGGAAAATAATTTCATCTGTTGAGATACTTCTAACATTTGGAATATTCTTCTAACCTAACTCCATTCTGGAGTATTTTTTCTAATCTGTCCATTTGCGTTTCTTGTTTTAATTGTCTGCTCTTCACCCTCACTCATTTTTCTAATGGGTTGCTTATCTTTTACTTATTATAAGGGCTTTTTTTTTTTTTTTTTTTTTTTTTTTTTTTTTTTTTTGGTTTTAAGGAGCCTAGAGTTTAGTAGTCAAGAAGGAAGGGGGAAGACAGAAGGAAGATGCTCCCTTGTACAGAGACAGAGGGATCGGGGGCTCCAAAGCCAAAAGAGGAGGTCCCCCTGTAAGGGCTTTTTATGTTTTAATTAAGATATTAATGATAATAACTATATGTTGCAAATGTTCCTTTTGATTTGTTGTTTGCCTTTTTATTTGTGCTGGCAGGTTTTGATAAATAGAACTTTTTTATTGGTTGTCTTTTTCTTTACAGTTTCTTCTTTTGCTTTTATAACAGGATACATTTTGATTAATTTCTATCTAAAAACAATGTGATGCTTTAGAGCAAGGTTCAAGTAAATATAAACATGTAGGTGCACAATGGAGTACCTCATTCACAGTTATTGATTGCTGCTGTTTTTGGTTTTTCTTACTGGGGCTAAATAGAAAAAAGGATGTCATCTTTGGCTTTTAAAGGCTTTCAGCTTTGGCATTTAAAACATTTATTATTATTATTATTAATTTGTTTTATTCTTTTTAAAAATAGAGACAGAGTCTCACTATGTTGCCCAAGCTAGTCTTGAACTCCTGGGCTCAAGTGATCCTCCTCCCTTGGCCTCCCAGAGTGCTAAGATTACAGGCGTGAGCTACTGTGCCCAACCTAAAATCTCTATAAAAGGTTTTTTCTGCTGCTAATATTGAGCTGTCACACCATTTACTAGCTCTGATTTTCCAGCAAAAGATATTTACTTTACCTCTGATCATTCTCTGTCACTTCCTGAGATTTCTCTGTGAGGAGAGCTTTAGCTCTGATGTAATCTTCCTCTGCTTCAAGCCGCTGCAACTTCATGTTAGACTATAGCAGGCTCCCAGCTAATCCTTATACACACAATCAACTTCTTCTCCCCTTCTCCCACTTACTTTTTCCAGCTCCTTAATGAGACTTGGGATTTCTATTTTGCCCTTTCCCCTCAATCTTTTTTTCCTAGGCTTTTTTTTTTTTTTGGAGATGGAGTCTTGCTCCATTGCCCAGGCTGGGGTGCAGTGGCTGGAGTACAGTGGTGAAATGTCAGCTCACTGCAACCTCCTCTTCCTGGGTACAAGTGATTCTTCTGCCTCAGCCTCCCTAGTAGCTGGGACTTACAGGTGTGTGCCACCACACCCAACTACTTTTTGTATTTTTAGTAGATATGGGATTTCACCATGTTGACCAGGCTGGTCTTGAACTCCTGACCTCATGTGATCCACCTGCTCCAGCCTCCCAATGTGCTGGGATTACAGGAGTGAGCACTGCACCTGGCCTTTCCTAGACATTTATAAGAAAGAAAGAACAAAAAAAAAAAAGAAAGAAGCTTATAAAGCAAATATCATGCAGGTGTTTCCTTACAGTTATGATTCCCCTGCATAGTAGGTCACTTGGTATTGAGTGCCCACTGCTTTCAGTGACATCCAGTATGTTCCTCTTGTTTATGGGTTCCAACACCTCCTATTCCAGGGGACAAACATTTGTTCTGTTTAAAACTTTGTATCTCACTCCAGTGGGGTATTCTGCCAACCCATGTTTAGGTAATTGGTATTGCACTTTATTATTACCATAAAGATATCTTCCCAATGAGAGGGAGTGTAGTTTTCATTTTCTGTGAGAACTCTTATGCAGGCAGATGTGTTTTGCTGAGAGTTGGAAGTGGGGCAAGAAACACACCTGGAAACCTGTTGATCCCATGGGGTGGTAAGAGATATACCTCTTGTGTTGCCACCTGCTGCCCTTGTGGTTGTGAGTGGGTTTTTGTTGTTGCTTTTCCCTTTAAACATTATAAACGCAATCTATCAGCTCCCTAAAAAAGTTTTGAAAAAATAACCCAATAGTAATTCCACTACTCTGCATAATCATTTTCATTTTTCTTTTAATCTTGGCTCAAATGCATGCATAGTTTTACATTGTTATAGTCTGACACTATTTTTGTATTAGCGTTTTTAAACTTGACGTTATACGTAATTTTCCTTGTTGCTATGTAGATTTCCTAATGTTTGTTTGTTTGTTTGTTTGTTTGTTTGTTTAGAGATGGAGTCTCACTCTGTAGTCCAGGCTGGAGTGCAGTGGTGCAACCTTGGCTCATGGCAACCTCTGCCTCCTGAGTTCAAGCGACTCTCCTGCCTCAGTCCCTGGAGTAGTTGGGATTACAGGCAGCCACCACCACGCCTGGCTAGTTTTTTTTATAGTAGAGACAGGGTTTCACCGTGTTGGCCAGGCTGGTCTCTAACTCCTGACTTTAAGCGATCTGCCTGTCTTGGCCTTTCAAAGTGCTGGGATTACAGGCATGAGCCACTGTGCCCAGCCCACAATGAGAATTTTTAATGACTGCATATTAGTCTATCAAGTATTTATTCCTTGGTCTTAGACATTTAAATTCTTTTTGTGTGTATATTTCTCTTTTGTGCTTTTTAAATAATGTTGTAACATAACTTTGCCTATAGTTTTTGGGAATTTTTGTTTTTAGGACAGATTTCTAGAAGTGGGGTTCCTGAACTTATGGTTTGCCACTTTTCTGATTCTGTGAAGCTACGATACTGCTTTCTAAAAGAATTGTGCCAATCTGCATCCAGAAAGGTTTTCAGCATAAACATGACGTAAGAAACACAAAAGCCAGTAAGGCCCTGGAATGCTGAAGCAGATGCAGGATTTAAAGGGAGATGGTAAGGTTTTTCTTCTCCCTCCAAGCAGGTTTGAGCCAGCCAGTTTCATGTTTCATCTTAAGTGTGAGTTTTATAAGAATTTCCTGATGGAAGGTCTCTCCAGGGCCTTGTGTCTCCTCTGTTGAGGTAGTTCTATAGCTCTGCTTCCCCAGATCATGAAGGAAATAGGTGCATGAAGTTAAAATATAATTATTATTCTATTCTTTTTATATTAAGTCAAAATAGAATTTAGGCTTTACTCAAACTGTCAGCTGGCCAATTTGATAACTGTTGGTGCTTTGCAAGTCACTCTGCTGCTCAGGTTTAATGGAGGAGCATTCACCAACTGATAACAGTTTTAGGGTAAAAAGGAATCAAGTATGTCTGCTGAACAGAGAAGAAATACCTATGGATGACATAATTTTTTAGAGTTTATTCATGAAACAGCACAAATAGCAAAGCATCCTGGATTTGACTGAATTTATGCAGCAAAAAACCCAAAGTTATATAAAGTTAGTGAGTAATTACTAAGAATAAATTAGCAGAGGAAGTTATAGCCAGGCTTCATGTATGAATCAGTAGTTTTCTAAAGGATGAAGTGCTGAGTGGCTTTTTGCTGGTACACATGATCATGGAGGGATGATGTTCCCTGAGAAGCCGAGGGACTATGGTAGGAGTGTACTCTTTGTGGCTACGTAACCAGCCATCAATTTCCAGGTACTGAGGTTTAAGAACTGCCAGGCAGGCTTGTTGCTACATCTCACTACTCTTTCCATCTCTGTCCCGACCTCTCGAGCATTTTAGAAACCTGTTGGGGTAAAACTGAGGTGTGTGGCTTCCTGTCATAGTATGTGGGGTTCAGCATGCATGTCCTGACTGTATGTGCCTTAGTTTGATGAGTGTATAGTGAAGATGGTCCAGTGGGACCGTGGTGGTCACTGATTTTGTTCTCTGTTTCTGTTACAGCCCTTTCCAGCATCCAGCCATGGGGGATATGAAAACCCCAGATTTTGATGACCTTCTGGCTGCCTTTGACATCCCAGACCCCACCAGCCTTGATGCCAAGGAGGCCATCCAGACACCCAGTGAGGAGAATGAGAGTCCCCTCAAGCCCCCAGGCATTTGTATGGATGAAAGTGTGTCCTTGTCTCACTCAGGATCAGCCCCTGATGTGCCGGCCGTGAGTGTCATTGTCAAGAACACCAGCCGCCAGGAGTCGTTTGAAGCGGAGAAAGACCACATTACTCCCAGCCTCCTACACAATGGATTCCGGGGTTCAGATCTGCCTCCAGATCCCCACAACTGTGGGAAATTTGATTCTACTTTTATGAATGGAGACAGTGCCAGGAGTTTCCCTGGCAAACTGGAGCCTCCCAAGTCAGAGCCATTACCCACCTTCAATCAGTTCAGTCCAATCTCCAGCCCAGAGCCTGAAGATTCCATCAAAGATAACGGATTTGGGATAAAGCCCAAACACTCTGACAGTTATTTCTCATCCCCTCTTGGGTGCGGGGCTGTGGGGGGCCCAGTCCTGGAGGCTCTGGCTAAGTTTCCGGTCCCAGAGCTACATATGTTTGATCACTTTTGTAAGAAAGAACCCAAGCCAGAACCCCTGCCCTTGGAGAGCCAGCAGGAACACGAGCGAGGTGGGCAGAAGGCAGTGGAACCTCACAAAGATCTGGATACCACTCGATTCTTTGGGGAAGCTTTGGAGTTCAACAGCAATCCTAGCAACAGTATCGGAGAGTCCAAGGGGCTTGCCCGGGAGCTTGGTACCTGCTCATCAGTCCCCCCTAGGCAGCGTCTAAAGCCAGCTCATTCCAAGCTGTCCTCTTGTGTGGCAGCTTTGGTGGCCTTGCAGGCCAAAAGAGTAGCTAGTGTCACTAAGGAGGATCAGCCTGGCCACACAAAGGATCCCTCAGGGCCCACTAGAGAGGGTTCTAAAGGTAGCCCCAAAATGCCTAAGTCACCAAAGAGTCCCCGGAGCCCTCTGGAGGCCACTAGAAAAAGTATCAAGCCATCTGACAGCCCTCGTAGCATCTGTAGTGACAGCAGCAGTAAAGGCTCACCGTCTGTGGCTGCCAGCTCCCCACCAGCAATTCCCAAAGTGAGAATCAAAACCATTAAGACATCATCAGGGGAAATCAAACGGACTGTCACAAGGATCCTGCCAGATCCTGATGATCCAAGTAAGTCCCCTGTTGGGTCACCTCTGGGGAGCGCCATTGCCGAGGCCCCAAGTGAGGTGCCAGGGGATGAGGTGCCTGTGGAAGAGCGCTTTCCTGAGGCAGGCACAAATTCAGGGAGCCCCCAGGGGGACAGGAAAGGGGACGAGAGCATGTCAAAGGCCAGTGACTCTTCATCTCCTTGCTCTAGTTCTGGGACCCGGGTCCCAAAGGGGGCTGCCCTGGGCTCACAGACAGGCAAGAAACAACAGAATACAGCACTGCAGGCCTCTACCCTGGCCCCTGCCAACCTCCTGCCCAAAGCCGTGCACTTGGCCAACCTGAACCTCGTCCCCCACAGTGTTGCTGCGTCAGTGACAGCCAAGTCCTCAGCGCAAAGACGGAGTCAGCCACAGCTTACGCAAATGTCGGTGCCCCTGGTCCACCAGGTGAAAAAGGCTGCCCCACTGATTGTAGAGGTCTTCAACAAGGTCCTCCACAGCTCCAACCCCGTGCCCCTCTATGCGCCAAATCTCAGCCCGCCTGCGGACAGCAGGATCCACGTGCCGGCCAGTGGATACTGCTGCCTGGAGTGTGGAGACGCATTTGCCTTAGAGAAGAGCCTGAGCCAGCACTATGGCCGGCGGAGCGTCCACATTGAGGTACTGTGCACACTGTGCTCCAAGACGCTGCTCTTCTTCAACAAGTGCAGCCTGCTCCGGCACGCCCGTGACCACAAGAGCAAGGGGCTCGTCATGCAGTGTTCCCAGCTGCTGGTGAAGCCCATCTCTGCGGACCAAATGTTTGTGTCGGCCCCTGTGAACTCCACGGCACCAGCAGCCCCAGCCCCTTCATCCTCTCCCAAACATGGCCTCACTTCGGGCAGTGCCAGCCCCCCTCCTCCAGCCTTGCCGCTCTACCCAGACCCTGTGAGGCTCATCCGGTACTCAATCAAGTGTCTTGAATGTCACAAGCAGATGCGGGACTATATGGTCCTGGCTGCACATTTCCAGAGGACAACAGAGGAGACAGAGGGGCTGGTAAGCAGACCCTCACTGATACGGGTATCGGGCCCCTGGCTTATACAGATTCCATGACTGGGCATGGAGAGGAAGGCTTATTGATATGAGGGCAGTGGTGGAATCTTAAGAGTGTTAGAAGAGGACGTCTGCCTGAATATTTAGTGCTTGGTGTTTGTTGGAAAATGTGTCCTGCTCATACTAAGGTGAGACCCTAATTTAGCAAGTGTATCTATGGACATGTCCCATGTTCCACTCAATTTCTCCTTGAAGGGTCTGTTAAGGCCCAGTGTCAGGCCTAAGATAAGTGTTTACTGGATGATCTCCCTCTGGTCTCTGGCAGGTGTCAGCACAGTCTTAGCGTGTGACCAAGGAACTTGGGGGCAGAGATAGGTGAGTCACCGCCCCTGCACCTCAGTCTGCTCTAAGAACTGTGTCTTTTTCTTTCTTGAGATGGAATCTTGCTCTGTCGCCCAGGCTGGAGTGCACTGGCAGGATCTTGGCTCACTATAACCTCCGCCTACAGAGTTCAAGTGATTCTCCTGCCTCAGCCTCCTGAATAGCTAGGACTACAGGCATGCGCCACCACTCCCAGCTAATTTTTGCATTTTTAGTAGAGACAGGGTTTCACCATATTCCCTAGGCTGGTCTTGAACTCCTGGCCTGAAGTGATCCACCCACCTCGGCTTCCCAGAGTGCTGGGATTACAGGCATGAGCCACTGTGCCCAGCCAAAGAACTGTGTCTTTAAAAAGTTGTTCTACCCTGCAGTGACACAGCTGTTTTTACAGAGTCCTTTTGTGGAAACTGCAGTGCGGGCAGTGGCAGGGCCGGGATAGAAGGGAGGAGGGTGGACAGATACATGGAGCCTGTGGCAGAGGTTTTTGGGGTCTCCTTCTTTCAGCTGCATTCTCACCACTCCAGGAAAGCAACTCTGCTTATCTGGTTGTTTAGATTCTTGGTTATGCTTGATGAGATCCGTTAAAAAAAAAAAAAAAAGCCTTGTGCGCTGAGAATACCCTTTGGCACCCTCTGTGTCTGTGTTACATGTTAGCGGTTACCCTGAAGAAGGAGGCCTGCAGAAGTTGGTTCTCTTCATGACATAGCCAAACCCACCCCTCATGGTACTTCCCTCAGCCGGTGCTACAGAGGCCTGGGAGGAAAGCAAAACAGCTCTTTTTGCTGCAGTTCAACCAGGGGTCTGTGCATGGGTCGGTAGCTGATGAGCTTTGCATGTGTTCCCTGAGTGCCCGCTGTGCATGGGCGGGGAGGTCTATGCCAAGCAGGGGATGCCAGCAGAAGGGAGTCTTACCTCCAGGAGCTCACAGTGGATTAGCAAGGGCAGTGATCACCACCCAAACAGCTATAATACATGGCAGACTGAGACTGGGGCTAAACCAAGGTTATAAACCTTGTTGCACAAGGGCCTCAGAGGGACTAAGTCATGGTGATTCCATGCATAAGGAAGGTGCTGCGTGGAGGTGACATTTAAATTGGGCTTGCAAGGATAAGTTTGGAGGAGTGGGAGGGGCAAGGGTGTTCTGAATATAGGGAGCAAAGGAATGTGAGAGTGCAGAGTGGGTTTGAGGAACAGAAAGTTATGCTTGAGGCTGGTCTTGGGAATGTTGGGGAAGGGGTAGAGGTCAGAGGTTGAGTTTGGTGGGCCTGTAGGGCTTCTGCAGAGGACTCACCCGCAAAGGGGCCAGGAGCTGCTATAGGATCCCACTGTAGATCCCACTCATCTCCTCCTGCTCTGTTTCAGTTTGTGTTTTTCTTCTGAGGCGTCAGACAGCGTGTGGTCACTCTGGGCCCATTCCTCTGGGGCTTCAGTGTTCTTGCTGCCCCAGCATGGTTGAGTTGGCCTAGGTTTACTTTGTCTGAGTCAAGGGACCATAAGGACCCTTGGCAGTGGAGGTCTGTTGCCTGGGCCTGGGATTTTTTCACACTGTTCCTTATGTATCTTTTTTTTTGAGATGGAATCTTGCTTTGTTGCCTAGTGTGGAGTGCAGTGGTGCGGTCTTGGCTCACTGCAACTTCTGCCTCCTGCGTTCAAGTGATTCTCTTGCCTCAGCCTCCCAAATAGTTGGGACTACAGGTGTGTACCACCACACCTGGCTAAATTTTGTATTTTTAGTAGAGATAGGGTTTTGCCATGTTTCCCCAGGCTGGTTTTGAACTTCTGACCTCAAGTGATCCACCCGCCTTGGCCTCCCAAAGTGCTGGGATTTACAGGTGTGAGCCACTGCACCTGGCCTCCTTATGCATCTTCTAAAATTGGAGTAGGCAGAGGTCTGGGTGTAGGATCCCAGGCTGGCATGGCACCCTTCTCATCCTACATCCTGTCTGTGTCATTCTGCCCTAGTGGGAGCTGGAGAAGAGCACCCCAGACAGGAAGGGAGGGAGTGCACAGAGGCTGTTGGGCCTCTCTCAGCTAGCTCCAAATCCCTCACAAAGTCTCATGCCATGCTATGTGGCTTCTGAGTCTGAGGGAAAGCCCTGAGCTCTGGGATTAAAAACTAGGCTTGGTGGTTGCTGGGCTTGGGTTTTCCACAGGACAGTATCTAGCTTCAGCGCATGTGTCCAGGGCAAGGGGTAGACAGGTAGTTTGGGCTCCATACCACAGCAGGGACTGCGGGAACAGCGTGGGTTTGGGCTTCCATCTTTTTCCTGGGAGTCTGTCCCTAAACAGAGCATGCCTCCCTCTGCAGTGACCAAGGGAGTCTTTCATCCTTCTTCTTGCTTTCCAAGCCACGTTGTTGGGGCAGGATGTTGGCACAGATGGATATTGTCATTCCACCCAACACAATAACAACCCCTTAATATTACCTACTACAAGTGCACATTCACATTTTTCCAATTACGTCAAAAAATGTCTTTTTACAGTTGGGATTATTTTGAGTCAGGATCTGAACACGGGACTACACATCACATTTGTTTATGTTTCATAAATAGCTCAGTCTGGAAGAGTACCTCTTCCCACTCCATCCTAGTGGGCACCCCCTTTTCATGCCATTGACTTGTTGAAGAAACTGGGTCATGTGTTCTGAGTATTTTCCCGAGCAATTCTGGGTTTGACTGATTGCTTCCTGAGTTTTCCAGAACTACTTTGAGTTTTACTGATTACTTCCTCATGCAATTAATTTTTTCCTCCATATCCCATATTTTTTTCTGTAGACTGGAAGTTAGCAATAAAGACTTGATTAGATTCAGGTCATTTCTGATGGAGGTGGGGGTGGAGGGTGCTGCATTCTTCCTGTTTCATGACTTAAGGAGGCACAAAGCACCTGATTGTCCCACTTTTAATGATGCTGAATTGATGAGAGTGGATTTAGGTGATGATATTTTGATCCCTTCATTGTAAAGCTCCCCAACTTTTACCTAATTATTCATCAGCAATCGCTGCTTGAGTCTAATTTTATTGAGTTTCAAAGGATATTTTTCTAATTCTATTGTTTCTTTCTAAAGTATCTTTCTTGCTTCCATGAGGGCTATTTGGTTACTCTCAAAAAGAGTTTATGTTGAAAATTGGGATAATTAATTTGTTCCTTTTAATTAACAGTTCTCAGAGTTGTGAGTTGATACCCTGACAATCTCAATTGGTGTTCTAGGAATCCCTCTTCTATTTTTTAAAAAATTGTGGTAAATTACATGTAATATAAAATTTCCCATTACAATATTTTGATGTGTACAGTTCAGTAGTGTTAACATTAGGTACTCATTGTTGTAAAACCAGTCTCCAGAACTCTTCATGTTACAAAACTGAAATCCAGTACTCATTTAAAAACAAACAAACAAACAAAAGACAGGTCCCCATTTCTCTTCCTTCCCCAAGCCCTGGCAACCACCCTTATGTTTTCTGTCTCTAGGAGTTTGAATATTCTACGTATCTCATACAAGTGGAATCACACAGCATTTGTCTTTTTGTGACTGGCTTTTCCATTTAGCATGTCCTCAAGGTTCATCTATGTTGTAGCATGTGTCCAGATTTCCTTCTTTTCTGGCCAGGCGCAGTGGCTTACACCTGTAAGCCCAGCACTTTGGAAGGCTGAGGTGGGTGGATCATTTATTTGAAGTCAGGAGTTCGAGACCAGCCTGGCCAACATGGTGAAACCCTGTCTCTACTAAAAAAAAAAAAAAAAAAAAAAAAAACCATTAGCTGGGCAGTAGTGGCGTGTGTCTGTAATCCCAGCTACTCGGGAGGCTGAGGCAGGAGAATCGCTCGAGCCTGGGAGGTGGAGGTTGTGGAGGGCCGCAATCATGCCACTGTGCTCCAGTCTGGGTGACAGACTGAGATCCCATCTAAAAAAAAAAATGTTCCTACCAACAGTATGCAAGTGTGCTAGCTTCTCCACATCCTCACCAGCACTTATTTTCTGTTCTTTCAAATAGTAGCCATCTGCGGCGCATGGTGGTTCATGCCTGCAATCCCAGCACTTTGGGAGGCCGAGGCGGGCGGGCAGACCATGATGTTAGGAGTTTAAGACCAGCAGCCCAGTCAACATGGTGAAACCCCCATCTCTACTAAAAATGCAAAAAATTAGCCCAATGCGGTGGCACACACCTGTAATCCCAGCTACTCTGGAGGCTGAGGCAGGAGAATCGCTTGAACCCAGGAGGCAGAGGTTGTGGTGAGCAGAGATCACACCACTGCACTCCAGCCCGGGCGACAGGGCAAGACTGTGCCTCCAAAAAAAAACGGTAGTCTTCTTAGTGGGCTTGAGGTGACCTCCTCTATTGGTTTTGGTGTTGTAACGGCTCATTGATTTTTATGTATTCAGTGTGTTTACATATTCAGTCATTCTTTTTGATGCTCATGTTACCCATCTTTGGTCAGTGGCAGCCCCTTCGAGCTGACTTCTGTGTCCCTCTAGGCAGCGCCTCTGACTCCCCATCATTGTCCCCCTCTGTGAGTAGGATAGGTGTCCCCTTTACTAAGAAGTTAAGAAGGGCCTCTTCATCATGTAGGCATCAGCTAAGTCTTTTACATTTTCCCTGTGGGCTGGCTGCTTGTTAGAGCTCTGCCCATCAGAGCTTCAATGAGTCCAGTTGTAGGACTTGTACTTCCCCTGGTTTTCTCCTGAGGCTGAGAACAAAGGAGCTGCTACCTAATCTGCCCTGTCTGTGGGTATATTTGCTTAGCTGTGGCTCAGGGAACGCCCCCCCACCCCCATCTGCCTCTGCAACTCTCCCACTCCCAAAAGTGGGCATACAGGGCTAGAGCGATGGAAACTGGCAAGACCACTCAGTCAGTCTATATTGAGAACCTTCTGAATACCAGTCAGGGTGGTCTCAGATCCACTTTGGAAGTCAATGAACCACCTGACTAGAGGTGTTGAGCAGGTCTCCATCAGGCAATTGTTGTGGGTGGAGGGCAAGAACTGTCTCTACTGAGCCATGACAGAGACCCTGGTGGGTCTGGCAGTGCAGTGAGGTCTTAGAATTCAAGAAGTGCTTTAGGCCTCTGCAAAGGAAAAGCTAGTTCTGCTAAGCCACAGTCCTAGGGGAAGAACTGATCTTTGAGAGAATAGGTGATTAATAAGGTGTCAAAGTTTGCTTGGGTATCAGTATCAACACTCAAAATGAGGTCTAGGGGTGTCAGAAGTGTCTAGGAGAGTTGGAAGAGAGAGTGTTTGGGGGAAGGGGCTGTTCTGACCCAGATACTAGAAAGCCGGACAGCCCTGATTGGAGAACCACAGGCCTGTGGCCTCTGCATGATCTGCTTTCTTGGTGTTCTTTCCTAGACCTGCCAGGTATGCCAGATGCTGCTGCCCAACCAGTGCAGTTTCTGTGCCCACCAGCGGATTCATGCACACAAGTCCCCCTACTGCTGCCCGGAGTGTGGGGTCCTCTGCCGCTCTGCCTACTTCCAGACACATGTAAAGGAGAATTGCCTGCACTATGCCCGCAAGGTGGGCTACAGGTGGGTGCTGCCTGGCTTCCTGTCCTGGTATTGCCCAATGGCTGGTCCTTTTCCTAAGCCAGAACTCATTTCAGATAGTTTTGGTCTTAAGAGGCCTGGGTTCCAGTCCAATAGGACAAGAGCAATTGGATGGTATGTGGATAGACATTTTTAATTTTATTTTATTTTAACAGACAGGAAGAGCAAGAGAGAGAGAAGAGTAAGGAGTTTAAAAAACTTAAGTATTAAAAAAATAGCTCTGAAATTTTGGGGAGACTAGAATGCATATAATACTTTGTCTATTTGGTTTAAAAAAGTATGTAAGTTTAATCTGCTCACAAAGTTATGTTTGGCACATTAAATGTAAAGTACTGTTTCAATAATGAATGTACTAATTACAGTACTAGGAAATGTTTGCAAATTTTAACAAACAGGGCTACAACATGCCAAACTCAAAGGGCTTTAGTAACTTTCTTTTTGTTAATTTTTGTCAGTTTGTGGCAAAATAACCAAAACCTGAGAATAGAAAAAAGGATCAGCCTCATAGTAAAACCAAGAAAACTCTTATTTTAAATGGAATCTCCTCTATTGTGTCAAACACACATACTGTGGCAAGAAGTCATTTTCAGGAAAAAGATTGAAGTGAGGGAGAAAACTTCCCTCTAGAGCTCATTGATCTGTAACTTGTTTTCTGCTCCTTGGCATTAAATGCTTTTGTGTTTTAGTTTCTTTGACTTTTTTATGTGTACTTATTATTGTCTTTAGCATTGTGCTAGACACTCAGGGTAAAAAGGTGATTGAGACACAGCCCTTGCCCTGGTAGGTTACAAGACAAAATAACATAAGTAGTTGTAACTCAGAGTGCTAAGTCCCACAGTAGAGAAATGGTCAGGAGAGCTTCCTAAAGGAGATATTAGGAGATTTTCAGACAAAAGAAGGGGAAAGCATACCTGGCAAGGGCCTGAGGAGGAATCCCAGCGTACAGATAAGGGGTGTCAGGAATGATGATTATGATTGTGTAGAAGAATGTCAGGATGAATTGTGGGAGTGGGGAGAAATGAAACTAGGGAGTTGGCAGAGTCAGGTCATGCAAGACGTTGTATTTTTTGGTAGACATTTGGACTTTATCCAGTGGACAGTGAGGAGCTACAGAAAGATTTGCAGCAGGGGAGTGATTTGGCTGGTATGTTTTAGAAAGATCATTCTGGGAAGTGAACACATATATTAGTGAGGGGAGAGACTGGAGACTTCCTGAAAGGCAAGTATGATGGTCCAGATGAGATGCTGAGGGCTTCACGGAAGGAATGGTCGTGGGAGCGGAGAGAAGGTAGATTTGAGAGGGGTTTAGGAAGAAGCAGCAAGATTTGATAATAGCTTTTATATGGGATGAGGGATGAGGAGTTTGGCAGAGGACCCCAGGCCAGGCCAGGCCATGCAAGGCCTTATATTCCTTGGCAGGCATTTGGACATTTTCCAATGGACATTGAAAGATTTGTAGCAGGGTAGTAATCTCACTAGTGTGTTTTAGAAAGACCATTCTGGGGAGTTACACACACACACACACACACACACACACACGCACACACACACACACACATTTGTTAACACATATATTAAAGCTTTGTAGTAACTCCCAGATTTTTGTCTTGGGGTAAACATTTTATTTTTATATATTTTTTGAGACAGGGTCTCACTGTCACCCAGGCTGGAGGGCAGTAATGTGAGTGTGGCTCACTGCAGCCTTGACCTCCTGAGCTCAGGTGATCCTCCCATCTCGGCCTCCCAGGTAGCTGGGACTACAGGTGCACACCACAATGCCTGGCTAACTTTTTGTATCTTTTGTAGAGACAGAGTTTCATTATGTTGCCTAGGCCAATCACAAAACTCCTGAACTCAAGCGATCCTTCCACCTCAACTCCCCAAAGTGTTGGGATTACAGGAATGAGCCACTGCGCCTGGCTGGTGTAAACATTTAAAAATGTAGACTGATTTCTTTTTCATCTTATGGAGGATGGAGTATCTAAAGCACATTAAAAACAAACCTAAAACAGGATTATACAACGCACTTACCACCATGCCGCCGAAGAGCATTGCCTGGCAGTGTCCCAACTGCATTTTAAACCAAACATCTGAATATGCGTGTTTACAGTATCCTGTAACATTTAAAAATACCTTTCTAACCTTGACTTAAGTGCTTCTTGTTCCAAGATCAAATCCAATCCAGTAGTAATACAATCAACACTTAAATATTTATCTTTGAATCTTGAATCCAATAATTTTTTTTTTTTTTTTGAGACGGCATCTCACTCTGTCACCCAGGCTGGAGTGCAGTGGCACCATTTTGGCTCACTGCAATTTCTGCCTCTCGAGTTTAAGCAATTATCCTGCCTCAGCCTCCTGAGTAGCTGGGGATTATAGGCATGTGCCACCACGCCTGGCTAATTTTTATGTTTTTAGTAGAGATGGTGTTTCACCATGTTGGCCAGGCTGGTCTCAAACTCCTGACCTCAGGTGATCCACCTGCCTCAGCCTTCCAAAGTGCTGGGATTGCAGGTGTGAGCCACCATGCCTGGCCCAAGATTTTTAAGTATATGGATGGATTAATACCATTTTTTGTTTTTAATTACGTAGTTTCTTATGTACAAGTAAAAAGAAATGTAATGTCTCAGAAGTAATTCAGTTTATCAAACCTTTTTGTAAGGAATGCCAGACCAAATATATTGTGATTCAGCGAGAGGGATTACTGAAGATAGTGATGTTAAAATTTTCAGTGATCTGCAGTTGAAGTCAGAAGATGTACACACCATTACACTGTTAATTACAGAGTTGTGCAATCACTACAGACAATTTTAGAATATTTTACTATCAGGAAGAAACCTCATATCCACCACTTCTTTCATCCCCCTACCTCTAGGCAATCACTAATTTACTTTCTGTCTCATAGCTCTTCTGGACACGTCGTATAAATGGAATTATATATATTCTTAGCAAGTTCATCCATATTGTAGCATATGTCAGTATTTCATTCCTTATTATGGCCGAATGAGATTCCATCATGGGGATATACCATGTTTTGTTTATCCATTTGTCAGCTAATGGACATTTAGGTTTGGCTCCACCTTTTGGCTGTCATGAATAATGAATAGTATCATTAATAATGCTGCTAAAGAACATTCATGTACAAGTTATCATGTGGACATGTTTTCAGTCGCTTTGGATACCGAGGAGTAGAACAGCTGGGTCAAATAGTAATTCTATAGGGAGGGGAACATCACACACTGGGACCTGTTGCGGGGTTGGGGAGCTAGAGGAGGGATAGCATTAGGAGAAATAGCTAAGGTAGATGATGGGTTGATGGGTGCAGCAAACTACTATGGCACGTGTATGCCTATGTAACAAACCTGCACGTTCTGCACATGTATCCCAGAGCTTAAAGTATAATTAAAAAAAAAATAGTAACTGTATGTTTAACTTTTTGAGAAACTGTCAGACTATTTTCCAAAGTGACTGTACCATTTTTACATTCCCACCAGCAGTGTTTGAAGGTTTTGATTTCTTGTTGCATGCTTGTCAACACTTGTTATAGTCTGACTTTTTGATTGTAACCATCCTTGCGGGTGGGAAGTAGTATCTTGTTTCCCTGATGGTTAATGGTGTTGATCATGTGCTTATTGGACTCCATCTTCTTTGGAGAAATGTCTATTCAGATCATTTGCCCACTTCTGAATTGGGTTACTTGACATCTTATAATTGAGTTATACGTTTTTTATATCTTCTGAATACAAGCTCCTTGTCAGATTTGCAAATATTTTCTCCCATTTTTTGGATGTTAATTTTTTAAAATAAATTCTCAAGATACCTATGTTTCATTTTATTGAACTCTACTACAGAGTTTTACAATATTTTTATGGTTTGTATTACTTTTGCTTTTACTTGAAGATAATGTAAAAAGTCTATGTATGGTTATGTAATATATAAATATATATAAAATTTCTATGTATTTTATGTAAAATATGCATACACATATATATTTCCAAAGTTTATAAATTATTTTCTGTTCTTTGTTAATAATGTGGAGAGTGGCCAGTGATGTGGTAAGGAAGTCAGTTTAGACTGTTTTAATGTTATTTTCTTATTTGTGATTATTAACAAAGTTAAATACTTTGTTGCTTATTATCTTTTTGAAAACTACATATTTCACAACATATGATTCTATAATTGTCTATTTTCTCTTAAAAAACTGTGATCAAGTGTGGTGTCATGTGGTTGGCACTCTTTCTGCACACCTTCACATCAACTTGTAAACCCCGTTGGATTCAGTCCTTCATTGAGGGTACTTTGCATGTGTTCTTACATTCAATGAGGTTTCTCAAAGAATTCTACCAGATACATGGAAGGAATTTTCAGTAGCATTTGCGAAGAGTGTATTTCTACTGTTTCTGCAGGAGTGTGGTCAAACAGCACAAATAAAGCCACTTAAGAGATTCTTTACTCATATCAGGTGGAGCTGGCTACTTTGGATGAATGTGGGAATACGTCCATTTTTTTCTCTTCATAATACTTTGTAGTGTGGAAGTACTTCTGTGTGCTAGAAGTTGGTTTCATTCTTTTGTTTAGCAGGAGAGAAAGGAAGGTTAAGTAAGTAGCTTGTATGGAAACCTCAATTTAAAGCATATACAAATTTATTAATGAATGCTCTGTGGAGTTCATTCTGGTTCTGTGGGCTGCTCGTGATTGCTAATTAAATTTTCTTTCTTTCTTTCCTTTCTTTCTTTCTTTTCTTTTTCTTTTTTTTTTTTTTTTTTTNGTGGTGCAATCCCGGCTCACTACAACCTCTGCTTCCCGGGGTCAAGCCATTCTCCTGCCTCAGCCTCCTGAGTAGCTGGGATTACAGGCGTGTACCACCATGCCTGGCTAATTTTTTTATTTTTAGTAGAGACGGGGTTTCCCCATGCTGGCCAGGCTGGTCTCGAACTCCTGACCTCGTGATCCGCCCATCTCAGCCTCCCAAAGTGCTGGTATTACAGGCATGAGCCACCATGCCTGCCTGCTAATTAAATTTTTGAAGGTGATTCTCTATCCCTCCACTCCAATACACACAAGGAAGAAAAAAGATTATTCAGGATTCTGTGATGATTTATGTGGACTATGAAAATGTATTACACCTGTAATCCCAGCAATTTGGGAGGCCAAAGCTGGTGGATCACCTGAGGTCAGGAGTTCAAGATCACCCTGGCCAACGTAGTAAAACCCTGTCTCTACTAAAAATACAAAAGTAATCTAGGTTTGGTGACACACGCCTGTAATCCCAGCTACTTGGGAGGCTGAGACAGGAGAATCACTTGAATCTGGGAGGCGGAGGTTGCAGTGAGCCAAGATTGTGCCACTGCACTCCAGCCTGGGTGACAGAGCAAGACTCTGTCTCAAAAAAAAAAAAAATGTATTAATGTAGTAAAATGAAGGGTAACATTCATGAGTCAAAGAATTCTTAAATGAATTCATGTCCTTTATTTTAGCAAAGCAACTGCCTATCTTTAGTGCCTATGGGGATGTCAGTATTATGAGACCAGGCAATATTGCAACAAAAGGAAGATAAGAAGGAATAGCAAAGAGGGGAAAGGTGTTTTCTCATGTAGGGGAGACCTGTGTGTGTTTATAGGCAGGAAGAAACGCTGAACACAGGAGAGGGACTAGGAATCTTATGGATGGAGCTTGGCATGGAAGATGATCATATTATTCTCCAATATTGAAAAAAGGAAAAGCAGTATTTATAGAGAGATATTATGAAATTGAAACAAGTTCCATATGGTCTCAATTTCAGAAAAAGAAAAAATGGCTTAAGACATTCTTTATCTTATTTATGTATTGTAAAAAAAAAAAAAAAATCCACAAAACAATCCAGCAAATACAAATTGGTGGGGAGAAAAGAAATGGAAAGTTATCCATAGTTTCACCAAGGAGACATCACAGCACTTTTGAGCTGCGTGGAACAGTATAGGATAGTACCAGCCATGTGTGGTTACTGGGTACTGGAAATGTGGCCAGTGCAACTAAGGAACTGAATTTTTATTTTATTCTATTAATTTAAATAGCCTTATGAACAGTGGAGCTTTTTTTTGTTGTTGTTTTGGTTTTTTCCCCCTCTGGGAGACAGATTCTCACTCTTTTGCCCAGGCTGGAATGCAGTGGCACAATCTCGGCTCACTGCAGCCTCTGCCTCCTGGGTTCAAGTGATTCTCCTGCCTCAGCCACCTGAGTAGCTGGGATAACAGGCATGTGCCACCACGTCCAGCTAATTTTTGTATTTTTAGTAGAGACAGGTTTTCGCCATGTCGGCCATGTCTGGTCTTGAACTCCTGGCTTTGTGTGATCCATCCCCCTTCCCAAGTGCTGGGATTATAGGCGTGAGCCACTATGCCTGGCCCAGTGGAGTTATTGACCATTCCTATCACAGCAAGTTCCACTGGACAACACTACTCTGGAGTATTTCTTCCTTGGCTTTAAGAGTTGTTTCAATGTCGTTGTTGTTCTGGTGAGCATAACAGTGCCTGACTGTATGTTTTGTTAAGTGGCCATCCCTGCTTACTCGTACCAGCCTGTGGGAAGGCATGGGCTTTGTGCAGCCTCCTTCTGAAATTCTTGGACTTCTGCAGTTGTCTCACACTGAAATATGCCATTATGGAACCATTTTCTTCCCTCTCTACTTCCACCAACTTCTCTTAGGTAGGCTAGATTTTCAGTTTGCAGAATATCCTCTGGCCAGTGCAGGGAGGGTTGGGATATCTCCCTTCTTTATAAGGCATGATCTGGGCTTGAGGACCACTGTGTGGCCACATTGTCCCAGACAGTAGCAAGCAGACCCTCAGGCTGTACTTGTGGAGGGTGGAAGTCTGAGTGATTAGGGGAGGGAGAAGGTGCCTGGATAGCTGTGTTTCTGTTCTCCATCCCTCTTGCAGTACCACCTCTGGGTCTAGTACTACCTCGACTCCACCCACACTACCCCACCTTTTTGTCTAGGTGCATCCACTGTGGTGTCGTCCACCTGACCTTGGCCTTGCTGAAAAGCCACATCCAGGAGCGACACTGCCAGGTTTTCCACAAATGTGCATTCTGCCCCATGGCCTTCAAGACTGCCAGCAGTACCGCGGACCACAGTGCCACCCAGCACCCTACGCAGCCCCACAGACCTTCCCAGTGAGTGCAGCTCCAGGGCCAGCAGGCCCTGTAGGGCAGAGAGGAACCTGGGTGCTGTAGGGGGTGGTATAGGGATGGGTCAGGGAACTGAGATTAGGGGCAGAGATGCCTGGGGTCATACTAAGGATGTCCGGAGGCAGGGGAGCATCCACATTGGCTCAGGGTAGTGCTTTCCCAAAATTTCCCAAACCCTGGTTCAGAGAGAGCAGAGGTGGGTGGAGGGGCTGCATGGTTCTGCCAGCAGAGCCTTGGCCATCTCATTCCCTGGGGCTTGTCTCCTCAGGCTCATTTATAAGTGCTCCTGTGAAATGGTCTTCAACAAGAAGAGGCACATTCAGCAGCATTTTTACCAGAATGTCAGCAAGACGCAGGTGGGCGTCTTCAAGTGCCCTGAGTGCCCACTCTTGTTTGTGCAGAAGCCGGAGTTGATGCAACATGTCAAGGTGGGATGCCTTGGGGGAGGATGCTGGGGAGGAGGGCACATGCCTAGGCCTGGGGGTCTGACTCTGTGCATCTTTCCCCTTGCCCAGTCAGTAATCGCTCTCCCCATCCCCAGAGCACCCACGGTGTTCCCCGAAATGTGGACGAGCTGTCAAGCCTCCAGTCTTCAGCGGACACATCCTCAAGCCGCCCTGGCTCTCGAGTTCCCACTGAGCCCCCAGCCACTAGTGTGGCTGCTCAGAGCAGCTCCCAGCCTTCTGGCCGCTGGGGTAGGCCTGAAGCCCATCGCAGGGTGGAAGCCAGACCGCGGCTGAGGAACACTGGCTGGACCTGTCAGGAGTGCCAGGAGTGGGTTCCGGATCGGGAAAGCTATGTGTCCCACATGAAAAAGAGCCATGGTCGGGTAAGTGCAGCCACACAGTCACAATGCAGAGCCCGGTCCTCTGGACTTCTTTCTGTAAGTCAGAAACCCTAGGTGCTTTGGGCCAGGTGGGTACCACAGATCTTGAGGTCTTTAGGGGTATCCTCCTTTCTGCCCATGGCATCTGAGAAGAAAGTTGCACCCAGAACTGTCTTAAGCTCTGATGCTTTGTGTGTTGCCACCTCCTTCCGTAGACATTGAAGCGGTACCCGTGCCGGCAGTGTGAACAGTCCTTCCACACCCCCAACAGCCTGCGCAAACATATCCGCAACAACCACGACACAGTAAAGAAGGTCTACACCTGTGGGTGAGTCCCTGGGATGGTAGTGAGGAGGCCTGAGGTTCAGAAGACTCTGTCCCTGGCACCAAGGGGGTTTTTCTCTGCTGCAAGATCAGGTGTCTAAGACAAGAGACAAGTGAGTTTCCAACGGGAAGAAACTGTGGCTAAGTGAGAAATCAGGGGCAGGTCAGAAACCAGCTTCCAGAACCTGGTAGCTCCTGAGCCCTCCCCCATTACTCTAGCCCGGGGCTGCATAGCTTCTCAGTCACAAAGTACCCTGAGGTTTAAGAGGAGGAGTGGTGATGGGACCGTGTACCTCTGAGGCCGAGAGGCTTCTACACCATCTGCCTGTGACTTGGAGTGTACCTGGCCGTTTCACTCTGACTGCTAGCCTAGCACTTAGGTCTCTGGGCAGTGACATAGGGAGTGTCCAGTGAGACTGTGGCTGAGGGCCATGTGTCAAGAATGCAAATATTCTGATGTGCTATTGTCTGCCACCTTGGCTGGCCTCTGGCTGGATCCCTCTTGGGAGCACCCAGCACCAGCCAGCCTAGGAGTCTGCTCCAGACTCCCTCATTCCTGGCTGTGGTGTGAACAGCGCTGGGGGAGCCTGCGGCCCGGACTCTTACTTGACCTTTCTGCTGTGCTTCTGCAGGTACTGCACAGAGGACAGCCCCAGCTTTCCTCGGCCCTCCCTCCTGGAGAGCCACATCAGCCTTATGCATGGCATCAGAAACCCTGATTTGAGCCAGACATCCAAAGTCAAGCCTCCGGGTGGACATTCCCCTCAGGTGAGTGTGGGCTCCCTGCCTACCGGAGCTGGCTGCTCAGTGAGGCCTCGAGCTGGAGGGGCATTAGGAAGGCTGCTGCTGTGGCCATGGAGCAATCAGAGTGACAGCTTCCCTCAGTGTGGGTCACTCTCTAGTCCTGTGTGACCCACCTGGGCACTGGACACAAGTAGAGGATAAGGACAAAGACCCATAAGGTGGCCTGTCAGCCTTTTGTTACTGTTGCCTCCCTGTCACCATGACTGCCTCTGTAGGTGTGTGCTGTGCTCTGTAGACATTGGAGCATTTTCACATACACCGTTCTCTTTCTGCCTCACAGCAGTCCTGAGGCCGGAGCACGCAGGACTGCCTTGTCAGAGGAGGATAACGATGTTTGGCCCACTTACCTCCCAACCTTCTCACTAGTTATAGGAAGAGCCAGGCCTAGAACCTGCTATCCTGGTTCCTTGCCCTATGATCTCATCCCGGTTCCATGCCCTGTTCCAATTTCTGGAGCAGCCTGGTTTTTCCTCCTCACTGCAGCCTCTTTCCATACCATGGTAGGGGGACTGTTCCACAGAGGGGTCAGGTATGTCTGGGAAGCCCAGGAGCCGCCTGGAGTTTCAGGGCATTCTCAAAACTTTCTTCCCTGTTCAAATGATGTCAGTGGTTGGCGAAGGCCCTTTCATGCATAGTAGCTGGGGATATTGATTGATTTTTTTTTGGCAACACCTGTCCATCCTCCCTTCCCCTAGAATGCACATGCCCTTTGACCCAACAATTACGCGTGTAGGATTTATCTATTAGAGGTCTTTTGCCTTGGGCATAAGGAAGTCTGCTCAAGGATGTTTGCTGCAGCACTATGTGCAGTAACACAGATGGAACTTAACTAAATATCTCCCATTGGGCACTTCTCATCTCCACAGTGGGTTAGTGTGCTGCCTTTAGAAGAATGAAGCCTCTGTATGTTCTCCCATGGAGACACACTCCAATACATGTTGTTAAGTAAAAAGCAGAGTGAAGAAAAGCATGCATATGCTGGGTGCGGTGGCTCATGCCTCTAATCCCATCGCTTCAGGAGGCCAAAGTGGAAGGATGACTTGAGCCCGGGAGTTCAAGACCAGCCCGGGCAACATAGGGAGACACTGTCTCTGTAATAAATAAGTAAATAAATTTGCTGGCTGAGGTGGTGTGCTCCTACAGTTCCATCTACTCAGGAGGCGGAGGTGGAAGGATCGCTTAAGCCCTGAGGTCGAGACTGCAGTGAGCTGTGGTCATGCCACTGCACTCTAACCTGGGTAACAAAATGAGACCCTGTCTCAAAAATGAAATGGAATAAAATAAAAAATTAGCCGAGTGTGGTGATGTTCACTTGTTCCAGCTACTCATGAGGTTGAAGTGGGAGGATCGCTTAAGCGCAGGTCAAGGGTGCAGTGAGCTGTGATCGCACCACTGCACTCCTGTCTGGGTAACAAAGTGAGACCCTGCCTCAGAAATCTAAAGAAAAGAAAAGTATTCATGGCATGCCATCATTTTGTCAAAGACAGTAGTTTGGTTTTGTATATGCATAGGGTATCTCTTGGAGGAGTCACAAACCCAGGTAATATGTTCTCTGGATAGCAGGCCTGGGGAGTGGGGTAATCTCTATACCCTTGCCATGCCTTTGGAGTATTGTGCCACCTGCATAGGTTACATTACAAAACAAAGAATTGAAACAAACCAAATGTAAACCAGCGTTCAGGGCTGGGGTGACCCTGGCCTGGCTGGTGCCTTTTTTTGAGTCCTTGGGCTCATGGTCATGTCTGGGGGCTCATTCCAGGGCTTGGCCTGGACTCTCCTCACGCTGTCTCTCCTTTCAGGTGAACCATCTGAAAAGACCAGTCAGTGGAGTGGGGGACGCTCCAGGCACCAGCAATGGCGCAACTGTCTCTTCCACCAAAAGGCACAAGTCCCTTTTTCAGTGCGCAAAGTGTAGTTTTGCCACAGACTCAGGGCTCGAGTTTCAGAGCCACATACCTCAGCACCAGGCGGACAGCTCCACAGCCCAGTGTCTCCTCTGTGGTTTGTGCTACACCTCTGCCAGCTCCCTCAGCCGCCACCTCTTCATTGTCCACAAGGTGAGAGACCAGGAGGAGGAGGAGGAGGAGGAGGAAGAGGAGGCGGCGGTGGCAGCGGAGATGGCAGTGGAGGCGGCAGAGCCAGAGGAGGGCTCTGGGGAGGAGGTGCCCATGGAGACTAGAGAGAATGGACTGGAAGAATGTGTTGGCGAGCCTTTGTCGACTGACCCAGAGGCAAGGAGATCGCTGGGCCTGGCCCCTGAGGAGGAGGGTGGCCAAGATGATCACAGTCAACCACAGGCCTCTCAGGACCAGGACAGCCACGCACTGTCCCCTCAGGTGTGACCGGAGGCTTTGCAGTGTGCACGGTCAGGGTGATGCCGAAGTGTCTTCCACCTGCTGTGCAGACCGTGGGAAATAAAAGGCTCTGCCCTCGGTGTGGGTGTGAGTGTGGCCGGTTGTACCGTGGAGTAGTGTCTGCGCTGAGCTGCCAGTGCTGGGCATCCCCCGGCCCCAGGAAGTGTGGGGTCAGCCAGGACCCTCACAACTCTGAATTTGCTTCTGTTATTTATGGCTTTGTGCTGCTTCTTGGTGCCCCATCTCTTGTCTGTCCTTCCAACCCCAGGCTGCTTGTGTGGCCCAACCCCAGTGCTGTCCGCTACGCTTGAACCCCACAGCGGCTGTGCTCTCCTAGGAGGTTCCTGCTTGTTGCCTTCAGCCAGGGCGCTCCTCAGAGCTCTATTCTCCTGCAGACACCAGCTCTCCTTCCTGCCTTTAGAGCATGAGAAGGAGGGAAATGAGGGCTGCTGACACAGTGCCTCTGGGAGAGCTCTGCCTAGCCTGGTTTGGCGAGGGCCCTTGTTCACTTTGCCCTTCCTCCCTGTCTTCTCTGATTTTTTTCCCTCAAAATAGTCCTGAGAACTAATTGTCACACTGGCTCACCATGTCTCTGTGAGTGGGGTGGGAGAAACCTCTGCTGCACACCTGTTTGGAACCTGGGGAAAGCAGGAGGTAAGGCCAAGGCAGGCAGGCACCAGGAGCCAGACCTTCGAGAAGGTGCTGTGGGTGGGGTTTCGTTCTGCCTTTCCTGGCAGGTGGGGTTGGGGCACACAGACATTGGAATATTTGTACTCCTGCTCTCGTGCCATTTGAGAGGCTGCTGCTCCAGGCAAGCCAGCCCCTCCTCCTCTTGGCTACACTCATGTTGCTCAGACTATATTTCAAATAAAAAATCTTCTCACCATGCAGGTAGGCTCTTGTATTCCTCTCCAAGTGAGCCTGGCCCCACCCTGTTCCACCCAAGGGTCTTTCCCAGACTTCCCCTGTTTGTTCCATCTCTGAGGGATGACAAGACTTCCTACTGTCTAAGGAAGGTCTTCTCTAGATTCTGGAGCTTGTGGTTAGGAAACCAGGAGCCTTGGACTTCTTAGTTCTCTAGAGACCTTCTGAAGGCGAAGGGGAGGGCTCCATAACAGTCAAGTCACCTCCAAGGTCTCCCCGGGCTAGTGGCATTGGCTTTAGGGCCTGTTGAAATTTTCTGGGCACCTTCATCTTTCCTTCAGATGATTTTCAACCTAAGAGAACCACTTACTGGGAAGAAGGGAAAAGGGAATGGAGAAGAGGAATTTTATAATTTTCTTACAGCATTCAAGAGCTTTCTTATTTCTTACAGCATTGCCGCTGCCACAGAGAACTCAGATGTGGGATTAGACTTGGGGGACTGGCTGTCTTTTCAGTGATGGTGGAGTCAGGGCCCGCCCGAGCACGAGGAGCAGGCTGTGTGGAGGTGTCCTCTGACTTCTAACCCAGGTGGCAGGGCGCTGGGCCCAGCGGGATCTGGCGCAGTAGAGGGAAGAGGGTGCTGGCTGCGTTCATAGAGGTCATCTTTCAAGGAGGCATTAAATATCAATTATAAATTATTAAGTCAGATAAATATGCCTGACCTTTTCACAACTGAAAAAAAAATACATTTTTTCCCCCTCTATCAAATGCCACGTTTTTAGTGGAAATGCTAATGGCAGTGGGAAAGGTTGCCTCAGTTTCAGAGAGACTCTCACCGTCTGCACCCTTTTAACGACTGTTCTTCCTGGCAAGGTTTCTACCTCCCTGCCTTCCACACTGGCAGGGGGCAATCCAGGCCTATTTCCAGCTACCTGGAAAGCCAGAGCTAGCTGTGCTGTAGCTGTTGTCCCATCCCTAATTCTAGTTGCAGGGAGCCATCCGTGTACCCTGGATCCATTCACAGGAACAGGTTCCAGAGGAGGCTGATAGAAGGGTTTGAAATGACTGACTGAGTCCCTTCCTGCTCGGACACAGTGATAGCTGGCGAGCAGGCAGAGACGGTGGAATTGTATGTATACCTGACCCCAGATATACATCTCTTTCCTGGGAAGAGCATGAGTTGGAAAAATGCTGAGCCACTCCCTGGGAAACCTGGGAGTGGAAACCTGGCCTGGATTCTGCCTTTAACCAGCTCTTAACAAATCCCTTACCCTCACTGTCTCCTCCTCTTCACAATAGAGTTAGTAATTCCCATCCAACTGGCTTCACAGCCTTTTGTGAGCTCATGAATGTGAAAGTGTTTTCTAGTTTATAAAACACTAAATGTATGTGGGGAGATCTTTGCATGACCTTCGGGCATGGAGGGTGGAGCACATTTTGTCTGCTGTTTGGACTTGGATGCTGATTATCAGTTATGAAGTGGCCCAGGACACCTAGCCATTATTTAGTGAGAGTGATGATGATAACAGTTTAAGCCCTGCTTGTGTGTCCAGCATCTTGCTGAACGCTTTCTGGTGATTCTCTCCTTTAATCCTCACAAAGATCTCACAGTTGTCCTCCATTTTACAGAGAAGAGAACTGAGGCTCAGAGAGGTTATAAACGATGTGCAGTGGCTACCTGTAGTGATGGTGCTGAGTCAAGCTGTCAACCCCTGTGCTCCTCAGTGACTAAGACTGCTTTGACAGGCTGCCAGCCTGTCAGTGGTGTGCAGCCTTCCAGACGTTTGCTTTCCTACTTCTGTAGTTGGGGTGCCCCTCCAAGTGCCAGGTTCTCTTTGGAGTCCATCTGTGCCTTGTCACCCCAAGGAGGGCCTTGAGCATCACACTGTGACATTCCGAAACACGTGTGGTGTCTCTACAACCTTTCATTCTCATTGAGATTTACCTTGCCATTTGAACACCATCATTTTTTGAGAACTGTCTAGAAAAGATTGCCTAACCCTCACAGGGAACACATGGTTCCCTCAGAGTCCAGGATCTTCTGGTCTTTTCTTTTTCAAGATTTTTTTAATGGTTGTGCTATCATTTGTCATCATCAGAAAATGCTTGCTGTAACAAGCATTTATCTTCACACTATACTGCAGTGAAGGCTCTATTGATCAAATTAAACAGATAAGATCCCTACCCTTGTAGAAACTACAATTTAATACACTCTAAGACTTGACAAATTACTTAGTATTTATTTTCCAACTGCTTTATCTCTGTAAAATGATATGCTCAATTACTATAAGCTAATGGTTGTAGAAAGAACTTTCCCCTTAACTTATGTAAACAGTCTGGTTTTAAAAAATTTAATAATTGTGGCCCAGTAACCTCAACACTTTGCCTTCCCCAAGACTGACTGAGGAACCTCTGCCCTGTTCACCGCTGTATATTCAGCACCAGGCAATTTCTTTTATTTTCTGTTTGTTTGTTTTGAAAAATTAATACATATACATGGTAAGACATTCCACAATACAAAAAATACAATTGTATTCTGCAATACAAAAGAGTATACAGTAAACAGTAAACTTCCCCATGGAGGTCAGCCTCTAGTCCTCTCTCCAGAGTTAATCACTGTTATCTATATGTTGTGTATCCTTTCAGAGCAATTCTATGCATTTACAAGTTTATAAATATGTATATTTATATATCTATTTTTAATACAAATAGTAGAATTCTATATACAGTGTTCTGAAGCTTGCTTTCTTCACTTATATAGTATTTTGGAGATTATTCCAAATTCATACATTGGGTCAGAGTAATTCTTTAAAAGTTCCTTGCATATAATAGTGGTTCAAAAAGTATATGGATGAGTGAGCGAATGCCTGCATGAATGAATGGATCCGATTCAACTGGTAGCCACAGCTGTTCTCTCGGGGTCTGATCTAATCAAGACAGCACCTTCTAGATTCTAGAATGTGTCCCCCTGACTAAGGCGTTCAGAATACTATTCACCTTCTCCAGCAGATGCCACAGGAACGGGGCACAGGAAGCCTTGGGCCCTTGGAGGAAAAAGTCGAGACTAGGACCTCAGGTCCCAAGTAAGGGGTTTTTTCGGGTTCCTACTTAAAATGCGTTTTTCTTTATTGGAAAATGATGTAACACTTTAGAGAAAATTAAAAAGCACACATATTTATAAATCTCTTCCTTCTACCATTGCGGTGGTTTTCATTTTTGCCTATCACTTTCCAGTTCTTACTCAGCACATTGGTAATTGAATTTATAGTAAAATGATGATAGTAGTAGTGGTTAACATTGAACATTTCTATTTGGCAGACATTATTCTCAAATTAGTTTCATAACAATCCTGCAAGATACATAATACTATTATTCTTTTGGAGGCCGTAAAATTGAGGTTCAGAGTAGTCGAACGACTTTCTTAAGGCCATGGAGCTAATAAGCGGCAGAGCTGAAGTTCACACTCAGGGGTGACTGATACTATACTGTCTCTCATTTTGTACCCTGCTTTTTTCCACTGAACATGAAAAATGTCCAGTACCTGTTTCTACGTAGCCTTTAAGTCATCATTTCTAATAACTGTAATCACTTTCATCATGCCAAATCAGTATAATTAATAATTTCCTGTTCAACATTTAAATTTTCTACTTTGTCAGTGCAGTGAAGAGTCCTGGGCATAGAGCTTTTTGCTTCTGCAGAATTATTTCCTTGGGAGTTTAGCCCTATTTTTTTCTTGGGTAAACTCACTGGAAGAATGATAGAATGGAGAAGGCCATTGTCATAATCGTAAGCAGATACCCTAGGGTGCAGTCTCATTTCTGTAAGTGACAATCATTTGGTCTCTCCTGGCCTTAGTTCTCTTATCTGTCAAATGATGGGGTTGGTTTATATCTCTGTGGATCTTGATTTTTATCTTCCCATTCTGTACATGTTCACGTCAAAATAGACCTTCCTAAAGGCAAGAACTTGTATTTCCTCTTGCTTAATTTTTTTGTTTACTTTTGACCTAGATATATATAAAAATGGAAAAGGTCCCTCCTACTCAGCTCTTCAGCATTATCACTTTTATTTACATTTATTTGTTTTTCAGTTTGCATTAGATTCATGCTTTTTCAGATAGAATTCTAGCTCTTTATGTGTACCTGTTTCTTTTAAAAATCTCATCATTGTTAATCATCCTAAATTGTATAACTTTTAAAATTTTATTACTTTCTTTTTTTAGAGACAGGGTCTGGTTCTGTTACCCATGTTGGAGTGCAATGGCACAATCATAGCTCACTATAACCTCGAACTCCTGGGCTCAACTGATCCTCCCACCTCAGCTTCCAAAGTAGCTGGGACTACAGGTGTGTGCCACCATGCCTGGCTAATTTTGTTATTGTCTTTTTAGAGATGAGATCTTGCTATATTGCCCAGGCTGGTCTTGAACTCTTGAGCTCAAGGGATCCTCCTGCCTTGGCCTCCCAAAGTGCTGGGATTACAGGTGTGAGCCATTGTACCTTGCTTTTTTTTTTTTTTTTTTTTTTCTTTTGTCAAGCCTTTTGAAGTTTGAACTTTGTCTACTTTGTAACTTCCAAGCATCTTCAAATCCTTTTGTGACCAGGCATGTTTTCATTAGGGTCCGTGGTCCAGGTGAATTCTTCAGTTGGTTCATTGTGTTGCACATTGGCCTTTAAAAATGCTCTTATTTTTAAAAATGCTCTTATTTTATATGTATATATATACACCCATTTACAGATTTAAATTGAGGTTTTAGTGCATGAATACTAAAATCAACAAATATTTTGACCATAAGGAAAAGGGATGCGGAAGGATGTGATAAAGCCATGTAAATCCATTCTAACCAGGAGAAGCTTCCATTACAATGAGGACCCAAGTCACAGTGGATCTGCAGCACCCTCATGTTTCATGAATGGGTGTGGGATAATACGTAGAGTGTTCATCCAGATCTACTGAATCACTTTGCTTCTTGGCCTTTTGGCTGAAATCAAGTACAGACCTATCAGATCTCAGATTTAATCCTGTGGGCTTTGCCTCACTTCTGTATGAAAATGGGGATACTAGATGATGCATTTGATGTTTGAAGAGAGTGATTAAGCTCCTCTTCAATCTGGCATTCATTAAACTTGGAAGCCCTGCTGATTCTAGGTCTCCCCTTTCAATTACAGTACAGGGGACACACATAATCCCTACTTTTCTGTGGGCTTTTTAGTCCATAAAACAATTTGCTTAGAATTTTCCCCTAAGATCCATTGTGCATAACAGGGCTGAATATTCTTGGTATCTGAAGAAGAGGATAGGTGCTGCTTTCTAAGAAGCCCTTTGGCTGGGTATGGTGGTATGGTGGCTCATGACTGTAATCCCAGCATTTTGGTAGGCCGAGGTGGGCAGATCACCTGAGGTCAGGAGTTGGAGACCAGCCTGGCTAACATGGTGAAACCCCATTTCTACTAAAAATACAAAAAATTAGTCGGACGTGGTGGCTCGCACCTATAATCTCAGCTATTTGGGAAGTTGAGACAGGAAAATCACTTGAACCTTGAGGGTGGAGGTTGGAGTGGGCCAAGATCGCACCATTGCATTCCAGCTTAGGCAACAAGAGTGAAATTCTGTCTCAAAAAAAAAGTTCTTTGCCTGTGGAGGAAGGGTTTTGATATGATTTTAAAATGGGGAAAAGGAGAAGAAATGGAAGTTGGGTGGGGAGGTGATGGTGGGAAAAGGAATAGAAATTTGTGGAGGAGCAGGCAGAATAATTTGAACAGACGAGAGTTTAGAACCTGGAAACAGTGCATTTTTAAGACAGGGAGAGATAGAAGTGGTGCTGGTGAACTCAAAAGGGAGATAGTGCCTTGATTTGTCAACGGCAGCCTTTGGGTGAGCAGCAATTGTGGCAGCAGTTCCCCGGAAGTATTACATTTTAAAATTTGTATTCATTTATTTATTTTGAGACAGAATCTCACTCTGTCGTCCAGGATGGTGTGAAGTGGTGTGATCTCGGCTCACTGCAACCTCTACCACCCGGGTTCAAGCAATTCTCCTGTCTCAGCCTCCCGAGTAGCTGAAATTACAGGCTCCCACCACCACAGTTGGCTGATTTTTGTATTTTGGGTAGAGATGAGGTTTTGCCATGTTGGCCAGGCTGGTCTTGAACTCCTGACCTCAGATGATCCACCTGCCTTGGCCTCTCAAAGTGCTAGGATTACAGGTGTGAGCCACCACGCCCGGCCAGTATTAACATTTTTTTAAGGAATGAGAAGATATAGCTGTTGAGGAAAAGGAGGACTGAGATTCAAAGAGTTCCTTGGAAAAAGGCAAAGACTTGAAAGCGAGGAAAAAGACTACAGCTAGTGCTCGACTTACGACCACGATTGGGACCAGAAGTCCAGTCGTAACACGACTTGGTCGTAAGCTGAGTAGGCTCTATGTACAGGTGAAACGGTGCACGCAGAGACGGTAGTGCTGCCGGAAGCTGGTCCGCACTGTCGTACGCCCAGCTGGGCAACGTTTGCGCTGCCAGACGCGGAGCAGTCGTGGCTAGCGATTGTGGTCGTAAAGTCAAATGGTCGTAAGTTGCATAGGTGGTAAGTCGATCAATACCTGCAGTTTAACCTTGGGAGAAGACCGGGAGAGGCCTGGGCTGGGAAGAGTCTTTTCTAGGTTCCCTTGAAGATGTGGAGTTTATATCCTGGGCCCAACAGACTAATTGTTGGCTCCTGACCACACACCCTCTTATCTAATGATGGCTTTATTTTGGGACATGCCTAGATTTGTCCTGCATGGAATCGGAGCAGGCGGGCTGGGGAAGACACTTGGCTGTGGCAGCTCTATCCTTGAGTCCCAAATTCCCTTTCCAATCAAATGAGAATCGGGAGTGACTTCTCATTGCCAGTAATCCTTTAATTGGTGTCCATTTACCCAAGCGCAGCTGTGGCCACACAGCTCTCCAGTCCCTGGATAGAAGCATGCCAGAGTGGCCAGCTCATCCCAGAGCGGCAGGACCTGGAGTGTCCACCCTTTTGGAACAGAGGCTCAGCTGCCTGAGCTGGGAGCTGTGGCAGCTCTTGGAGGGAGGTGAGACAAGCCGCAAAGAGCCCTGCAGACCAGCTGGCAGGAAGGGGCGCTTGCAGCACAAGGCAGTGAGTTCCCATGGGAGGGCAGGATCAGCAGAAAGAACTGGGCTTTGTTGAACTCAGAGCTAAGACTTTAGAATGAGTGGAATCAAGAGAAGGAAAAATAGAGGAAACTGGAGGAGTTGGATAGGTATTTGATTAATTTACGATGCTGTTAATGACACGCATTGAGATGTGGTTTGAGGAGCTTTGAGGACTGGCGTGCAAGCCACTGATGCTTCATAAGCAAGTTTTCAGTGACCCCTGACCTGTGTCACAGCTTGTGGAAAGGGCACCTCAGCACGAGTCCACATGAGTGCTAGAGAGGCAAAATAAGACCTTGGAAGTCTTCTGACCAGAATGAAGGTGATGGTCACTGTACTCTACTTTGTCCTCAAAAGCTCACGTGGGAAGTGTGACCATTCATGGGACAGTAGTTTGAGGTAAGCATTGGCAAAGTGGCTGCATCCAGAGAGGAACATCTGGCATGGCCTGAGGCTCTCAGGGCCATTTCGTTCAAGGAGTGGTTGAAGGAACTTAATGCTTCATCAAGAAAAGAGATATTTCATGATCAGTATTTTCACATCTTTGCAGGGCTCTCATATCAAAAAGGCGTCTCGACTTCTGTGTGGCTCCAGAGCAGAATTTGACTCAGGACAAAAGGAAAATCTGCCTGAAAATGAAATGGGCTGCTTGGGGGAGTAGCACATTCCCACTCCTTGGAAACGTGCAGGCACAGGCTAGGGCCCCTCCACCAGGGTTGTCTAGACAGTGCTGAGGCCCTGCAGTGGCAGGAAGGGGACAGAGGTATAGGGAGTACTTAATGATGGCCCTTCCTGCCAACTGGGATCAGTCCCTGCCGCCCATTTCCTCTCCTCCACATAGATAGGACCACATGTGTCTCCCCTTAGTCTCTCTCTGTCCCAGGCCTAGGGACCAACTCTGGCTCCTGGGTGCTCCATGTTAATCCTCAGGGACTGGCATCTGGCCACTGCCATTGGGTGGGCTGGCTCTGACCTTATGTTTCAGCTCTGGTCATTGGGTTGCTTCCACCTTGTTCAGGAGACTAATGTTTGCAACTTCATAACCCAGTTCTGTTAACCCATTATTGCTTGATATTGTGGCTGGCTCCTCTTGGGCTCTTTGGAGAAGTTTGGTAGTAAAGTGAGGATGGGGCTGATAGGGCGTGGTAGCTTATACCTGTAATCCCAGCACTTTGGGAGTCCGAGGCAGGGGGATCGCTTGAGCCCAGGAGTTGGAGACCAGGTTGAGCAATATTGGGAGACACTGTTTCTTCAAAAAATTTAAGAAAAAAAATTAGCTGGGTGTGGTGGTGTGTGCCTATAGTCCTAGCACTTTGGGAGGCTGAGGGGGAGGATCACTTGAGCCCAGGAGGTCAAGGCCGCAGTGAGCCATGATCACACTACTGCACTTCCAGTCTGGGTGACGAGTGAGTGACCCTGGGTGACCCTGTTTCAACAAAAAAAAGGGTAAACATTTTAGAGATAAGCAAACATTTGATCATCCTCAGGCAGTGGGGAGAGGGAAGGAGGCCTGGCAGGGGAGGCAGAGAGCTTTTAGAGTAAGGCTGCTGAGAAGGCCGGCAGTTTGAGAGGCTTGGAAAGGAAGAAAACATAGGCAGCAGAGGTTAGTGTGACCACGGGTGATACAGACAACCTGTCCTCCTTAAAGTAGATGTCCTTGCCCAGTGGTCTCACTTTCTCTGTACTTTGAAGAAACAGTTGACCACTGCAAGTGAGGAAGGCAAAAGGAGATTGTAATCTTTTTTGGAATAGTTGCTGGAGGGAAAGGAAAAGGTCAGCTTGGGAGAATGTAAAAGGATTGCCAAGCTTCCCGAGCCTGGACTTAGGCTGGAAACCAGAAATGTTGGCCAACCCTGGAACAGAAAGCCCACAACCCAATTCCAGGTTAGGAACTTGCCAGGTAAACTTAGCAGAGGGCCAAGGGCAAGTGCAATGAGTTCCCTAAAGAAGGTGTAGTTGAAGTTATTGTCCACTTTGCACTGTGTTCATGTGTGTATAGGGATGAGGAGGGGTTGGAGCCAGGAAGGAGTTCAAGAGCATAGAGGCTACAGGGGAGCTGACATTTTAGGGGTAGAAAAATTCCCGGTGACAAGGTTCAAGTGGTGGGTGTTTGAGATGTGAAAGGGAAGTGAGGGTGAAGTTCTTTGTGAAGACAAGGTCATTGGACCTCTGCCAGGGTGTTGGCTGTCATCAGAGAGGCTAGGATGATGGTAGGCGACCAGAACCCACTGTGGGTGCACTCCATGTGAGGTGACCATTGGTTTTCATCAGTTCAGGTGGATGGTCAAGGGGAATGTGGAATGGTGTCCTGATGGCTAATAATATTGGGGTTAAGGATTGGGTAACGCATGGCATGGCCAGTGCTTCAAAGGAGGGTGGACTGTCCCCTTTGAGTTTTGTTAGCCCTGGAAGAGAGGGGGCTGGGTAGGAGGGGGAAGGGACAGAACTAAGTTAAAATAGAAGGCATGTTCAAAATCATTCAGACCTTGTTGAGAGGGGCTGGCCTAGTTGGGCCTGAGTGTCCTCGGAGATTCCGCCATTCTCTAACAGGGGGCAGCTTCCTTTGTTGCCGTGTGTTCACTAACACAAAAACAGGCCCAAGATTTTCCTACTACAAGGACCCAGTTTATTCTGGGGCCCCAGGAAGTTCAAAATAATGAGAGAAGGGATCCTGGCACCAATAACAAATTCCTACAGTGCTTCTTCAGTACATGGCAAACACTGACTGCCTTGTGCTGCGTTGTTTGCTTTGTTTGTTTGAGACAGGGTCTCGCTCTGTCACCAGATTGGGGTTCAGTGGTGCAATCACAGCTCGCTGCAGCCTCCACCTCCTGGGCTCACGTCCTCCCACCTCAGCCTCCTGAGTAGCTAGGACCACAGATGTGTGGCCAGCTAATTTTTAATTTTTTTGTGGAGATGGGATCTCACTTTCTTGCCCAGGCTGGTCTCAAACTCCCAGACTCAAGCAATCCTCCTGCCTTGGCCTCCCAAAGTGCTGGGATTACATGTGTGAGCCACTTTGCCTGGCCACTGTTACTTCCTAATGCAGAACCAAGGCACGTGCTCCTCTGTGCTGTTTCAGCACCATGTACAAACCTCTATCACAGGATTTGTAATGATTCTGTTTTAATTGTCCTCTCTTCAGGCTTGAGACGTTCTTGAGGGCAGAGACTATAACTTATTCATCTCTCTACCCTCAGCACCTGGCATCATGCCTCACATAATAGTTAATAAATACTTGCTGAATGAACAGCTGTGACCTTCAGGATCATAAATGGAATGCCCCACTCCATTTTACAGAAGAGAAAGCTAAACCTCAGGGATGGCAAAACATTTGGCCAAGGTCACACAGCTGCTCAGCCTCTGGACTCCTAGCCTAGTCCTTGTTAGACAAGGAGGTTCTAGTGGTGGGTATTTGATTGGGATGCACACAACTCTCCACGTCCTCTTTCTCTTGTTAGACTGTGAGCTTGGAGAGGAAGACATTATTGACCTCTCCAACCCTGAGTGCCTTGACATTCCTTACTCAGCTCGGCCCCTATCACGAACTTGGTTGAAGACAGAGAAAGTCTGCTTGTTAAATTTGCAGAGAGCAGGAAGCTGGGCTCCAAATATTGGCCAGACGTGGTGGCTCATGCCTGTAATCCCAACACTTTTGGAGGCTGAGGCAGCAGGCTCGCCTGAGCTCAGGAGTTCAAGACCAGCCTGGGCAACATAGTGAGAAAAAAAGCCACTTTTTTTTTCTCTTAAAAAAATGCTGGGAAGGATAGATTAACTTGTAGGTTAGCACTAGATGATGGGCAGAATTTAAAAAGATCTAGACAATGTGGAAAGGAAGTGTAAGAATAGGAAGATGAGCTTTAACTTAAACCAAAAAGGTAAGATTATGTATGTAGGATAATAAGACTTTAGGAGTGGGGAAGACTGATGAACAGGGGTTGCTTGTTGAAAACTCACAGGCTCCATGAAAACTTGAGTCAGTGAAATAATTTGGCTGTCAGTCGGGAAAGTTGTTAACCATGTCTGGAACCCAGACCCACACTAATTTAGGTGCTAATTTAGTTGTAGGTTGCTATGGTCTCACCTCTGCAGGGGCCACATTTTCAAAAGGAAATTGGTAAGATGGAGTGGGTAACTAGTGGCACCATATCCACTGTCATAGGGGAAATGGCCTGGAAAGGAAGTCCAGAGTCCCCAGAGTGCTAGGTAAGGTCCCAAGGCCCTAGCCCCTGCCTCGTCATCCTCTCTATTTCGTACTCAAGTGACATGCACACGCCTGTTTCATACCCCCATATCTTTATACATACTGTTCCCTCTATCTGGAATATTCGGTGCCTCCTGCCTCTCACCCATTGCAGTACACTTGGTGAGCATCTATGTAATTTACAAAATCCTTCTCAAGCTTTACCTTCTTCCTTGTGGTTGGACATAGATGCGCAGTGCTGCAAAGAAAAATTAGCACTGAGACAAAGGACCTTTCAGCAATGCAGTTTTTACTTCCTGGAATGCAGGAAAGGTACTCTTGCTAGCCAGCTTGCCCAAGAGCACAACGAACAAAGGAAAACAGACAAATTTATCCCTTACACATTTGGGGTTGTCCTTACTGCTGTGTCTGATCTCCGTTGGCTGGAGCCAGACTTTACAATCTAAACTAAACCCCGACTGGTTAATAATTTAAAACTTTTCTAAACAGGTAAAAGCATGGAGAGCTGGGACATGCCTGTGAGTACATCCAACACAGATATCTTGTTTAAAGTACAAGGACGTAGAATGTACTACATGCCTGTAAGCATGGCATGTCTAATAGCTACATAGGATAGGGCGTAACAAAGTTATTAGCACACTTATTCTTTAGCAAGAAAGGAAACTTTAAAAAGGAACTTTTCTACTTCCCACACTTGTAAAACTGTCCTAATCCAGGTAGAACAACTCTTTTCTCTAAACATTGGTGCTCCCCTATACATAGTTTTAGAATTGTATGTTTTCCCCTGCATGGTATGTTGCCTGTCCCACCTATTAGACTGTGAGCTTTTTACAGGCAGAGATCCTGTGACCCTGCCTCTAGCACCCATGCCCTAACCTGAAACACGGGTGTTCTCATGCTTTCCCACCCACGCCTTTTTCTCTCTGCTGCTTGAACCAGCATACACGATTTACACAAATGAACCAAAACTTCAAGTGGGTTTTCAAATATTTGAAGGACTACCCTGTAGATGACTGAAGATTCTGTGCACCTCCAGAGAGTCAAGAGCAAGAATGAATGGGGACATGTGATGAGGAGATGAATTGGGGACCATAGGAGAGAACACTTTAATATTGGTCAGGATGCTTCTCCCAACAGAAGCCTACATTGGAAATAGCTTGAGCAAAGGGAGAACTTCTTTGGTACACAGATTCCAAGGAAAATTTGAACTGCCAACCTGCAGGAAGGCCAGGGACAAAGCCGGACCGCAGGAACACCTGAACAAGGGCACCTGAAAGCCAGCAGGACCCTGTGCCCTTCATCTCTGCTTCTGTCTGTGCAGACTTCTTATTCGCCACTGTAAACTGGCTTATTCCACACAGCAGGAAACAGGGGGCTGCTGACAGCTGGGGCCTCACAGCTCAGTTTTCCACCAAAGAGGGTCTGGTTTTCTTTTCCAATTCCAGTTAAAAATGTTTTAGAGAACGTTATTGGCACAACCAGGGTCTATAGTCAGGGAGATGGGGTACCATGAATAGCCTGGCTTGAGTTTCATGCCAGTCAACTGAAGCCAGGAGTGGGATCATCTGGGGACAAGGTAGTTGCCATTGGAACCATACAGAGGAGGGGAAAGTCGTTTCCAAAAGGAGTGGGGTGGGTGCAGCTTGGAAAGCAGAGGGGTTAGACTCCTTTGCTCCCACGTCCAACAATTACAGCCAGCGAGCTTCAGGTACTTTCTGGATGCTTTCAGGAAAATAGGAGAAGGAAGGATGGATAAAAGTCTGTGGGCATTTCCAATATTTAGACCAGGTTTCGGCCGTGCTTGGCACTAGTTCTCGGAAACTGTTGCATGATGATTTTTCTGGGCATCAGGACTCAGCCCATTTCCCCCTCTGGTGCTGAGAAATGGAGGCCGAAGGAGTGAAGAAGGAGGTTCAGTTATTCTAGAAGTGTTAATTGACCCCCTAATCTATGCTAGCCACTGGGGGTGAGGGGGCAGACAGGAGAGAGAGACCCCGAGGGGTTCCCGCCTCCCAGGGCCTCTAATGGAGGTGGCCGGGCTCGTCTGCGTGCTGGACCAACAGCCACCGGCGAGGCGAGGCGCGGCGCGGCGAGGGTCAGTCGGGGCTGGTGCCGGGAAGAGGGCCGGTTCTGCGGCTCCTCGGCCTCCCGCCATCTGGCCCCAGCTGACCGGCGGTTGACCTGGCTCCCTGGCCCCGGCCAGGCCTCGCGGACCCTTCGTTTGCAACACGGGACAGGAGCAGCGGAGGACGGCCGGCGGGGAGCCGGGTCCTGGGAGCGCCACGCAGGGGCCTGTCCCGGTCTCCGTGTGCAGGGCCTCGCCCGACGGGGCGCCGCCGCCGACACCAGGCCCGCCGAGGCGGCGGACACGGACCGGCCCGGGGGCGCGCACTTGGGGCCCGGCGCCCCCCGGCGTCCCGGAGCCGCGCTGCCCGGGCCGGGGGAGGGACAGCAGCAGGTGACGACGGCCACCGGCTATAAATAGGGGCGCGCGTCAGCCGCGGGCGGGAGCGGCGGCGGCGGGCAGGGGCCGGGAGGCCGGGGCCGGGAAGGAGGGCGAGGCGGCGGCGGGTGCGGGCCGGTGGTCGGGGAGGGCGGCGTCATGGGGTCGCGGAGGGCCCCCAACCGAGGCTGGGGCGCGGGCGGGCGGTCGGGGTCCGCGGGCGACGGCGAGGACGACGGCCCGGTGTGGATCCCCAGCCCGGCCAGCCGCAGCTACCTGCTCAGCGTGCGGCCCGAGACCAGGTGAGTGGACCGAGGGGCAGGGTGGTCCCGCGCCCCCGGAAGGGCGGCCTGGCCCCTGGAGGCCTGGGCTGGGCCTGCGCCCTCGAGCTCTCTCGGCCCCAAGGCCCAGGGCCTGGGGACGTGGCTGGGCTGGAGTGGCCTTCACGGCCCCTTGAGACCCCTCACGATCCACAGGCTTCAGGCCTCTGGCAATGCCAGGCTCAAGAGAGGACAAAGGCTCCACTTGGGGAGATCTCACTGGGGCCTGAAGGCTTTCCTTACCTCCCCGCCCCTACCCGGCTGCTCCCTGGTTTGGGATTCCACAGCTAGCGATAAGGAAAGCCAGAGTGGCTGAAATTCCTCCCTGGCATAAAGGGAGGGGAGAGCACTGGTGGGGACAGGGAAGGGGTGCTGGGGGGCTGCCCAGAGTGGGGGCTGCTTAGCTCAGGGTGGGGAGGGTCCCCAGGGAGAAACAAACCTTTGTAAATAAGGTTCCTCCTCCGGGCCCAGGACTTGGGTCTTCGCCGGACCTGAGTGGGGGCTGGTGAGATGTGGGGTGGGGAGAGGTACTGTCTGGGGACGCTGGGAATTCAGGACTTGGAGCTCTGAGGGAGCCACGTGCCCTGTCCAGTGTGGGGAATTGAAATGCCAAGGGAGGTGTGGAACTGATGAACCCTTCGCTGGTCTTCCAAGAGTTAAAGAGGTGTGGAAGCTATGTTTTAGGAGCCAGGCCACCCACAGATAGAAAGACACAAAGACAACAGACACACATACAGGCAATCAAAGGCACACAGACACACATGGACACATGCATTGCCATGGAGACAGGCACTTCCTGCTCCCTGTGGGCAGCTCAATTTCCCTCCATTTCTGGAGTCTATTTTCCAAGGGGACTTGTGTTGAGATAGTGGTGGTTTCATAGCCTGAGAACTTGGCGTGTGTATTATGCAGAACATAGCCATTCCTCCAAGAGGCTGTCCAGAGACCTCTTGTTCTCCATTCCTAAAGCAGCATAAAAACAGGCATCAAGGACGTTCAGGAAAAGTCCTGGGCACTTCCTCGTGAATTGGCTGAGTCCTGTTGACCTTGGAGTTGGGAAAGTTCAAATGTAACTGGAACCGGTTTCTGCATAAAACTCGTCAAATGGTGTCACATGTCTGTGGCAGAGCTGAGGACTGATGTTAGTGACTGAGTCAGACTCAACAAGGCCCCAGGCTGCCAGGAAAGAATACCCCTTTTTCCTACTCCTGGCTCTACAGATAAACCGGGATGAAATTTGGACATTTATTCCAGTCCCTAGAGAGGCTGACTCCCTGTGGGAGCCTCACACTTCTCACAGTGACTTCTCTAGGCTTTGCCTCCTGTGTTTGGCCGTTGTCAATACCAGTGGAGCAAACAGAAGAGGCAGAAGTGGGGTCCTTCTTGGAGACAGCAGCAATGGAGGAAGGGAGGAAAGTGTACCTTGAAAATCTGTCAGAATGGGGAGGGCAGGGGACCTGGGCTCTTAGGAAAAGGGCTGGAGAATGGAACAGTGCTGCTACCTGGCTGAGCAGTTGTATGGTAGATAAATGTTTGTTAGTTGTACACCTCACGGCCGTAAAGCTTGTGCCAGCCTGAGAGCTGCAGGTGGGATAGAGGTGGCTGGCTTAAGTCCCTTTGGACCTAAATGGGAATGTTCTTAAAAGGAGTTTCTTTCATCAGGTACCTGGAGGGGCAGGACAGGAGGAGTGGGAGACAGCTTTGGACTTTGGGCTGTGTTTTGCCCCTGCAGAGCTTTTTACTGCTCCTGCCAGCTAGCCACAGACCCCTAGAGGTTCTGAGAGACAAGGACAGCCAGATTTATCTGGTCTCTGGAAAAGCCTTTGGCCAAAATGGGGAGAATGTGACTGGGGCTGCAGTGGGGAGTGGAGAGGGTGAGGCAATTCCCACTTCTCTAGCAAGGGCTGACCTGTGTTGGAGGGAGACCTGACACTGTTGGCTGTCCCTCAGAACTGCCTCACTGCTTGTGTGGGTGGGGAGGGCTCTCTAGAGACAGGGAGAAGCACAGTCCCTTGAGAATTTTGCCAGCTATATTGGTTCCAGCCCAGCTGAGCCCTGACTATGCCAGAGTCCTGACCGAATGGCAAGCTCTATCCCCACTCACTCTTGGCTCCAACATCTTCTGGGTTTACCTTCACACGGGTCTGTTATGGAGCTCTTCAGGCATCATTCTCATGGGCCCCTGGGAGGAGGGCTGCCCGGGGAGCTGATGGACCGCTGAGCTGGTGGACACCACAGGCCTTGGTGGAGGGCCCAGAGCCTATCTCTTCATGCACCTCTCTCTACCCCACAGCTCTGAAAGGGTTTCCAATCCATGTCTGTGCAAGAATATTTCCAGTGCCCACTGGGGTCAGAGGCCCAACATGCTGATAGTCCCACCAAACTGTAGGCCCAGCCCCTCGTCACCGGCACCTGGGACCTTATCCCTATGGGACAGCGAGATGCGGGTAGGCTAGCGAAGTTAAGGGGCTACAACTGGGTAGAGGAGGTTATGATTCATTAGCTTCTACGGACACTCAGAAGTTCCAGAAGCCCCTGCCCCTGAATTCTTGGTCCAGGTGGGCTCAGAAGTCACAGAATCTATGATGTTACTACATCCAGCTTTGAAACAAATGCTGCTGTTCAGCGTGGGTCAGCCAGGCTGTGCAGGGCTTTTAGGGAACCTGAGGTGTCTGGCCAGGATTGTCCTAGGACCTTTTATGTCCCGGAATAGATGAAAGTCAGGAGGAATGGAGGCCCCCAGCTTCCGTGGTCAGTTCTGGTTTTCTCTAGCCTACTTCGCTCTTTTATGTATTTATTTTTTAAGTTTAGTTTTTTTTTTTTTTTTCTTTTTGAGATGGAGCCTCGCTCTGTCGCCCAGGCTGGAGTACAGTGGTGTGATCTCTGCTCACTGCTGCAACCTCCGCCTCCTGGATTTAAGCAATTCTCCTGCCTCAGCCTCCCAGGTAGCCTCCCGAGTACTCTGGGATTACAGACGCCTGCCACGGTGCCCAGCTAATTTTTGTGTTCTTAGTAGAGACGGGATTTCACCCTGTTGGTCAGGCTGGTCTTGAACTCCTGACCTCAGGTGACCTGCCCGCCTTGGCCTCCCAAAGTGTAGGATTACAGGTATGAGCCGGCCAAGTTTAGTTTTTAATTATTTATTTTTTATAAGGATGGGGTCTTGCTGTATCACTGAGGTCAACCTTGAACTCCTGGGCTCAAGCGATGGATCCTCTTCCCTCAGCCCCTCAAAGTGCTGGGGTTTCAGGCATGAGCCTCTGCACTCAGTCCCAACCTCACTCCTTTACGAGGAGACCTTTTTTTCCCGGGCCCTGAATTCCAACCCTCCCCCAACCTTTTTTTTTTTTTTTTTCCCTATTCTGCTTATGTATTAATTCCCATTTTGAGAGATGAAGGGTGGCATGAAGAACTCTTTAAAGCCTTTCTGCCTCAACATTTGATGCTTCTCATTCGGCGCCCCCTCAGAGGCAGTAAATGGGGAGCTTCCCCACCGGCGTGACAGCCCTGAGCCTAGCTGTGGCCCAGTCAGCAGGGCACAGGCGGGTCTCCCCCCTTCTGGAGACCAGGCGCCTCCACTGGCCCAGGGTTCCTTCTGACCTGACTCACGATGTAAAGGGCGAGGCCTAGAGAGAGCAGGAGGTTGGTCCAGGAGCAGCAGAGCTCGGGGAGGGGTCCTCTGTCCCAGCTCACTTCTGGGCTCTCGCAGGTGGAACTTGCCATTTTCCTCTCTAAATTAGAAAGCTAACTCTCCCCCTCTCCTTCCCAGGGAAGAAGTCCAGACCCAAAGAAGAAGAAATCTCCCAATCCTAAAGGAGAGGGACAAAGGAAATTTATGGTCAGGAAAGGATGGAGTGAGCCCGTGTCTTGGCACCATGGGAGGCTCTGCCCACGCAGCCTCCAGAGGATTCTGAGAGCTCTGGGCAGAGGCAGCTGCACTCTAGCATGCGCCTTTCCATCTTTTCTGGAGCAGCAGCTCCCTCTGGGGGGCAGGACGCTTCCTGCTTGAAAAATGCCTTTCCCTCCCCGCCCTCTCTCCCTCCCCCGGCCCCCGCCACGCCACTTTCCTTTTTTCTTTTTCTTTTTCTTCCTCTCTCTCCCTTCTGTAGAACAGCGGTTAAATACCCATTGTCTGTGCAGCACTGTGCTAAGAGCCACAGAATCTACGAGATCTAGGTTTGAAGGCTGGATGGGCAGGATTTAGTTGAGCGGGAGGAGGGAGGGAGGGCCTTCCAAACAGGGTGGACAAAGGGGAAGCCTCAGGGGCTGGGAAGGACTTGTTCATGCCAATAAGGGACAGGCCTGGCTGCGGGGGCACCTGAGCATTGGGAAGTAGAGGGACTGCGGAGTGTGAGTAGATCAGGGAGGGCCCTACCCGCCCAGTCAAGGATTGGAGACTCGTGTCCTCTACACTGGAGGACTGCAGCATTTTGCTGGAGAAGTGCGTTATAGGAGGGGTTAAGGAGAAGGGGTTGAGGTGGTCAGCAAATGTGGAGCCATGAGGGTCTAGATTGTAGTGTAACAAGATTAGGGAGAAAGGGGGAAAGAAGAGCCAAGAATTGTGGAGGGACTGGATTTGGGGATGGAGGAGAAGTAGTCCAAGATGGCAGGTTCTGAGCTTCGGAGATTGGGAGAACGCTGGGGGTATCTACAAACCCAGGTGCCTGGCGTTAGGGGCGAAGCCAGGTTTTAGGGAAAAGGATGGGTTTGGTTTTGTGGTTATGAAGAGATGGGATCCTCAGAGCTTTCTTGTGGTTAGAGGTGTGGACCGTGAGCGCCATTGGACAGGCTGGGCCACTGATAAGGAAGGGAGAGCTCTTCTCATGGTAGGGACTGCTGCAGGGAGTGAGTGTGGATGGGGTGACCCTGACATCTCTCAAGGAGCTGGGATCCAGGCCCCCGGGGAGATTTTTGTGTCAGGAAAGGAGGAGGGAGAGGGAACAGTTGGTTCATAGCAAGTGGGCTGGAGCTCCACTAAGGGGCGGTCCTGTGTGGGTCCTCATCCCAGTGCCCTACGCAGTGGCCTTTCCTAGCTGCCCCAGACAGGAGAGATCTGGGCCTCAGGCAGAATGCGCCTGTGTGGACCGTGGAGCTGGATGCCTCCCAGCTCCTGCTGAATTAACTACTTTGTTTTTTTCTTTTTCACTCTCCCAGCTGGTTTGCCTTGCGTGGCCCCTTCAACCGTACTTTAACATATTAATGATGGGTGTTCTCCAAGCCACCTGTCTCTCTCTCCTAGCCTATCGGGATTTCCAGGAATGGGGCTCTTTTCTCCCAAAGGCCAAGAATTGAAGCAGGAGCTGCCCTCCAGCTGGCGTGCTGTGGGGTGGGGAAGCATGCCACGCAGCTGTAAGCCTCCCTCCTGGGGGCAGTGACCCAAGTGCGTGGGACACGCCTTCGTCAAGCACAGCCCCAAGGGGCCTCCTTCCTGCCTAACCATTTCCCTGGTCTCTGCTGCATTTAATAAGTTCTTGGTTGCAGATACATTGGTGTCTGGTGGTCAGGCCACTTGCTAGATGGAGCAGGCCAACTAAGACAGCTGGTCCCTTTTAATAGAAAGGCTTCTGGCCCCAGATGGCGGCCAATTAATAGTTTGCGACTGTTGGTTTCGCCTACTTCCTTCTTGCTTTTCTGGCCTAATGATTCCATTTGCTGTTTTTGCTTAGCTTATCAAGCGGCCGGTTGTCTCTCCCCAGCGCTGGAAGGTAAATGCATATTGCACTACATTTCTCTGACTGCTTTTCTCTTGGGTCCGGGCATTGAGGGGCCACTGAGTGACTGCTTGTGCACTAACCAAGCTGCATGGGGTGAGGGAGAGCTGGAGGGCAGGTGGGGCGGGCGTAAGAAGGCACTCAGGTGAACATGGCTCTCACAGGGGCCAGAGTTGATGCTTGCATGGGCCACTGGAGATGGGCACAGGATCTCAGGCATAGAAATATGGGCAGGGGTCCCTGAGATGCCTGCAATGATGTCTCTGTGCCCCTAGGAAACACCACGGGAACAGAACAGGGAGCCACCCATCCTGTCATATGGCCCACCTCTTCACCACCCTAGGTTTTTTATTTCTTAGAGACAGGGTCTTGCTCTGTCATGTTGCCCAGGCTGGAGTGCAATGGCTCCCTGCAGCCTCGAACTGCTGGGCTCAAGGGATCCTCCTGCCTCAGCCTTCTGAGTAGTGGGGACTACAGGCATGCACCATGATGCCTGGCTAGGGTCTCACTGTGTTCCCTGGTCTTGAATTCCTGGCTTCAAGGAATCCTCCTGCCTCAGCTTCCTAAAGTGCTGGGATTACAGGCATAAGCCACTGTGTCTGGTCCCAATTCTAGGTTTCCATGTTTTTTGTGACCACACATCTAGGTGTGATGCCGTGATGCCTATCTTCTAACCATGACAACTGCCTTTTAAACTTTTTTCTGCAGTCATTTAAGTTCTCCTTTTACCTCCTGTGTCTCTGAATTTCCCTTTCTTTTGGTTCCTCCCCATCCCTGAAGACCATGAACTCTGTCAAGTCAGAGAATGCCACGTTAGTATATTCCTGTGTAGCTTATTCTCTGAATCTGCTGCAGAGCCAGGGCAAGGCCTGAGCAGGCTCGCGGTCCGGGTTTGCTGGTTGAATGACTGTCTTCTTGCCTCCTGAGCTGAGGAGAGCTCGTTACCCTTGGCTGAACTGACTGTTACAATCCAAACGGGAACGTTTCCTGGCTACTTTCCACCACTTGGGCATCATCCCAGACTCCGATAGATTTGGGAGAGTTAAGTACAGTTTCTTTACACAGAGAAAGATTTCTGAATAGCTAACTGGTTTCTGAATGACCAGTGTTTACAGATGTGATTAGCACCTCCTGTGTCCGTGATCCTCGATGGGGATGAACACTCGGGAGACTTTGTTCTGTGTGGCTCATGGGTGGAACTGAGGATATCACAACTAATTCCAAGTGGAGTGTGGTAAACGTTGAAAGGAGAGGACCTGGGCAAACAAACCTAACCTAAGAACAAGGTTAGGTTCCACTGAACATCATGAAACCAATCACTCTGGTGTTCTGTAGAGGTGCATGATTAGTCTGTGATATCCTTATGAAGTCATGGAGTTGGAAGGACTTGTCAGGATTGGACAAGGCCATTTCCAGATGTGTAGACTTCCTGGCTTTCCAGAGGATTGGGCGCAGCACACGCAGAGTCATCCTGCATTCCAGTGGTTGGGAGGATGGGGACAGAAAGCTTGTGGCAACGAGAAGCTGTGTGACATTCAGCAGTACACGAGAGTATATACAGTGACTCTCCCCGTGCCTCCAAATGTACCCCAAACCCACTTCCCTAAAGAGAGGGCTTTCATCTAGCCACAGCTGTCAGCAGTTACTTGTTTTCTAATATAAACATTTTTTTCTAATATAGCTTAGGACCTAATGTGGAAAGTTTGAGAAGTTATGTTCTTTTCCATTCAAAGAGAGTAATGAAATAAAATAACTACCCGTTGTTCAATATCTAGCATGAGCATTTGTCTCTGTAAATTTTCTTAAAGCACAGTTTCCCTGTTTTCTCACTTATCCGGTAGCCGAAATGATTTCCTTAGGCTTGTCCGAGTGGCTTCATACCAGGGGCCTAAGCTGAATACTGGATCCGGGCGGCTCAAGGTCATGGATGAGATAGGATTCAAATTATGCAGGGAGGACATAATTAGGGATGGTTTGAATTAATTACAGAATCCTAGAAGTAGGATTATGTTTAGCCTGGTGGTTTCTAGAAACTGTTGGTTGAGATTTCATGCTTCCCCAAATCAGAAACTGCCGTTAGTATGATAGCAGCAAGAAACATTTTCAGATGTAACGTTTCCTGAGTGTTCAGGGAACTGATAGCGCAGGCCCTGAAGGACCCTCTGTTTCTGAGTGGAAAAGAAGCTTATTGCACAGATGAGGGTCAGGCGAGGGAACGTTGTAGGGAGTGTTATAGAATATGTCTAACTGCAGATCCAGCTCAAATGTTAAGGAACGTGAGAGACTGGGATCCCCTTTTGGGGTGATCTTTGTTGGGGAGGGCCCTTGTCAACTCCATGAATGCCCAGGTGTCTGCATTCCTGTGGTGAAGCCATGGCGGGACCCCTGTTAGTCCAGACTTGATTCCAGATACTCTCTGCGGTCCTCAAACTCAAGTCTAGAAAAATGTTCACAGAAAAGATAAATCGAATGTGGAACTCCTCCCCACAAAGTGTGTAGGTTTCTAGATCCTGTTTGCTTCTGCTTCCGCAGACTCTCCTGGCCCCTGGCAGAGAGGCCATGGACAGACAAACATTGCCCTTGTGTGACCATCCCTTCCTCCGAGGCACAGGGAAAGGCACCTTTGAATGATGTGTCTTTCTCAACACAGTCTTCACTTTGCCCCTCACAGTCCTCTCTGCTGCTCACAAGGGGGTGTGTGCCTGGGGAGGGAGAGGAGGGCTGGGCACGGCTTGTGCACCACACAACCTGGCTTTGTGGTGGCGCTTCACACCTGAGAACGCACTGTGTCTCTGCTGGCCCTTGAGAGGGTTTGGCATGGTGGTTCGTTTCCTGGGCCCAGGAAGGAGAAGACTGTAAGCCCTGAGCGTGGTTGGTGAGTTTGGTCTGGACTCAGCGCTTACGGATGCTCCTGGAACCTGGGAGGTGGACCGGGACTGGAGAAGGGAACGGAACTCTGGCATTGGCAGGGGTGGGTCTGTTTGTGGTTTGGCACTCCTGCTGGCCGGTGCTGGAGCAGCCAGCCGTGCTTCCCTTCAGCACGTGTATCCGGGATGAAGCAGGGGAGCCACAGCTGGCTTTCCAAGGCTGCTTCCCAGCCCCATTTCGGCTGGGTCTCTCCTTTCCAATACCCTTCTGAATGAGAGTCCCCCTTTGGGTCTGGACCCCTGACCTTGGCCAGCTTATTCTTTGTCCATTGTGGGTCCGCACTCACAAATGTAGGAGCTTTTCTTCTGAGCCCAAGCTCTAGGAGAGACTCCTGTGCTCTTAGGACCTGGAATCACGGAGGGTTGGCTGGCCTTCCCCTCTTGGCACGAATGGAGGCTCTGCTATGCTGGGGGCTCCATCTCTGAGGCTTGATGTACTTATGTGTATGTCTCCCCATGCACCAATGTCCCTGGAGATGAAAGGTGGAGGGTGAAGTAAGGTCCCTCCAAATAGCGAGGGGATGGGACGCTTGCGCTAGTAGCCTGCCATGCTCGGAGCCTGGCCCATCGTCAGTGGCTTGCCTCTTGTAATGGGTCTGGGCCAGAATTCCATTCAACCCCTTGATACCTGGCCCCAGCCTGGCCAAGAGGCACAGGCTGCCTTGAAGAAAGACTTGCCTGGGCACTGGAGCTCTGGCCACAGGAAGATGGACAGACATGGTAAGATGGAAGCTGCCTTGGGCAAGGCCAGGCTGTGCTGTATGTTGTGGGGAAGGGCACCTCTGAATAGCTCTTTGCCTTTCCTAGGAGCACCTTCTGCTCCATCATTGCTCAGCTCACAGAGGAGACCCAGCCGCTGTTCGAGACCACACTCAAGTCCCGGGCTGTGTCCGAGGACAGTGACGTCAGGTTCACCTGCATTGTCACAGGTAAGAAGGCTGCCTGTATGCGCCATGCCAGGGCCTCTACACAGAGCAGGGTCCAAGGGGGCCGTGAGGATGGGCATGGTGGCGTGGCGGGCTGTGCGCATAAAACGGTGTGAGGTGACATTTGCTTTCTGAGCTTTCTCTCCAGTTTAACCTCCCTATGAGGGCTGGTGTCCCTGGCTCCTCCCATTCTGGAGCCTCATGTATACCCTACTCTTCTTCAGAACCAATCCTCAGTGAAGGCTCCTGACCCTCATACATAATGACTAATGGATATTTGTTGCAAGAAAAAAATACTCCAATGGAAAGAGATCTTTGAGGCCATCTCCCTGAGTGTCCCCATGTTATAGTTGAATAATTTGAGGCTTGGGAGTTTCAAGCCTGAGTGGGGAATTGCATGTGGTGATTCTGACTGCAGACCCTGGAGGCAGAGTGCCTGGCTTGCAGTCCTGGCTCATCCCCTTTCCAATGATGTCACTGAGCAGGTTCCATAACCTTTCATCTGCCTCATCTGTAAAGTGGGGATGATGATATGATGCACTTCGTAGGGTTATTTGATATTGAATGAGTTAATACATGCAAAGCATTTGTAGTAGTACCTGACAGACAGTAAGTGCCATGTAAGTGTTAGAAACTCATGACTACTATTTGCATTTCACTGAGCTCTGTGGTGGAATTTGAAGCAACCATTTGGTAGAAGGGGAAGCAGAGTGATACTCCCTTGGAAGGGGAGGATAGTGGGTGGGAGCGCTGGGGGGGTGGTTCCAGGCATTGCCTCTCACCCAGACCACCCAGTAGAGACTCCAGTCTGACCTGCCTCAGGGCCTGCAGGACCCACAAAGGGGTACCCACCCCTCCCAGCTGTGCAGCCAGCAGGTCCCAGGTCCAGGCTCCCTCTGGAGAGCCTGTTGTTTCTATAAGTCAAAGGCATTGGTGGTTTCCAGCTGTGACATTCCCTAATTCTCGAGGACTTGTTTACCCCAGCCAGAAAACAGCTTCTCACTTGGGCAGTTCTCACCCTTACTCAACCCTCTGAGCTGCAGACTGAGAACACTCTCTGCTCCAAAGGACATAGAGAAGGGCCTGCATCCCTTCCCTTTGTATGGCATGATGAATTTCACAAGTTGCCTGATTCCACTGTCATTGAATTCTTACAAATCCCTGTGAAGTAAGTGCTATTTTCAGTCAAATTTTACCAAGGAGGAAGCTGAAAGAGGCTGATGCATTGCCAAAGTCCGCAGCACTGGTAGGGGAGACACTGTTTCCGTTCTCCAGCATCGGATGCTGCTTGCTGCTTCCCACCTGCATCTCCTGTGTTACTGTGGCACTAACAGTTTCCTAGAAAAACTCAGTTCTTTCACAGTTTCATGCTTTTGCACATACTATTTTCTCAATTTAGAAAGTCCTTAATCCTTCTTTTTAAAGAAAACTAAATTTTACTTTGTCAAATTAATATATGCACATAATTTAAGACCTCAAGTTACACTAAAAGGCATATTTCAAAATACAGCAGTTCATTCCTCTCAAGTTGTCTTCCCAGAAGCAACTGTTTTCAGCTTATAGCTGTTTCTTCTGGCATGTATACATTTCCATAATGCTGAGGAATACGTGAAATTCTCCAGGTTTAGATGTTCTGTATTATACCATCATTTTCTCTGTTTCCCTAAACTTACCTTCTTCATATAGTTATGTTGATGGCTGTTGTGGAAACTTGGTTCTTGTCTTCTTAGTTTAAAATAATTTAAACAAGAGACGCACAGCAAAGGAGATAGAACAATTTATTGCAAAGGAAAAAGAATACCGTAAAAGTTAGGTGCAGAATACACAGGACACCTGAGAGAGAAAATTCAGCACGGTTTCTCATGAGGATGAGACAGCAAAGACTGGCACCTAGGGGGAGAGACTCCCTTTCTGTGAGTCTTACATGATTATTCATGAGGAGGTAGGAAGAGGTGTTACTTACTAGTAAGCATGTTCTGGATGGTCCTCTGGGTGCACATGCGCAGTAGCTGTACATACTTGTTCATACATCATGAGTAGCTGGGACCACAGGTGTGTGCCATCACACCCCTGCTAATGAGCCATGCATCTTAACTCTCCACCCAGGGCTGCGTGTTTTACTATTACAATGAGCTGAGGCTGAGTTTGAGGACAGGTAGAATCAAAATGCCCCTGCTGTCTGCATGGGAAATTCCATACTGGAGATAGCTTTGCTTGAATGAACTTTGCAATGCTCATGCTGGGGCTTATTGTGTTGACCGAATGGCCCCGATGGTTACCATACCCTGAGGACATGGTTACTTCCTTGACTACCTATCCTGCTTCAGTTGTATCGTAATTTTTGCTTAAATCAACATTTACTGTTTACCTTATTATGCCTAGGCAGTATTTTTCATAACTGAACATTGTAGTTTGCTATGCTTATATTTTTTTCTTTTGTTTTTCCTAATGTCAGCACTCTCCATAGTTTTTCATCTGTTTCTTTTTTTGCTGTCTGTTGCTAATTTTTCTTATACCTCCTAATAGCCTCTTAATACAATATTCTGCAATGTGAATGATGTCAGTAATCTGGCAGTTATTTGGATTGGAGGTATCCCTCTTGGAGCTCTTCATTATTCTTTTATCTGAACTGCTAGCCTTTTAGGGCCTGATATACAGCTGTGATGCTGGTCTTCCCTTTGCTTAAAAGCTGGTTTAATTCAGCTTCTTGGATCTCACGTCTTCCTTTCTTGGTTTACTTTTCGGCTTGATTGAATACTGCCCCAGTATTTTCATCAGGCCCTGAAGACAGTGCAGCAGCTGAGGGCCTGGTGATGGCGAGGTCTAGAACTCGCTCTCCTTTGAGTCCCTCTGCTCCAGTATGCCTCAGTATCTCTCTGCATCTGGTTCACAATGGCCATCCTTAGATTCCCTTCATGTCTCTTCTGTGATAGGTTTCCTGCTTTTTGTGTTCATTCTTTTTCTTTATTTACATTCTTGTTTTGGTAGCTTTCTAGAAAGAGTACATGTGAAGCAGACGGATTCCTTGCGTCTGAAAATGTTTTCTGTTTTGTTTGAGGCAGGGTTTCCCCTGTCGTCTAGGCTGGATGACACAGATCACTGCAGCCTTGACCTCCCAGGCTGAAGTGATCCTCTTACCTCAGGCTCCCGGGTAGCTGGGACCACAGGTGTATTTCATCACACCCAGCTTAGGGTGTGTGTGTGTGTGTGTGTGTGTGTGTGTGTGTACGTGGTAGAGACTAAGTCCCACAATGTTGCCAGGCTGGTCTCAAACTACTGGGCTCAAGCAATCCTCCCACCTTGGCCTCCCAAAGTACTGGGATTATAGTAGGCATGAGCCGCTATGCCTGGCCTCTTTTTTTCTACTTTGCTTTTTCTCAGGAATTTGGCTGGGTATAAAATTGTAAGATGAAAATAATTTTCCTTCAGAATTTAAGACATTGTTCCATTATCTTTTTGCTTCCACTGTTGCTTTTCAGAGTGAGAAAACGGCTTGATCCTAACTCCTTGCATGTGACCAGTTTTTCTCTCTGGAAGCTTGTAAGAGTGTTCTGATATTTCATAATGATGTATTTTGATACGGGTCTCTTCACCCTGGAACATGCTTAGATGCTTTCAGTCAGACGTGGAGAGCCTTTAGTTCTGGGAATTTGATTTTATCCTCCTGTTTTCTGTCTTCATACTTTATGAACTCTTGTTTGGATAGCTGTTCCCCTGGACATGGACTTTTACTTTCTTATCCTTTATTCCCCTGTCATCTATCTGTCGTTCGCTCTACTTTCTGGGAGATTTCCTCAGTTTTATCTTTCAATTCTTCTACTGAATTTTTAATTTCCAAGAGTTTTAATTTTTGTCCTTTTTGAGACTCTAATTGATGATGGTTTTCTAAACGTTTCCTTTTCCTTGCGTAGTTTTTCTTCTGTCTTGCTTTTTTTTTTTCTTAATCTTCTATTACAGGCTCTCCTTCCATATCTAGAAATCTTTGGCTGTCAGCTAATAAGCAAGAGTAGGGGACTTAACAGCTGATAGAAGGTTCTGGGCAAGGAGGAGGGGCCTGAAAACTGGGCTGTTCACTGTAGGGTGACCTAGGTAGCCACTGTTGGGAACTACCAAGTAAGTTTCTTTAGTTCCTCTTCTTGGACTAGCTAGGTTGCCTAGTGAAAGGTTTCCTGAGACTTATGCAGGCTAGAGGGCTGGGTGGGCTCTCAGCATAAGACATTTATTTTATGATATATGGTTATTATGTTTTTCTATTTTCCATAGAATAGTCGTGCCCTCAATTATGCTGGCTTACTCTCAGGACAGACTTTTACATTTCCAAATAATAAACCTCACCTTTGGCCGTGGTGGGGAAGGAGCAGTCATCCAGTGAGACAGAATGGGTGAAGGGTTCCCGCTGTCTGTTTTTGAAGCACCTTTTAACTCTTCCTCTTTCCTCTTTCTCCCCGTTCCAGAGGTACCAAATTGCCAATTCTTATTCCCCGTGGGGATTTTCTGGTGTGAAAGGATATTTCTCAGTTTTCTCCACTGCCAGCTTAGGGTTGAGCTGTCTGGCATCTGCTAAGTCAGTTTCCACTTGTCCATCTGCTCTCTAACTTTCAAAATTGTGTTGCTCCTGTTACTCTCCTTGCTTGTTCTCTTCATCTTTGTGCTTTTGTTTATGTTGATTAAAAAGTATTTTCAGTGCAGTTTAGTGAGCTTGAGGGAAGGTGTGAAGGCAGATGGGATATTCATTCTGCCTTTTTACCTAGAAACCTACTCTTTTTCTGCCTTGCAAATTCCTTCTCATCTTTCTTTTTTTTTGAGATAGAGTCTCACTCCATCACTAGGCGCCAGGCTGGAGTGCAGTGGCGCGACCTCGGCTCACTGCAACCTCCGCCTCCCGGGTTCAAGCAATTCTCCTGCCTCAGCCTCCCAAGCAGCTGGGACTACAGGCATGCACCACCACACTCAGCTAATTTTTTTTTTGTATTTTTAGTAGAGATGGGGTTTCATCATGTTGGCCAGGATGGTCTCTATCTCTTGACCTTGTGATCCACCCGCCTTGGCCTCCCAAAGTGCTGGGATTACAGGCGTGAGCCACCGCGCCCGGCCCCCTTCTCATCTTTCAAGGGCCTTGCCCTCTGGGAGGTCATCTCCAGTGTTTCCAGGAGAGCTCTTGCTCCATCCTCCACCACATAGTTTTTTTGTTTACACATCTCTGTCTCCAACCAGATCGTGACATCTACAAGGACAAGGCACACACCTGACACATCATGCCTCTCCAGAGCTGGCACAAAGATGCTCAGTATGTATCAGATGACCACAGTGAAGCTCGACTGTGCCGATGCCAAAATCAGTCCCTTTTCCCCTTCCCACATTGCCATTTCAGCCGCAGCTTTGGTACCCGGGTAACGGAGCTGCAGTGGGTATCTGGGACCACTTGAGAGGTGCAGGTATCAGGGATGGCTCTCCCTCCTCTCCTTTTTCCATCCTGTTCTTTGTAGCCATGGACTCTGAGAGCAAGATGGAGATGCCAGACATGAGTCTGATTTATAGAATCACGGGGTATTTTATTGAATACTCCAAATATCACCATGGGGGTAAGTGGTTCCCTGTTTCAAGCCTAATCCAAAGGAGCAACCTTTTCTGCCACGTCTCATGATGACCAGGCAGGGCTCCTCAGACATTTATTTTATGATATATGGTTGTATATCATAGCCCCTACTGTGCTGAGATCTACAACACTGCCAGTGGAGGCTGGAAGGTTTCTGGGGCTCTGTCTCTGATATCCACACCTTAGTCCATTGTTGATCTTCTCCTCTCCTGCCCCCACTCATCCTCACATACATTCAGAATCCCAGCTTACCTGAGCTTTATGTAGCATGCTAGGAACGAGGTGTCTATGATCACCACAATACACCTCAAACAAGCCTTTTCCAATTAGCAAGGAGAACACGCAGACTGTAGGAGAAGGGAGGGAGGAGAGGAGGAGCAATGCCGAATGCTCTGCGAGCTAAAGAATCAGGGCTAGAAACGGGGAGCTCTCTAGTCCGGAGAGGTGGAAGGTGGATGGATCTCTGGGTGAGACTGGCCTCTGTGTGAGGCTGCTGTTCTGCTCCTGGCTTGTCTCCAGACTGACCACACGTGCACTCTTCCTTCCTCACTGCTGATAGCATTTCCTAAACAAGGCTAGGATGAGTCAGCCCACTGAGGCCCTGCCAGGCAGAGGTGATGTTTTCCTGGTGGTCAGAACTTCATCCATCCGTGCCAGTGCTCCTGCTGGCTGACCTGTGATGGAAGCCCTTGGGGGAACAGAGAAGAGAGGCAAGGCCCTGGGGTTCTTCCCACTCACATAGGCTTATGGGGAGATAGTGGGCCTCTGCTAGCTCTGTCTCCCCGAGGGGCCCCTCTCGCCAGAGTGCTGCTGTCTTTCTTGAAGCAGCCCACTCTCTGCAGCACAGGGGCTTCCCTCCTCTACTCTCCTCAACTCTGTTGTAGATTCTATGTTGGGGTGTGTGTGTGTGTGTGTGTGTGTGTGTGTGCGCGCGCGCATGTGGGTGCACATGTTCATATTGGGCTGGAAGGAGGAAGCATCAGCAGTGGGTAGGTTGGACAAAGGGATTGAGTCTTTTGAAACAGGACCATGTTCCTAAAGAAACTTTTTTTAGAGAAGTGAGTCTAATATAATGACTGTTGGGAGCAAAAACTCATATATTGATCCCAGAATCCCCGGTGGAAAGAGTACTGGAAAAAGGAAAAGGAAACCTAGGGCTTTGTCATGTGCCAGCTGTGTGACCCTAGGCAAGTTACTTAGCTTCTCTGAGCCTCATTTTCCTTTTGTGTAAAATAGGATTTAAAATATTAGCCTGTGTTATAGAAGAGAGGGATTTCAATTCTGGCTTCTGCTTGCCAGCTATATAACTTTGGACAAGAGCTTTAATTTCATGAGCTGGGATTTCCTCATCCTTAAATTGGAGATTAGTACCTTCCTCACAGGGGTCTTGTGAGGATTAGATGAGATAATACATGAGAAGTATTTAGCTCAGTATCTGGCACACAGTAAGTCTTCACTAATGTTAGCAATTGTTTGCACAGAGTTGTTCTGAGGGTCAAATAAAATTCTTGTATTTGAAAGCTTTTTGAAAACTTTAAATTTCTGTTCATTATTCTTTTGAATCGGAGCTTCTGTGAACTGGGAATGTCTCGGAGAAGTCTGCAGGTTCCAAGCTGGGTTCTTGAGTCAGGTCCGCTGGCTGTGAAACAGAGGCCACATGGTGTGAAGGGGCTGAGGGAGGGCCACGGGCTCAAGCGCCACCGTGGGTTCTCTTGGCCAGGGCCAAAAGTGTGTGCACATCTGCCTGTGGATATGCACAAGTGCACAGCTGGGAGTCAAGGGCCCAGAGCCCCCCTGCTTTTACGAATTTTAGAATATAGTTCACATTATTCAGGGCTGAAGACAATGTGTTCTCCCAAATAAATTTACTTCCAAAGCTCATTGTGGCTCTGAAGCCCTAAGCTGTCGGGTTGGCCCCCACTGCGTAGAAGCGGCACCAGCGGGTGGCATGGGGGCTGAGGCCCCAGCCCTGGGGCTGTGGGGTCCATTCAGCTTCTCCCTCCTTGCCCCACCCCTGCCCTCTTCCCCGGGTATCTGACTGGACTCAGATGCCCTGGAGACTGGGGCTGTGCTGGGCGGGTCATGGGGCAGGGAAGCTCTGAGCTGGGCCCTTGTAGGGATGAGATCATCTCACAGGATGGTGAGGACACCTGTGCTGGCCCTGGCCACACACACAGTGATGTAACCAGGGGCTTTAGCTCACAGTGGAAACATGGGGCTCGCTTTACAGCCAGGGCTGCCCAGAGTTTGTTCCTGGCTGACGCAGCTGCAGCCTTGCCTCCCCCGCTCCCTGCTCCTGCACACAGTTCCCCAGCGTGCCCTTTGCTTGTCGCCCTCCCACTCTCCTGTTGTGGTTCCCTTGTCAGGAATGCCCTTCCACCTCGTGTGTTCGCCCGTCACCCTACTCACTCATTTACTTATCGTCCTGCAGACTTCTTTTAAGTGATTACCACATGCCAGGCACTGTCTTAGGTGGTGGGGATATAGCAGTGAATGAGATACAGTTTCTACCACATGGAACCTAAGTCTAGCAGGAGAGACAGGCAAGGAAATAGTCAACGACAGTATTGTGATTAGTGCTGTGAAGGGGAAGCGCAGGGGACATGAGAGCTGAGGGGAAGCGGGAGATCAGAGGGACTGAACCCATCTTCTCTGAAATCCTGCCCACCCTCCAAGTCGAGTCCAAGTGCCACTCACTACAAAAGCCTTTCCTGAGTCCCCAGCCAGAGGTGATCACTGCTTTCTCTGCAGCCCTAAGCACTTAGTGCATTGCTTCATTTATTCATCTATAAATATTTAATGAGTGTTGATTCCATACCAGGGACTATTCTAGGAACTGAGGACACAGCAGTGAATAACACAGATAAGTCCCTGCTGTCATGGAGCTGATATTTGTCATGGAAAGGATGGACGTAAACCAACACACTCATAAGTGTATAATATGTCAGGTAGCAATGTGTTCTATGAAAAATAAACACAGTTAAGAGGGATAGCAAGGGCCTGGGAGAGGGAGTTGCTGCTTTACACAGGGTGGTCGGGAGGCTTCTCTAGGGAAGTAACAGAGCCCTGCAGGGGGCAAGCCATGGTGTTCATGCGCTGTGTGAGGCCAGCCGGCAGGACCACACGGGTGGGTGCAGCAAGGTGGGGGAGGGTGGAGGGAGGTGGGCCCAGCATGCTCACAGGGCCCAGATCATGAGGGCTTCGTGAAAGGGAGCTATTGTGGTGTTTTGAGCAAAGGAGCACCGTGATCTGACATTATTTTAAAAGGATCACTCTGTCTCTTCTGCCGAGAATGGGCTGAAGAGGCCACAAATGAGATCAGTGAGGAGCTTACTGCAGAAATTGAGGTGTGAGATGATAGGAACGTGGACCAGGCTGTTGGTGGGGAACAGCAAGGAGCGATCAGATTCTAGATATATTCTTAAGGGAGGGCCAGCAAGATTGCCTGATGGAGTAGAGGCGAGACAAGGAGAGGAAGGCAGGATTGCCTCTGGGTCTTGGCCTGAGCCAAACAGGATGAAGTTGCTGTTTACTGAGATTCGTGGAGACCGACTTGGAGGGGAGACTAAGGAGCTTGGATGGGACCTGGTAAGCTTGATACCTCTTATACTTTCAGGAGGAAATGCCAGGTATGCAGTCAGAAATAATGATGAGGAGTTGAGGGCAGAAGACTGGACTGGAGATAGAAATTTGGGGGTCCATGAGTATACATATATTTGAAAGTCACAGGATAGAATTAGGACCCCCTGGTTGTGAGTGTGGATAGAGAATGGAAAACAGCTCTGGCCTGAGCTCTGGGGCAGGTCTAGGTAGTAAAGAGCTCTTTTCTCTGACGAAAGAGCTCAGGAAAAGCGGCCGTGAAGGGGGAGGAGCAGCCAGAAAGAGCAGTGCCCTAGAAGCAGTGAAGCAAAGGTGTCAGGAAGCAGGGTCGGTGCTGCTGATGGGTTGGGCAGACGGGCATAGGAATTGGCCATTGGATTTGGCAAAGTACAAGTCACGGGTGACCTTGACAAAAGCGATTCTGGTGCAGTAGAGGCTATCAAAGCCTGATTGGAAGAGAGAAAATGAAGACATTGAGTACAGGCAGCTCCTTCAAAGAATTTTTCTGTAAAGCAGAGAGCAGAGAAATAAGAGCAGGGTCTGGAAGAGGCTGTGGGGTCAACGGAAGTTATTTTTAAAGAAGGACACAGTTTGGCTCACGCCTGTAATCCCAGCACTTTGGGAGGCAGAGGTGGACAGATCACAAGGTCAAGAGATTGAGACCATCCTGGCCAACATGGTAAAACCCCGTCTCTCCTAAAAATACAAAAATTAGCTGGGCGTGGTGGCGCACACCTGTAGTCCCAGCTGCTCGGGAGGCTGAGACAGGAGAATCGCTTGAACCTGGGAGGTGGAGGTTGAAGTGAGTAGAGATCGCACCATTGCACTCCAGCTTGGCGACAGGGCTGTCCCCCTCACCACCCGCTCCCCCCCACAAAAAGAAGGACACAATATAGCAGGCTTGTACGCTGGTGGGAAGGATGTAACAGAGAGGAAAAGTTTGATGATGCAGGAATGAGCAGGAATAATTGTTGGAGAAATGTCCTTGATTAGGCACCAGCTGGCGGGATCCAGTGAGGGGCCGCTTTAGATAGGAGCGCAGGGTATCTGTAGGCAGCAGGAAAGGCAGAGCGCCGGTGCAGATGCTAGGCGCATTGCTGCCCTGTGTGTGTGCCTGTCACGTCTCATCTTTTCTACTGCACAGTAAGCTCCCGGAGTGCAGAGACCCTGTCTTATGTGCTTCTGTGTCTTCATAACCCTAGCTTGCCAGTCATATGTACTTAATATATATCTCTGAGTGAGCGTATCTTAGCAGTCTCATTCTGAGCAAGTAATGCAGATCAGCCAGCTTAAGAAATGAAGCAGGATTCGTTGGTAAGTCCAGAGGGGATTCTTATGGAATGCCTTGCTGTGTCCAAGCAAGGAATGGAACTAGTACTTGGAAGCATCTTGGGACTCTCTCTGTCTTCCACTTCTATTCAATCCTGAACATCAACTTCCTTTTTCCATCTCTCAGTGTAGCGTTTGCTTCTCAGTCCGTGTGGCAGAACGTGACTGCTCTACCCTTTTGAAGTTAAATTTCCAGACACAATGGTAGACTGTCTCTAGGTTTTAATTCCCAAATACGTGGTCAAAGAATTAGCTAGATTAGTTGATTTGGTGTCCATTACTGGACCAATTAACTATGGCCAGAGAGGCAGGGGACATGTGACAGTAACAGCTGGGAGTTCTTCCTGTGGGTGGGCTGGAAGTGGCCAGAGAAGAGGGGCTCGGCAGACAGTCAGTCAGTGTCATTGCAGTGACGGGATGGGTAGGAAGATGTAGATGTGTGGACAGATGGACGATGGGTAAATGAATGAATGAATGAGTGGACAGACAGTTTTAGCCATGTAGTCAAATAATCCTAACAGCTCGGGAACCTGAAATGAAAGGAGGAGGGCTCTTGGAAGAGATGTTCGTGTTGGGACATGAGGGAGGAGACCTCTGAGGATAGAGCCCTTACTGCAGTTGAGAAAGTTGAATGGGCCACTACAGAAGGAAACTTATTCCCAGCAGCCAAGGATTTCTGGAAACTCCTTGTCTCCCTTCCCACTAGGAAGCTAGAAAGTTTCTCCTCCATATTTTCCTTCCTATTGCTGAAGGGGAATCATTTTCAGCTTTGACAGGGACCAGCTTCTAAAAATAAGCTGAGCTATCATTCTTCCAGCCAGCCTAGGGCAGATGGTCCCGACCAGTCTCTTCAGGTGGTCTGGGAAGCCACAGCCTTGTGTTCTCTCTTCCCATTATTATTATTATTATTATTTTTTTTTTTTTGAGACGGAGTTTTGCTCTTGTTACCCAGGCTGGAGTGCAATGGCGCGATGTCGGCTCACCGCAACCTCCGCCTCCTGGGTTCAGGCAACTCTCCTGCCTCAACCTCCTGAGTAGCTGGGATTACAGGCACGCGCCACCATGCCCAGCTAATGTTTTTTGTATTTTTTTTTAGTAGAGACGGGGTTTCACCATGTTGACCAGAATGGTCTTGATCTCTTGACCTCGTGATCCACCCGCCTCGGCCTCCCAAAGTGCTGGGATTACAGGCGGGAGCCGCCGTGCCCGGCCCATGATTATTATTATCATCCGTCTCACTCTGTCGCCCAGGCTGGAGTGCAGTGGCGTGATCTCGGCTCACTGCAACCTCTGTCTCCTGGGTTCAAGCAATTCTCCTGCCTCAGCCTCCCAAGCATCTGGGATTACAAGAGCCTGTCACCATGTCTGGCTAATTTTTTGTATTTTTAGTAGAGGTGTGGTTTCACCACGTTGGCCAGGCTGGTCTCAAACTCCTGACCTCAGGTGATCTGCCTGCCTCAGCCTCCCAAAGTGCTGGGATTACAGGTGTGAGCTGCCATGCCCAGCCTCTTCTGATTATTTTGGAACTGGCCTTCCTGCAACCTATCTCCTGCTTCTTTCTCAGGATACCCAGAGCCAGAGGTGACCTGGTACAAGGATGATACAGAGCTGGACCGCTACTGTGGCTTGCCAAAATATGAGATCACTCATCAGGGCAACCGCCACACACTGCAGCTGTACAGGTGAGGGAGAAGGGCCTGTTTTGTTCTCTCTGCCCTCTCGAGGGCCCTTTGGCTGGGGCCCTGCCCTCAGAAATGGAGCAGTCTGGTTGGAGATACCCAGGCACTGTCTGGGATGGAGGGCGGGATTCTGCTGTGTGGTTGAACCACCTGGTGAACCACATCTGCCTTCCAGTGTCTGGGAGCTCCTAAGGCCAGGGTGGGAGTGTTACTGACAATCAGAGAGCTGGTGCAGCCAGAGGAGGTCCTGACCTACGGAAATATTTTCCGTGAGGTCAGCGGCCAAAAAAAGCAACTGTATCATCATGACTTCACAAGGCGCTGTGCTGGTCACCTGCTTCTGAAGGGAGCTCTCCTGGGCCCCAAGTCTAATCCCTCCTGGGACAGTATGGCCTTGGTCAGCTGCCACCCTTTTGCCAGCCTCAACTGTAATGGAGGATGTTGTATGCTGTGATGTGTGAGGTGGGGCGTGGCACGCGGCAGGGCTTGCCGTGGGGAGGGGGAAGCATGCTCGGCTCTGAACGGCTCTGGCTGGGGGGCGTGGGGGGCTCTCACCTCCCAGGAGGGGACAGGTGGCACCTCATGCTCCTACCTCTAGGTGTCGAGAAGAAGATGCCGCCATCTACCAGGCCTCTGCCCGGAACAGCAAAGGCATCGTGTCCTGCTCAGGGGTCCTGGAGGTGGGCACCATGACCGAGTACAAGCTCCACCAGCGCTGGTTCGCCAAGCTGAAGCGCAAGGCTGCCGCGAAGCTGCGCGAGATCGAGCAGAGCTGGAAGCAGGAGGCGGCGCCGGCGGAGGCCGACACGCTGCGCAAGCTCAGCCCCGACCGCTTCCAGCGCAAGCGCCGGCTGAGCGGGGCCGAGGCGCCGGGCCCCTCCGGCCCTGCCAGGGAGCCCGAGGGTGGGGCCCCGGCGGCTTGGCAGGAGGGAGAGACTGAGTCAGCCCAGCACTCAGGTTTGGGCCTGATCAACAGTTTTGCTCCTGGCGAGGTGACCACCAACGGGGAGGCTGCCCCCGAGAATGGGGAGGACGAGGAGCGTGGCTTGCTGACATACATCTGTGACGCCATGGAGCTGGGGCCTCCGAGAGCCCTCAAAGAGGAGAGTGGGGCCAAGAAGAAAAAGAAAGATGAGGAATCCAAGCAGGGCCTGAAGAAGCCAGAGTTAGAGAAGGCAGCCCGAAGCCGCCGTTCTTCGGAAAACGGCATCCCCAACTCAGACGAGCCTGACTCCTGCGGAACTCGGGGGCCCGTGGGCGTGGAGCAGGTTCAGACCCAGCCCAGAGGCAGGGCTGCACGGGGGCCTGGGTCCTCTGCCACAGATGGCACCAGGAAGCCAGCCTCTGCTGGGGACACTCCAGACAAGGCCCAGAAGGCCCCGACCCCGGCCCCTGGCCCAGGCCCAGGCCAGGAAGTGTATTTCTCCTTGAAGGACATGTACCTGGAGAACGCCCAGGCAGTCAGGCCTCTGGGGGAACAGGGCCCCCAGCCCCTGAGTGTCCAGGCGCCTGGAGAGAGTCCCAAGGGGACAGCGCCCATTAGGGCTAGAGGCGAGGGGGTGCCTGCGGCTCCTGGCCAGCCCACACCCTCCTTGGCCCCCCAGCCGACCAGGCCTTTCAACAGAAAGAGATTTGCCCCTCCAAAGCCCAAAGGGGAGGCCACCACCGACAGCAAGCCCATTTCTTCTATGAGTCAAGCTCCAGAATGTGGGGCCCAGAGCTTAGGGAACGCCTCACCCCAGGCCTCTGTCCACGTGCCGACGCCCCCTGCCCGGCGGAAACATGGCACCCGGGACAGCCCCTTACAGGGACGAGCAGGCCACAGGACTCCAGGAGAGGTAAGTGGGTGTTGGGCGTCTGGAGGCTGCTCTGGGAAGCTGACCTCATGGAAACTCTTGCTGCAACTGCTCGGCAGCCAGCGAGCAGTAGGCTATTTATAGAAGGGTGGGGAGGGGCTGGAGTGCCAGCAGCAGGGGACCGCAGGCATCCCCATCACCCCAGCCAGTCTCCAGACGCCAGGCCTGTGGGGAGCACAGCCTGACTGTACCGCTCCTCTGAGAGTGTAGGAGTTCGCGGCCAAGGGGACCGTGCCCCGGAGGGGGGTGCAGGAAGATAGTATTCTCTGGGTGGGAAAGGGGGCCAGTGGAGGGTTTCTGTGGGCTCTGCTGAGGCAACAGCGTTTCACGGGGCAGACGGAGGAGCAGGCATGCCCTATAGTGTACAGCAGGTCGCAACGCGTCTGCGCATTAGATTTTTAACAAAGCTGAATGTCCAGGAAATGCTGGTTGAACCTGGATTTAGCTAAGGTTCTGGAGCCAGGCATACCTGTATGCAAATCTGACTGCCTTTAACATGGTGTGATCTAGAGCAAGCTGTAAAACTGGAAGAATAATAATAATACCAATGCCCACTTGATAGGGCTCTTGTAAGAATCTGGTGCCACTAAGAACGAAGTAAGTGGCAGTTGGGATCAGATATGACTACGGTGGGAGACAGAGGCCAGCCATTTTGCTCGATAACAGGAGTGCCTTCATCTTCTAGGGGGCAGGTAGCCAACAGAGAAAAGATGATGTTTTGTGTGAAGACGGGGTAGTGGAAAGTCCCTTCCTCAAAGAGGCAGATGGGCGGCAGCATTAAGGAGCTTGAGGGGCCGGACTGAGAGGGGCAGGAAGGAAACAGTTTGTCCCTTTTGGTTATAGCTTCATGTTTCAGGGGTATGGGGGCATCATTTCAGAGGTTTAGGGGGACAGAGTGTTTTTTGTTTTTTTTTTGAGGTGGAATCTTGCTCTGTCACCAGGCTGGAGTGCAGTGGTGTGATCTTGGCTCACTGCAACCTCTGTCTCCCATGTTCAGCCTCCTCAGTAGCTGGGACTACAGGTGTGTGCCACTACGCCCAGCTAATTTTTTGTATTTTAGTAGAGACGGGGTTTCACCACGGCCAGGGTGGACTCGATCTCCTGACCTTGTGATCCGCCCACCTTGGCCTCCCAAAGTGCTGTCATTACAGGCATAAGCCACCGTGCCCAGCGAGACAGAATGTTTTATAGTGGGACAAAAAGAAGACAGTGTTTCTTATTAGTGGCAGAAAGAAAAGTGTTGCAACAGCGGGGCTGGGGCGGGTAAAATAGACAGAACATATTTACACTAAGAAATACTGGTGGTTTATTTGAAACTGAGTGTCCAATATTTCTTTTCTTTTCTTCTTCATTTTTTTTTTTTTTTTTTTTTTGAGATTTTGAGATGAAGTTGTCCAAGCTGGAGTGCAGTGGTGCGGTCTCAGCCTTCTGCAGCCTCCAACTCCCGGGTTCAAGCGATTCTTGTGTCTCAGCCTCCCAAGTAGCTGGGATTACAGGTGTGAGGAACCACGCCTGGCTAATTATTGTATTTTTAGTACAGACGGGGTTTTGCCATGTTGGCCAGGCTGATCTCAAACTCCTGACCTCAAGTGATCTGCCCACTGCAGCCTCTCAAAATGCTGGGATTCTAGGCGTGAGCCGCCGCGCCCAACCCACTATTTGTTTTTGCTAAATCTGGTAACCTTAAGTGGAGACCACCTTTGGTTTTGGTGGGAACTAAGATGAGACTGTTTCTCAGGGGGGAGGAAGCAGGAGTTATGGGTCCAGGAATAGCTTCATGGGGGAACAGTGCTTCCCAGGGGTAGGGACAGAGGACAGGTGGTTTCTCAGGGCAGTGAAGGGAGGCACACGAGGGACAAGCTGATACAGCACCTTGCAGAGGGCAAAGGGGAAAGGATGCTTTGTGGAGAAAAGAAGAGGCTTTTCCATGGAGAAAACTTTCATGGCGGGAAGGAGGGGAAGACTGTGAAAGACTGACTGTGGAAAATGGTTTTCTTTCATGGCCGCTGAGGTCAGACTGTAGGAACAGTGGTTCAGAGTGGAGTGGAGCAAACTTCAAGGACCTCAAACCAGACTTTCCGGAATCTGTTCCTGACTCTTGCCCCGCTCATGCCTGGTCTCATGTAGTTTTGGCCACTGGTGTGGTAAGTCCACATGGCCCAGGGAAGACTTTGTGTGGCTGCTGCACGTGCCTGACAGCCCACAGGCTGCAGAGTAGGGCCTTTTGGAAGAAATGGCTCTTGTAGGCCCTCATAGCTCATTTAGGAAGAGACCAGGCTGGTGGCCAAGTCAGTGTGCAAATCTGGCATCTCTGCCTATGTGGTGAGGAACCCCAAACCAGATGGTGGCATCCTCCTGGTAGGGCCAGAAGGGGAAGGGCCACCTCTTCCTTACCTCCCAAAGGTAGGAGGAGGGGCTCAGGCAGTGTGGTACTTGAGAGTTGTCTGTGGTGGTTCCACTGCTCCTACGAAAACCTCATGGTTAGGCCGGGTCGGTGGCTCATGCCTGTAATCCCAACACTTTGAGAGGCCGAGGTGGGCAGATCATGAGGTCAGGGGTTCAAGACCAGACTGGCCAACATGGTGAAACCCCGTCTCTACTAAAAAATACAAAAATTAGTTGGGCATGCTGGCTCTTACCTGTAATCCCAGCTCCTTGGGAGGCTGAGGTAGGAGAATTGCTCCCCCTCCCTGGGAGGGGGAGGTTGCGGTGAGCCAAGATCGCACCACTGCTCTCCATCCTGGGCTACAGTGAGACTCCATCTCAAAAAAAAAAAAAAAAAAAAAAAAAAAAAAAAGTTTGCTACACTTAACCAACAATAGAAGACAAAGAATGAAAAAAAAAAAAAAAAAGGAAAAAGAAAAGAAAGAAAACGAAAAAAACACCACAAAACAAAATCAAAAACCTTATTTCTTTTTTCTTTTTTTTGAAAAATGTTTTAATTTAAAAAAAGGTTGAATAGGTTATACATGTGAAACGTGTTTAACATCTATGTATACTTTTAAGCTGTTGGTTTTTAGTGGATGAATTGGATTTTTTTTTTTTTTGAGACAGAGTCTTGCTGTTTGTCACCCAGACTGGAGTGCCATGGCACGATTGTGGCTCACTACAGCCTCAGCCACCTGGGCTCAAGTGATCCTCCTGCCTCACCCTCCTAAGTCCCATGCCTCAGACTACAGGCATGTGCCACCACACCTGGCTATTCTTTTTCTTTTTTTATAAGTTTTTGTAGAGACAGTTCTCACTATGTTGCCCAAGCTGGTCTTGAACTCCTGGGCTCGATTGATTCTCCTGCCTTGGCCTCCCAAAGTGCTGCCATTGCAGCTATGAGCCACTATGCCTGGTCTGCTTATTCATACTCTTATCCTGCCAAATTTCTTTGGAAAAAAAGTTATTTTTTTGATTATAAAAAAAGTAGTCATAGTAGAAAATATGGAGGAAACTCTAAAAACTTGAAGTGGGAAGTAAAGGTCGGGCACAGTGGCTCACTCCTGTAATTCCAGCTCTTTGGGAACCTGAGGCAGGTGGATCACCTGAGGTCAGGAAAGCCTGGTCAACGTGGTGAAGCCCCATCTCTACTAAAAAAAATACAAATGAAATTTAGCTGCGGATGGTGGCAGGTACATGTAACCCCAGCTACTCAGGAGGCTGAGGCAGGAGAATCACTTGAACCCAGGAGGCAGAGAGTGCAGTGAATTGAGATTGTGCCATTGTACTCCAGCCTGGGTGATAAGAGGGAAACTCCATCTAAA
>NW_016107610.1:2562275-2596348 GCF_001604975.1 Cebus imitator
CCGAGTAGCTGGGATTACAGGCACCTGCTACCATGCCTGGCTAATTTTTTTTGTATTTTTAGTAGAGATGGAGTTTCACCATGTTGGCCAGGTTGGTCTCGAACTCCTGAACTCATGATCCGCCTGGCTCGGCCTCCCAAAGTGCTGGGATTTCAGGTGTGAGCCACTGTGCCTGGCCCAGTTTTTAAAATATAATTATCCAAATTTCTGAGGGTTTTTTATGTTTTGTTTTTTGAGATGGAGTCTCGATGTATCGCCGAGGCTGGAGTACAGTGGTGCAATCTCGGCTCACTGCACCCTCCGCCTCCTGGGTTCAAGCACTTCTCCTGCCTAATTCTCCCCAGTAACTGGGATTACAGGTGCGTGCCACCATGCCTGGCTAATTTTTGTATTTTTAGTACAGACGGGGTTTTGCCACATTGGCCAAGCTGGTCTCAAACTCCTGACCACATGATCTGCCCGTCTTGGCCTCCTAAAGTGCTAGGATTACAGGTGTGAATATCCTGCTTTCTTTACTTCTCATCATTTCATGAGCATTTTCCATAATTTCTAGAAAAATCTTCGAAAAAACTTTATTTTTAATGACTATAAAAGACGGCATAGTATGAATATTTTAACCTTTTTTCTATAGTGTTTATGTTTTCCTTCCCTAGTCTAAGATTAAGTAGTAATCTGTATTTTCACTAATTTTTGTTGTTTGAATTCTTTCTTTTGATTTTTAAATTAATCTGAAATTTGTTTGGGTGTATAATATAGCACTAGTCTCTGGTTTGATGTTTGACTAACAAATAGGTAATTTTCCTCAACTTTATTTGTGGAATATTCAAACCATATCTATATTTTGTTTTTCATTCTTGATATACTAATTCTTATATACACTAGAGTCAATTTTAATTCCTACATATACATCTATTATAATCCGTGAATCTGTTTGTTGATTTTTTTACAAGACAAACTTGTTTTAATTTTTATGGGTTTGATTTCTGGCAGGGCAAGTTCTTCTCTTATCCTTCTTTAAAATTTTTTCTCCACTATTATCTCTTGTTTATTCCTCTAGGAAAACTATAGAATCATTGTTTGAAATTCTTCAAACTTTCAGATAGCATTGTTTTTTACTATTTTTTTGTTCACCATTTTTTAACAAGTCATGAATTATATTTAATAAGATTATAAAACCTGTTAAATCCTTTCATGGATAACTAAAGGCATATTTGTATTTTGAATGGGCTTCTAGTAAAACTTTGGAAAAACCAGTACCTTAATATTTAGCTTTCTCATTTGTGAGCACTGTGTCTATTCTCATGATCCAAATATTCTTTCTTATCTCTTTACTTCTTTTTTTTTTTCCTGTTTTTCTTTCTTCCCCATGCCCCAAGTTTTTGCTGAATCTCATCTCTTTTTAAGTTCTCTTTTTTTGTTCCTTTGAGCCCAGCATGTCTCTTATTAGGGTTCGTTACTTTAAGGGCCCCTATTTCTGGGATCTGATGCCAGTGTCCCCTTACTGTGTCTTGATTTTCTTTCCAGGGAGTAAGGAGGACCTTTGGAAGCTTGAGTGAGGCTTCTCTCCTGGGTATGGATGAGGGACAGATGGTAGAGCTGGCGCCTCTTGGGTTGCTAAGAACCCTGCTTCTCCTGCAGCCCAGGAATGCTGTTCAGACAGCGCTTTCTCTGGGCAGGAGGTAGCCAATGAATAGAAACGGGCCTTCAATGCCCTTCAAGGCTGCTTTTTAGTGCCCTAACTTGAGATTTTCTTTTGCCTCACATCTCTGGAGCTGAGGTACATGGGGGAACATGGTAGAATGCCCCATCTGCCAAAATCCTTGGAGGGGACCGTGTAGGTGTGGGAGAGCCCTGCTGAATGCGTTGAGACCTAAGTGTCTCTTTTTGAGAATACTTGAAGGTCCTGAGGATGATCATCCCAAGGTGTGGGAACTCTCCTCTCACAATCAAGGCTTAGTTTTCAGGGAGGACATGAATATAAATACCTTTTGAGAGCTGTTGAATGGTGGGGGATTGAGGAGAGACATGATGCTTACCTTGAGGAATAGTCTGCTGAATTGAGGGGACTGGACTCACTAGAAAGAAGTGCCACAGGATGTGGTGAATGATGACAACAGTGGACTTCCAGAGAGGGAGAACAGCATGGCCTAGAGTCCCCAGGGAAGGCATCTAGGAAGAGGGCAGACTGGTTGGCATCATGTATGGATTTATTATGGGAAATGCCCTGTTAGAAAAACATTCAATATAATTTTTAAAATGTAAAAGAGAATATTCCCAGGTAGAAAGGAATTAGGTGAAAGAGAAAAAGGGAGACATTCTGGGAAGGATGAATAGCATGAAGCAAAGGTGAGGTTGTGAGCTGGAGAGGGAGCGCAAAACCAGCCTGTCCTGATTTTGATGCCGAAATGCATTGAAAGCTCAGCATTTTTTCTTCCTATGTCTTGTGTACTGCTCCGGTTTGTTTAGCACCAACTGTCACATTATCTAAGGCCAGGAGTGATACAGAAAAGGAAGAGAACCAACAATAATAAAATATCAGCGTCTAGGAGCCCTGGGTTAGATAATTCAACTACTGAGGGCAACTAGAAAAGCTAGACAAAATATAAAAATATCTTCTTGAAGGTGTTGGAGAGCAAACAAAGAGAAGTATTACCGGGCCAGGATCTGGGTGGAGATAGAAATCTGGAATGGTAGGCCCAGCGTTTGGCACAGGTTTTGTCCTGGGAGATATTTTCTATGCCAGAAGAGGAGAATGAGAGATAGTTTAGACGGTCTCATGAGACTAAGAAGACAAAAATTAGAGTCCATAGTCTTAAGAGTGGGAGCCCTTGTAAGCCCCCTGGGCGTTGGGTTTGTACCCTTGGAGAAAGGGGAATCAAGTAAATTACTTTCATGGTATTGAGGTATTGGTGAGCTCCAAGCCATGTGGGTGACTAAAAAACATCTCAATCCCTGAAATTAGAATAAGGTGGTTCAAGATACCTAGTGCCCCCAGGCACCTGGCAGAGGCAAACAAAAATCATATTTGGAGGATGACAGCATCATCTTAAGACTCAAATTATTTTTAAAAAGTGTTTCAAATATAATACTCAGCACAAAATGAGATAAGTCCACAGAACATAGAAATTGGCCCACGGGCTGCCAGACGCAGTGGTTCACACTTGTAACCCCAGTACTTTAGGAGGCCGAGGTGGGCAGATTACTTGAGGCCAGGAGTTTGAGACCGGCCTGGCCAATATGGCAAAACACCGTCTCTACTAAAAATATAAAAATTAGCCAGGTCTGGTGGTGCAGGCCTGTAATCCCAACTACTTGGGAGGCTGAGGCATGAGAATTGCTTGAACCTGGGAAGCAGAGGTTGCAGTGAACTGAGATCATGCTATTGCACTCCAGCCTGAGTGACAGAGCGAGATTCTGTCTCATAAATAAATAAATTGGCCCACATGTTTCCAACTGTTGGAATTATCAGTCATAAATTGTAAAATTAAAACTAGTTTACCTCCTTTATATATTGTCTTTTTAAAAAGACAAGATTGCAAATTTCACTAAAGAACTAGAAACTGTAAAAAGTGGAAAAGACTTGAAAATGAACCAACTAGAATTCCAGAACTGAATGCTACAATAGCTCATATTCGTTGTTTATTACGGTTATGACAGTTTTTTTTTCTAGATAAGATGGAGTAAATACACTCCATTCTGTATCCTCCAAAATTTAGGCAAAATGTGTGGTGCACCTACTTGACAACTTTGAGAAGCAAACAGTAGCGGACAAATTGGGGATGATGGCCAGAACTCAAAGTATCACTGAAACTACAGTGTTTACTTTTTTTTTTTTTTTTTTTTTTGCCCTTCTGGCATTTCCTGGCCTGGTCTTAATGCTGTCTGAAACCCTGAGGTAAACATTAACATGGGCAGAGGGAGCTCCAGGAGAAGCCCTCTAGATTAGACTTCAGGAATGGAAAAGAGATTTCTTGGCCGTGACAATGGCAGTAGCAGAGGCCACAGCTGCCTAAAACTTTGAAAGAAAAGAATCTTCCCCTCCAGTCAGAGGAGCTGTGATCCTAAAAGAGTGGGACAAGCCCCTGTTTCTTTTTCTTTTCCTCCTTGTCCTCTTCCTTTGTCCGTATCACAGGCTCATGTGTGAAAGTATGTGGCAGAGAGGGGTAAAGGAAGCTCCAGCTAGCCATTTGGCCAGAGGACTGAGAAAGGGGGGCCCTATAGGGGGAGCTACGGAGAGGGAAAAGCTTGGGAAAATGACGTCTGAGAATCATTAATGACCTCTGGGTTTATAAACTCTTTATAAATTTCTGGACTTATTCCCAAGCTGTTCCTGCATGGATCTGATTCTGAACAGCATATACAAAACTTTGAGGATGAAATACTTTGAGAATAAAAAAGTTTGAGAATAAAAACATTAATGAACCATCATTCAAGTCCCACACTGACCACTGGGTGGCACACACACAGGGCAGGTCTAAATAACACTGCAGGCTGGGCGTGGTGGCTCACGCCTATAATCCCAGCACTTTGGTAAGCCGAGGCAGGCAGATCACTTGAGGTCAGAAGTTCAAGACCAGCTTGGCCAACATGGTAAAACGCTGTCTCTACTAAAAATACAAAAAAAAAAAAGTAGCCAGGCATGGTGGCACATGCCTGTAGTCCTAGCTACTTGAGAGGCTGGGTGGGAGAATTGCTTGAACCCGTGAACCTGGGAGGCAGAGGTTGCAATGAGCCGAGATCGTGCCATTGCACTCCAGCATGAGTGACAGAATAAAACAAAACAACAACAGCAAAAACAAATAGCACCAGAAAGGCTTGGAAAATGGAACTGACATTGAAACTATAACCTCAGAGGCCTGAATGGAATTTGTAGCCTGAACATGACCAGGTAGATTGCCTCCTAAGACAAAAATGTTAACAGTCTCCATAAGATTTAAATAAGAATCAGACTCTTATAATATTTAAAATGTCCAAATATAATAAAAATTACATGGCATATGAAAAATCATGAAAATCTCCACTTGCGTGGAAAGCTAATCGAACAGTGCCAATGCCACAGTGACACAGATGTTAGGGTCATCCGACTTTAAAGGAGCTACTATAAAAATGTGACAAGGAAGGGTGAATACTTTGGAAACAAATGGAAAGATAGAAAGTCTCAGCAAAGAGGTTAAAGACTAGCCTGGGCAACATGGCGAAACCCTTTCTTTATAAAAAATACAAAAAAATTAACTGGGCGTGGCGGCACTTGCCTGTAGTCTGAGCTACTTGTGGGGCTGAGGTGTGAGGATCGTGTGAGCCCAGGATGTCGAGGATGCAGTGAGCTGAGATCACGCAACTGCACTCCAGCCTGGACAAAGTGAGACCCTGTCTCAAAATTTAAAAAAGAGGTAAAAGATATGCAGACACAGATATTTTATTTTATTTTTATTTTTTTGAGATGGAGGTTTGCTCTTGTTGCCCAGCCTAGAGTGCAGTGGGATGATCTCGGTTCACTGCAACCTCCACCTCCTGGGTTCAAGAGATTCTCCTGCTTCAGCCTCTTGAGTGAGTAGCTGGGATTACAGACATGCACCACTACACACTCAGCTAATTATATATGTTTAGTAGAGATGGGATTTCACTGTGTTGGCCAGGCTGGTCTTGAAATCCTGAGATCAGGTGATCCACCTACCTCAGCCCCAAATGTGAATTTTAGAACTTAAAATTGCAATAGCTGAATTAAAAGACTCACTGGTTGAGTATAACAGTGGAATGATAGATGGCAGGAAAAAGTCAGCAAACTTGAAATTAAAGCAATAGAAATTATTCAGTCTGAACACACACACACACACACACACACACACACACACACACACAGAGGAAGGGAAGAGAGAGGGGGAGAGAGAGAAAGAGAGAACAAATCAGAAAAATAAATGTTTTTTTTTTTTTTTTGAGACGGAGTTTCGCTCTTGTTACCCAGGCTGGAGTGCAATGGCGCGATCTCGGCTCACCGCAACCTCCGCCTCCTGGGTTCAGGCAATTCTCCTGCCTCAGCCTCCTGAGTAGCTGGGATTACAGGCACACACCACCATGCCCAGCTGAATTTTTGTATTTTTAGTAGAGACGGGGTTTCACCATGTTGACCAGGATGGTCTCGATCTCTTGACCTCGTGATCCACCCGCCTCGGCCTCCCAAAGTGCTGGGATTACAGGCTTGAGCCACCGCGCCCGGCCCAGAAAAATAAATGAACAGAGCCTCAGAGACTATTAGACTCAAAAAGTCTAATATTTGTTTCACTGGATAGTCAGAAAGAAAATGAGAAAGATAGTGGTGCAGAAAAAAATATCCGAAGAAATAATGACTGAAGACTTTCCAAATTTGGCAAAAGATACAAACCTATAGATCAAGAACTTCAGCAAACCCTAAACAGGATAAACCCATAGAATTCCACTTCCAGAAACCTCATAGCCAAACTGTTAGAAAGTAAAGACAATTAAAAACTCTTGGAAGTAGCCAGAGAAACATGATACCTTATTTGTAGGAGAGCAATGATTTGAACGACAGCAGATTTCTCATCAGAAACAATGCAGGGAAGTAGAACAATATTTTTTTTTTAATGCCGAAAAAAGAACTTTTAATCTATAATTCTACATTTAACAAAAATATCTTTAAGTATTGAAAGTGAAATAAAGATATTCTCAGATAGTGGAAAGACAAAGAGACTACATTGTCAGCAGACCTGTTCTAAAAGAATTGCTAGGCTGGGAGTGGTGGCTCATGCCTGTCATCCCAGCACTTTGGGAGGCCGAGGCAGGCGGATCACCTGAGGTCAGGAGTTTGAGACCAGCCTGGCCAACATGGTAAAACCCCGTCTCTTCTAAAAATGCAAAAAAAATTAGCCAGGTGTGGTGGCAGGCACCTTAATCCCAGCTACTCATGAGGCTGAGGCAGGAGAATCGCTTGAAGCCAGGAGGCAGGGGTTGTGGTGAGCTGAGATCATGCCCTTGCACTCCAGCCTGGGTGACAGTGCCAGGCTCAGTCTAAAGAAAACAAAACAAAACAAACAAAAAACCAAACCAAAACAAACAAACAAAAAACGAATAAAAAAAGAGTTGCTAAGGTAAATTTTTCATACAGAAAGGAAATGATACCAGAAGGAAACTTGAAATATCAAGAATGAAGGAAGGGCAATGGAAATGGTAAATACCCTTGTAAATATAATAGATTATTTCATCTTGATTTCTTTGCAATATGTTTGAAGGTAAAAAGTAAAAAAAAAAAAAAAAAAAAAAAAAAATTGTCTGCCAGACATTTTAAAAAAATGTATACAAATGTAATATATAAGACAAATACAACATAACGGGACAAAGAGACCTATATGGTGGTGAGATTACTGCATGGCACTTGAAGTGGTAAAGTATAATAAAGTTAGGTGTATATATTATAAGCCCTATAGCAACAACAGAAATACTGTACAAAGAGATGCAGTAAGAATCAAACTATATAAGTTAAAGTGGAATACTAAAAGATGTTCTAATCTCAGAGAAGGCAAGAACAGGGAAACACAGGAAGGATAAACAGGAAACAAATGGAAAACAAATAATAAAATGATTTACCAAAATCTAGACATATACATAATTATATTAAATATAAATGGTCTAAGAACATCAATTAAATGACAGATTGTGAGACAGAACCAGAAAAACTTTCCTAACTCTATGCTGTTGATAAGAAATCCTCTTCATACTGAGAAGTGGGGCAAGAAAAGGAAAAAAAAAAAAAAAGAAATCCTCTTCAAATATGATGATATAGGTCAGTTACAAGTAAAATAATAGAAAAATTTATGCCCTGTAAACACTTATCAGATGAAAGCTGGAATTGCCATATTAATATCAGACAGAATAGACTTCTGAGCAAAGAAAATTACTAAGGGAAAAATAGTGAACTATCTAATGATAAAAGGGTCAATTCAATAAGACATAACAATAAAAAATGTGTATGCACCTAACAACATACCTTCAAAATATATGAAGCAAAACCTGACAGAGCTGGAGAAATAGACAAAACAACAATTATAGTTGGAGATTTTAACACTCCTTTCTCTCAGTAATCAATAGAAACTAGTAGACAGAAAATCAGTAAGTATATAAAAGAACTGAACAGCATTATCAACCAACCCTGTCTAGTAGACATATATAGAATACTTTATGTAACAACTGAATATTCTTTTTAAGCGCATATAAAATATTCACCAAAATAGATCACATTCTGGGTCATAATATGTAAATCTTAACAAATGTGAAATAATTGAAGTAATGCAAAGTATGCACTCTGACCAAAATGAAATTAAACTGGTAATAAATGGTGGAAAGATAATAGGAAAATTTTCAAACACTTTTAAATTAAAGAAGATACTTTTATGGGCCAAGAAACAAGTCCTAAGGGCAATTAGAAAACATTTTAAATTGAATGAAAGTGAAAATGTAACATACCAAAATGTTGGATGCTGCTAAATCAGTTCCTTGAGGAATATGTATAGCATTAAAATGTTTATATTAGAAAAGAAAAAAGATCTGAAATATCAACAACCTAAGTTCCCACCTTAGACAACTTTTTGGAAAAAGAGAAAAATAAACCCAAAGCAACAGATAGAAAAGAACAGAAAATAATGAAACTAAAAACAGGAAAACTATGGAGAAAATAAACCCAAAGCTGGTTATTTGAAAAGATCGCTAATATCAATAAACCTCTGGCAAGACTTACAAAGAAAAAAAAAGACAAAAAATACAAGTATTAAGAATGAAAGCAGGGATATCACTGTGGACCCTGTAAGGATTGAAAGGGCAAAAAAAAGGAGGGGGGCTACTATGAAAAACTGCACATCAGTTTAACAACTTGGATGTAATAGAGCAATTCTTTAAAAATTACAAACTACCAAAACTTATGCAAAAAATGACTGCCCCGCCCATCCCAGTTAAGGTCCTGGTTTTGTCCCTTGCCCCCCGAAGCCAGCACTCTGGGGCCATGCCCCCTTAGAGGGTTATAAACCATACTACTTTTCATTCAGTTGTTCTTTCCTGTGAGCCTCCTATGTGTTTGGCACTGTGAAGGACGCCAAGGTGAATAAAACTTTCTTTTAAAATTTTTATGTTTTTATTTTCAGAGATAGGGTCTTACTCTATTGCCCAGGCTGGAGTGCAGTGGTGTGATCATTGCTTACTGCAGCCTCGAACTCCTGGGCTCAAGCAGTCCTCCCACCAGAGTAGCTAGGACTGCAGACATATGCCACCACACCTGGCTAATTTTTATTTTTTATTTTTTATTTTTTTTTGTAGAGACAGGGTCTTGCTGTGTTGCCAGGCTGGTTTTGAACGTTTGGCCTCAAGCAATTCTCCTGCAATGGACTCCCAAAGCGCTGGAATTATAGACATGAGCAACCATACCTGGCCATAGACTGGGTCCTTAATATCTGAGAATTTATGAGGGAAGAGGGAGAGACAGGATGGCAAATTAAACCTACTAACGTTCCTTGTAGTAAAAAAGCTTACATAGAGCCAGCTAGGTTCAGTCCACTCACACCATGTTTATTTTTAAGAAATATATGATATTCCACCAGGCGTGGTGACTCATGTCTGTAATCCTAGCAATTTGGGAGGCCAAGGCAGGTGGATCACCTGAGGTTGGGAGTTGGAGACCAGCCTGACCAACATGAAGAAACCCCATCTCTACTAAAATTAGCCAGGCATGGTGGTGCATGTCTGTAATCCCAGCTACTCAGGAGGCTGAGGCAGGAGAATCGCTTGAAGCTGGGAGGCGGAGGTTGCAGTGAGCCAAGATCATGTCATTGCACTCCAGCCTGGGCAACAAGAGCGCGCGCGCATGCACACACACTCACACAGACACACAAACAGACACACACACACACACAGACACACACCCTCTCCCCCATAATGTTTAGTTAGAGGGGTCAGCCCTTGTAGAAGTGTACAGAGAATAGCCAGTCATCCACCATATATTTATTGATTTGCCACTCCTAGGCCTGTACTGGGCCCTCTTCAGAGGGGAAGAGTTCACAGATTAGCAAGTGACATACACATGAAATAAGTAACTACCATATGCATGAAATAACACAGAATGGGAATATAATGATGGAAGTAGGTACATTTGCTATGGGGGCCACTAACGTTTTTCGGGGTAGAGAACTCAGGAAGTCTTTAAAGAAGAAAAGAAACTCGAATGAGGTCTTCAGGGTTGAGAAGGAGTCCTTGAGGTGAGGAAGAAGAAAGGTGAGAATGTCTAAAAATACAAAAAGGAATTATAAAATGGCACAGTTGTCAGTACAGTTAAGTTAGTGTTGGGTGGAGGGACCCAACAGATGAAGCTGGAGAGACAGACCTGGGACTCTCGCTGAGGGACAGGCCTCACTGATCACACAAGGGTTTACTTCCTTATATATTTTCATTTTTAATTGCATTTTTGTTAAACATGTGTCACGTGCACAATGTATAAAATTCAAGAAGTAGAAAAGGTATATAGAGAATATTAAGCCTCCCACCTTCCCTATCCCTGCAGCTGAGGTCCTCTTCCTGAAGTCAGTTGCCAAAGCTGGTTTCTTGGGCATCCTTCCAGAGCTATTTTCTTTACAATTGCATCGCTTCTCGGCCTTTTGGCTAAGATCAAGTGCAAATATGTGTGTGTGACTGTGTATTTTCCACACAGAGGTTGCATATCATATTATACTTTCCGTCCTTTACCTTCCTTTTTTATTTGGATATTTGTTTTATTTATTTGGAATACGGATATACTATAATTCACTGGATCAGTCCTGTATTGGTGGAATTTAGGTGATTTCTAATCTATTGCTGTTGTAAACATAAACAATGCTGTAGTACATATCCTTGTATATAAGTCCATCTGCACATGAAAGTATTCCTGTACGATAAATTCCTAGGAATGGAATTTTTGGGTTAAAGAGTATAAGTTGTTTTTTTTTTTAAGATGGAGTCTTGCTCTGTTGCCCAGGCTGTGCAGTGGTGTAGTCTCCACTTGCTGCAACCTCTGCCTCCCTGGTTCAAGTGATTCCCCTGCCTTACCCTCCGTAGTAGCTGGGACTACAGGTGCGCACTACCATGCCCAGCTTTTGTTTTTTAGTAAAGATGGGGTTTCACCATGTTGTCCAGGATGGTCTCAATCTCCTGACCTTGTGATCCGCCTGCCTTGGCCTCCCAACGTGCTCGAATTAGAGGTGATTAGAGGTGTGAGCCACCACACCTGGCTGAGTATAAGTATTTTTAGTATAATAAATAATGCCAAATTGCTGTCTGTAGAGGCTGTGCGATGCCTGTAACCCTAGCAAGGAGAATACAGCTGTCCCCTTATCCACAGAAAATACCTTCCCAGATCCCCAGTGGATGCCTGAGCCTGCAGATAGTACCAAACCACACACACACACACACACACACACACACACAGTGTTTTTTCCTATACATACATAACCTGTGATAAAGTTTAATGTATAAATTAGGCACAGTAAGAGATTAACAACAGTAACTAATTATAACATAGAACAACTGTAATCATATACTGATATCACTACTCTTGAGCTTTGGGGCCATTTATTAAGTAAAATAATGGTTACTTGCACACAAGCCCTGAGATACCAGGACAGTTGATCTGATAACTGAGATGGCTACTTCATGGGTAGTGGGCAGCCCAGTGTATACCTTGTGGCTATCTGAACAAAAGGCTGTTTCACATCCCAGGGGTGGGGGGCATGAGATTTCATCATGCTGCTCAGAACAGCACCAAGTTTATCATTTGCTTTTGCTTTTTACTTTGGTTAATCTTTAAAACCCTCCCAAGGCAGCAATCATGGATTACTGTGTCATGTAATTCCTAAGTCTTATATCTCCCCAGGAACACATAGCGCCATCGAGTGCCATGGCACCCTGTAGAGAACTTGCATCTTTGGTCACAGTGTTAAGAGCTCTTGGTTTCATAGCCGCTTTGAAATGACCTATAAAATGTATCAGTTGTTTATTTCTGGAATTTTTCATTTAATGTTTTCAGACCAGGATTGGCCACAGTTAACTGAAACCAGGGAAAGCAACACCGTGAATAAGAAGGGGCTACTGTCTAATTCAACTTTTTGCTCTTTGAAGCTAGGGCTTTAGGCTTTATCCTGTCAGTGATGGTAAGCCATTGAGAGGTTTTTAAGCAGGGGATTGTTACGGTCAGGTTTGTGTTTTGGAAAGGTCTCTCGGGCTGCAGTGAGGAAAAGAGTTTAGCAGAGGCCAAGATCAGAGTCATGGATACCAATTAGGTTTCACGGTAGTCCAGGCAAGTCCAAGTTCTGTCTTTGGCAGCTCCGCTTAGGCAGTTGGCAGTGGCGATGAAGGAGACAGATATTAAGATAATGAAGAAGTAGGTTCCATAGCACTGAGGGATTGATCTGGCCGAGAGTGGGTTAGGGGTGAGCATAGCTTTAATCAAGAAGTTCGATTTCCATGAGTCTTGTGAACAGCAATGGGCTTATATGCATAGTCTGCACCTTCTTAATAGATCTGTAGATCTTATGTCTTTATTAATATTTTCTAATTCTAGAATATCAAAAGATGAAAAAGAAGGCTCTAATATATTACTAATTACTTTTGTTGGCACCAAGACATTTTTGTCTGTTAATATCTGGCTGTCAGAGAACTTTAAAGAGCATTTTTTTAAGATTCTTTAGTTAGGCCGGGTGCAGTGGCTCACACCTATAATTCTAGCACTTTGGGAGGCCAACGCGGGTAGATCACTTGAGGCCAGGGGTTCAAGACCAGCCTGGCCAACATAGTGAAACCCATCTCTACTAAAAAATACAAAAATAAGCTGGGTGTGGTGGCACATGCCTGTAATCCCAGTTACTCAGGAGGCTAAGGCAGGAGAATCACTTGAACCCGAGAGGTAGATGTTCCAATCAGCCAAGAGCGTGCCACTGCACTCCAGCCTGGGCAACACAGTGGGACTCCATCTGAAAAGGAAAAAAAAAGGTTCTTCAGTCAGCTGATAGTCCCAGCTATTTGGGAGGCTGAGGCAGGAGGATCACTTGAGCCCAGTAAGTTGAGGCTGTGATCCTGCCAGTGAATAGCCACTGCACGCCAGTCTGGGCAAGATGGCAAGAATCTGTCTCAAAAAAAAAATTCTTCAGTCAGACTCATTCCTGACATTCACCAAACTCTTTAATTTTTCCCACATCCATACCATTCATTTGAAATTCTGAATTTAGGCTGGGGTGCAGTAGCTCACACCTATAATCTTAGCACTTTGGGAGACTGAGGTGGGAACACTGCTTGAGGCCAGGGGTTTGAGACTACCCTAGCCAATATAGCAAGACCCCATCTCTAATTTTAAAATATAAAATCAATTTAAAATTTAAAAATTTAAAAAACAGAAAATTCCTAATTTAGTAAAGTAACTTTAAATTCTACACTTAATTTACATATATTTTAATTATGTTTATTTAAAAGTATTTCATTTAGGCTGGCCGTGGGCATAAACTTTGGGAGCCCAAGGCAGGCAGATCATGAGGTCAGAAGTTCAAGACCAGCCTGGTCAATATGGTGAAACCCTGTCTCTACAAAAAATATAAAAATTAGCCAGGCATGGTGGCGCATGCCTGTAGTCCCAGCTACTCAGCCTGAGGCAGAAGAATCGCTTGAACCTGGGAGGCGATGATTGCAGTGAGCCAAAGATCATGCCACTGCACTCCAGCCTGGGTGACAGAGTAAAACTCCATCTCAAAAAAAAAAAAAGTCTTTTGGGAACCGATTGCTTTGATTTTGTGTGCAGTTCTGGTATCTAAAAATATGTATATGTTATTATTTCAGTTTTATATAATACCATTAATTATTTCATCTGTTCACTGTTTCTATTAATTTTTTATGATGAAAAATGATAAAGTGTTTCACTTCTTCCCCGCCTTTTCTTTACTCATCTTCTATCTCATGTTAGCCTAAAGTTTGATTTCTAAGTAATTATCTTTGTACAGGTGAATATCCTGTATTTCTGTTAGTTGGTTCTTTACCTTTGAGTAATGTCTTTGATGCCTGGCTCTTGCAGGTGACACAGTCAAGGAAGTGACTTCACTTGGTATTTTCTTCCCCTTTCCACTTTTGTGCTGGTTGTGTTGTTTCTGTATCATCAGGGCATAGAATGTTGACATTCTGATTTGCCATTCTGAACCCCACTTGATTTTAGTCTTGCTTCTACAGTTACGCGTCAATATGCGTGTATGTATGTTAATATAAGTGAAGTACATTCAGTGCTTGCCATCAGCTCTTTTGCTGTTATTTCGTCAATCATCTCTTGGTTAACTACATTTGTTCCTTGGTGGTTTCCTCAAGCAGAGCTCATGGGAACAATATTCCCTTAGTCCTTGTATGCTAAGACACAATGTTCTTAGCCTAGCAATTTTCTGGCGGTTTCTTCAGGAGTGTAGCTGCCGGTGTTTTCTGAGGTCTGCCTCTGCCATTCCATCTCCTCTCCCTGTCTGCTCTGCTCAGCTCCCCGTGTCTTTGGCCGATTTCCACCCAGGCCTCCATGACCCTGCAGCTCTTGCTGTCCGTGAACTTAAGGGGTTTATCGCCTCAGGATGAGTCCTTTGTCTACAGCAGCCGTGCACTTGCCGGTGTCTTGAGACGTGCTGAACAGCGTCACTCCTTGCCCGCTGAGCTGTGGCCCAGTTTCCCGGTATCACTTTGCTCCTCCTCAGCTTCCCCGTGTCTGTGTCTGCCGGCTTTGGGCAGCTGTTATCCTTTTGCTTGTTTTTTGAGACTGTAGGTTTTGAGACTGTAGGTTTTATTTGCCTCCAGTTTCACTAACAAAGGAGTTTGCTTTGTTTATTTCGTGTTTACTTGGTTAGTTTTGATGATATCTTGGAGGAGAAGAGGCAAATCACTGTTGTATACCACCATGTTTGACAGGAAGTCCTTTAAATGTGGGTGGCATTACAGTATAACAACAAAGAGCATGGGATTTGGAGCAGGGTACGCCTGCCTGCGAATCTGAACTCTGCCACTTACTGACTACCTGACGGTAGACAGATCACATACCTTCTTGTCATTGTTATCTCTAGAATGGGGCTGATTCCCCTAAGTATTCACATGTATGAGGAGTAAGTGGGGTAATACATATCATATACAGGGGCCTAGCATAGTGCTTTGCAAGTAGAGGTTCAGAAGAGTAACATAATGTTTCATTAATTCCCTGGCATAGATGCCATTCAGAATTACTTTAACCCTCTCTGTTTGGATGGCATCATGTTATTACCACTCACTCAGTGTTGCCATTGAGGCCATTATCGGAACACCCTTCGGCACCCCCTCACTTCACCCATAATTCTATACAAGGCAATTAGTGCCACAGGAGAAGGACAGATGGACTGCTCTGGGAACCCTGGGAAGAAAACAGTCTCCTTCAAATGGTCAGGGTTAGGGGCGGGATAACTCATGAGCGAGGGCTTTCAGGAAAGGCAGGATTTCATCAGAAAGAGGTAGGAAGACCCAAGCTGGGTCTGGATACCAGTCCAGATTCTGAGGTCAGAGATTAGGATGGGGTGGGCATGGGGCTTTGGGAATTTGTCACATGCCTTTGCCTTCCAACTTCCAGCAGGCCTGAGAAATCAGGCAGCAAGATTCCCATGAGAAGTTCTGGGTAAGGTCAGAGGAGGCTGGGATGCCAGATTGGAAAGAGATCTTAATGCACATGTAGTCAAATCCTTGCTTTTGTCCCCGTGTTCTCAGATCCTGGAATCCCAGACAACCACGGCTCCTACTGTGTCGGCCAGCAGCAGCTCTGATGGAGCTTCCATCGGTTGTAGCACCTCTGGAAGTCAGGGTATCATTGAGCCCATGGATATGGAAACCCAGGAGGATGGGAGAACATCTGCTTACCAGAGAACTGGAAGCAAGAAGAATGTGCAGTCAGATGGGAAGATGCAGGTGGATGGAAGGACCGGGGGAGATGGAACACAGACAGCCCACAGGACACGGGAAGACAGGAAGACGCAAGTGGACCCTGGGATACAAGAAAGCGAGAGGCCACAGTCAGACAGAACTTCACAGAAGGGCGAGGTGACACAGGGAAGAGCAGAGACACAGCTGGAAGCAACACTGGCAGGTAGGAAGATACAGCAAGACAGGAAGTCCCAGGCAGATGAGGGCACGCAGGAAGACAGAAGGATACGGGAAGAGAAGGGGACGCAGTCACAGGGGAGCGCGCCTGCGGCCACAGCAGGTGCATCAGAGCAGGAGGCGGTGACCAGCCTTGGCCCACCGTCCAGCGCCCACAAACTCCCACCTACAGAGGGACCCAGAGCTCCTCCGATTGTTGAATGTTTTGCGCAGACCCCAGAAGGGCCTTGTGTCCCAGAAACTCCTGGTTTCCTGCCCGGATCTGAGGAGGCAGCAGTAACAGCCTCTAGGAACCACCAGCAAAGCGTGCTGGGTCCCCTGTCAGGGAAGCTCAGGCTCCCAGCACAGCTGCCCCTTGAGGGGAGTGTGGAGCAGGTGGGAGGAGAGAGAGGCCGGGGGCCACAGTCGTCAGGCCTAGCCGAGGCCAAGCAGGAGGGCAGCCTGTTCCAGAGCTCCCAGGAGGAGCAGCCGGGGGGACTGCTGTGTGTGGCTCGCGGTGGCTGTCCTCCAGCTGGCCTGAGCCAGGAGGTGCCCACGATACCTTCTCTTCCTGGAACTGGGCTGACTGCTAGTCCAAAGGAGGGGACGAGCAGCACCCCAACTTCTCCGCACGGGAGCACAGCTGCCTTCCTGCCCTCTGAGGACCAGGCCCTGGTGAGTTCTGCCCCAGCACTGCACCTGGGGCTGGAGACCCCCAGTGAGAGTCACCCACCAGAGACCATGGCCACCAGCAATGAGGGGGCCTGCGCCCAGGTACCAGATGTGGAGGGGCGGACCCCACGTCCCCGGAGCTGTGACCCTGGTCTCATCGATTCCTTGAAGAACTACCTGCTTCTGCTGCTGAAGCTGTCCAGCACAGAGACGAGCGGAGCAGGGGCAGAGTCCCAGGTGGGGGCGGCCGCCGGAGGTCTGGCGCCCTCAGCCACTCTGACCCCCACTGTGGAAGTGGCTGGGCTGAGTCCCCGGACTTCGAGGCGCATCCTGGAGCGTGTGGAGAACAACCACCTGGTACAGAGTGCACAGACCCTGCTGCTGAGCCCCTGCACCTCCCGTCGCCTCACTGGCCTCCTGGACCGTGAGGTGCAGGCTGGCCGCGAGGCCCTTGCTGCTGCCCGGGGCTCCTGGGGTCCTGGTCCCAGCCCCCTCACTGTCCCTGCCATTGTGGTAGATGAGGAGAGCCCTGGGCTAGCCTCAGAAGGATCCAATGAGGGTAAAGGAGAGGTTTCCCTTGAGGGGCCTGGCCTCCTGGGGGTCTCTCAGGAGAGTGGCATGGGTGGTCGGCTGGGGGAGGCGGGTGGGCAGGCAGCCCCTGGGCAGGGACCCTCAACAGTCAGCAGAGCTCAGGAACCCTCCCAAGGGGAGAAGGTCCCAGGGGAGGCTCTGACCGGTCTCCCGGCAGCTACACCTGAGGAACTGGCTCTAGGGGCCCGGAGGAAGAGATTTCTCCCTAAGATCAGAGCAGCAGGAGACGGGGAGGCAACCACGCCTGAAGAAAGGGAGAGTCCCACGGTTTCCCCCCGGGGGTCCAGGAAAAGCCTGGCGCCTGGGTCCCCGGGGACTCCAGGGCGGGAGAGACGCTCCCCTACGCAGGGCAGAAAGGCGAGCATGCTGGAGGTGCCTCGGGCAGAGGAGGAGCTGGCCGCAGGAGACCCGGGCCCCAGCCCCAAGGCCAGCGATCCCGACACAGAGCTGGCGCTGGATGAAGGCAAGCAGGAGGCACTGGCCAAGCCCAGGAAAGCCAAAGACCTGCTGAAAGGTGAGCAATGGGGCGGGAGGGGGTGGCTTCATGGAACAGGGTGCCATGGAGCCACGGAAAGCATGTGCTGCTAACATCCCTCCTCGGGATTCACAGATTACCTTGGGAAAGGGACCCTTATCTCACAGCCTTTGCAGTTCCGAAGGCCTAGTTCTTGTTTTGGTTCTGCCACTCCACAGAATGGAGATAACTACCACCTCTGCAATGGCGTGAGGCTTAAACGGGCTGGAACAGATGAAGTGCCTGGCACGGGGCCTGGCTTCGGTAGCGTTCCAGCTCGGTCACTTCACCATTCATTCCCCTTTTACAGAGCTGTCACATGATTACAGAGAGGGGGACAGGATGCAAATGCAGGCTGCTAGAGTTAGGGACCTGAATGCAAACTGAAGTTCCTGTCCCAACTGCTGTCTGTGTCCTCAGCTGGGCCCCCCCGCCTGGGGTCAGGGTGCAGTAGGGGCTTCATTCTAGCTGAGATGCGTGTTTTGGGGGTCGGGATGGAAGCCCAGGATATGGGCAGCAGGCAGCTGGGGCCTGTGAGTAGTGGGTCTGTGTGGAGACTTGAATCCTGTTTTCTCCCAGCCTTTTCCACCAAGGCCATCCAGGAAAGCAAGGATATGGCCAGAGAGGGCACAAGCTGGAGGGGGCAGTGTTCCACTCCTGACTGGGCCCTGCTCTCAGCCCCACAGGTGATCCGGAAGATTCGGGTGGAGCAGTTTCCTGATGCCTCCGGTAGCCTGAAGCTCTGGTGCCAGTTTTTCAACATTCTTAGCGACTCAGTCTTGACATGGGCCAAGGATCAGCACCCAGTGGGCGAGGTGGGCAGGAGGTAAGCCGGCGACACCACCGCCACCTGGCCTGGCTCCCTGATTGCAGTAATACCGTTGGGCACCATCCTAGCGCTTTGAGCCTGTCACCTCATTAATTCTCACAATCAGCCTCTGCGGGAGGTGCTGTTCCCATAGTAGAGATGAGAAAACCGAGGCTCATCGTTTTTAAGCCACTTGTCCAAAGCCACACAGCTAGTAAGTGTCAGGACTGCAAACCAGACCTTCGGGCTTCAGGACCAGCTCTTGGCCCTGGAATCACGCTGTCTCCCCAGAGCTCTTGGAGCTGGGGTTCACTGCAGCCTCTGAGAGTGGGTCCAAGGACGCTTAGGACCACAGTCTGCCCCATGCCATGGTGATGGCCCTCACAAGAAGGGTCTCCGCTCTGCAGTGCAGGGGATGAGGGGCCAGCGGCCTTGGCCATCGTGCAGGCCTCCCCCGTAGACTGCGGCGTGTATCGGTGCACCATCCACAATGAGCATGGCTCGGCCTCCACCGACTTCTGCCTCAGCCCTGAGGGTGAGTGTGCCCCGCTGCCCGGGGTCTTAGCCTGGCCTGGCTCCTGGGGGGTGGGCAGCTGCCATTTTTAAGAGACGGCGCTCTCTCTGCGAACAGCTGCCTGAAGGCACTGCTTTCTTCTTTTTCTCTATCTAGTGTTGTCAGGATTCATCTCCAGAGAAGAAGGTGAAGGTATGGTGCCCCCCTGGGGAAGGCGGGGTGGTCCTACCCCTGCCATCTGCAGGGAGGACCCATTTAAGGGCTTGGAATCTGGTCCCAATCCACATACTGCTTCCCTTTGCCTCCTAGTTTAGGATGTGGCTTGGGGAGGTGATGGAGGAGGACTGCTGTATCAGAAGATTGTGGGGGAAGAAGCGGCCAAGGGCCACTGCACAGGAGTCAGTTCACCCTGTGCCCTTTGCCCATGTCCGTCTTTGATCCAGGGCAGGACCGGCCACAGGGGCATGTCTTACCCTGCCAGCTCCTACCCAGGTTTCTCACAGTGCTCTGTGGAGCCCAGCATTGCATTCACACAGGGAACCTGTTAGAAATGCAGTTTCCTCGTCCCCGCTGCACTGCAGGCCTCTTTAATGCCATAGGAGGGACCTAGGAACATTGCATTTTCAGCAGGCTCCCTGGTGATCATGAAATACCTGCCGAGTTTGATATGCATTTGAAGGGCTTTAATAGGGATGGATATGTACTGCTCTTGCAAGAGACAGGCTGACTTGGGACTGTGAAGGCAGCCAGTGATGATGGAAAGATGTTTAGAGCTGTAGTTGCTAACACATGCATTAATTCCTTCATTCATTTGCTCACTCATTCCTTCAACTAGTGACCTTTTTTTTTTTTTTTTTTTTTTTNTTTTTTTTTTGAGATGGAGTCTCACTCTGTTGCTCAAACTGGAGTGCAGTGGCATGATCTTGGCTCACTGCAACCTCCACCTCCTGGGTTCCAGCAATTTTCATGCCTCAGCTTCCCCAGTAGCTGCAATTATAGGCATGTATCACCACACCCAGCTCATTTTTGTGTTTTTAGTAGAGACTGGTTTTACCATGTTGGCCAGGCTGGTCTCAAACTCCTGACCTCAAGGGATCCACCTGCCTTGGCATCCCAAAGTGCTAACTAGTGACTTTTGTTTAGTAATCAAATAAAATTTAATTGATATCAAATATAACCTCAACCTCAAACTAAGTAATAATTCTTTAATATCATCAGACATGCAGTCAGATTTCCCTAATTATCTCATATGCGTTGTTTTATTTGAATCAGGAACCACTCGTTGCTTTTGGCCGATGCAGCTCAAAGTCTCTCTTAATGTTGAACAGTTCCTCCTACTTTATTTGTTTCCTCCTTGGCTGTTTATTTGTTGAAATCACTGGTGTAGAATTTCTAACAGTCTGGATTTTGTTGATTATGTCCCCATTGAACATGCTCCCCCATGCACATGCTTCTTCTAAATTGGTAGTCAGATTCCAAGGTTTAGTCAGATACAGGTGTGATTTTTTTTTTTTTTTGCAAGAATAATTCACAGGTGCTGCATACACCTTTTGCATCCCACCTGGAGGCACATAATGTCAAATTGTTTCATGCCTGTCCCTTTTAGTAATGTTAAGGTTGGTTATTGGGTTCATTCGGGTGGTATCCGTGTGATCCATCCCCTTTTAAAATTAAAAACAATCTGATACAAACCCTATTGTTATCTGGGGGTTTTAGCACCCACTGATTATTGCCTAAATCTGTTATTTCATTAGCAGTTATTACATGGAGATAGTTTAATTTGATCTTTTCTTCTTCATTCATTAGCTGAGTTTTTTCTGTAAAAAAAGGGATGATCATTTGGTTATCCCAATAAATAAGTTCCAACAGGAAATGAAGGATAAATATTTGCTCTTTTCACTAAATTCACTGTTACCTGAATTTAGAATAATGAGTTGGTGCCCTACCATTTTCCACAGGTGACCAGTGAGGTTTATTTTTTGAGTGGGGGATTGGATTTGTTGTTGTTGCCACTATGAATACATGGATTTTTAACATACTTGATATACTCAATACATTGCAGAAGGGAGCCCCTTCAGGTTGGCCCGTGTCCTTCTGCCAAGTCTCCAGTCGCTTTTGCTAGCTCTCTTGCTTTCTGGTCTCTGGTGATGTTTCAGGTTCTTGCTGGACACTTTCTGCCTAGACCTGGAATCAACCATTTCTGTAGAAAGTTCTGGTTCCCTTTAATGGGAAGTTATATTTAGCGGTCACAATTTGAGCACCAGGGGTGCTCACTGCTGCTGGATTTGTCCTGCAAACTTTTTGCTTCAGTTAAGCGTGTTGGTTGAAATAGAGTCATGTATTTATCTGATCAAAACAACGAATTCCAAAGAAAAGTAATTCTGGTATTCTGTATTGATTGCTATTGCCATAGAAAACTCCTGCCTTCCATACACGTGTCCTAAGCTCTGTCCGAACACAGCGCTCAGGACATATTTGTGGACGGCAGGGGTTATATGATGGATACAACACAGGTACTGCTAGATGGCAGGGGTCAAATCAAATAGAGTTTCTGCCCAAGGAGCTCACAGTCTGGTAGGGACTCAGTGTGTCCAAAGAGCAGGCTTGGACGGAAAGTGAGCAGGGTGGGGGGCTTTTCTGGCCTTTTCCTTCCCTGAGAGCCCCACCTTGGTCAGGCCGGAGCTCCTGGTCTCCCACATTTCTCCTTTTCCCCTTCAGTTGGAGAAGAGATTGAGATGACCCCTATGGTATTTGCCAAGGGTCTGGCTGACTCTGGCTGCTGGGGGGACAAGCTCTTTGGGCGACTGGTAAGCGAGGAGCTCCGAGGGGGCGGATATGGGTGTGGCCTTCGGAAGGCCTCCCAAGCCAAGGTCATCTACGGGCTGGAACCCATCTTCGAGTCGGGCCGCACGTGCATCATCAAGGTGTCCAGCCTGCTTGTGTTTGGGCCCAGCAGTGAGACTTCTCTCGTGGGCAGAAACTACGACGTCACCATCCAGGTACTATGTCCCATCCCTTCACTCTCACCCCCTCCCCTTTCCCAGCCCGGGTCCTGTTGAGATGTCCAAAATTGAGGCAGAAGGCATCTCAATCTCAACCTTATGAGGCTCCTAGGATGACTTTGTGGAAAGCCTGACATGCAGCCCAGAATTCAGATACTTGGCCTCAGAGAGCTTGAGAGCTTCAAAATGACTTGGGCCATAGTTTTCAAACTATATATGTGCAGCAGATACCTTCCCCCTGTAACCTAACCCCCTGTAATGGAATACCTTCCATTCGTAACCTCTCATGGAAGTCTTCTTATATGTGAGATGAAAGGGGGGTGCTGTGGGTGGGGTAGACAGTCTTCGTGGCTCTCCCCAGAGTGGTCTCTGGGGCACTATCACCTACCATTAGGATTCCAGAAAATAGTTCGGAAATCACTTTGAAAACCTCAGTTTGAAAAGAGGTCCAAAGCCACTTTGTTACACAAAAGAGGAAAATGAGGTGCAGAGTAGGGAGCAGGGAAGAGTGAGACCTTCTTCACGCGGGCTGGGGTCCTCCTCTCAGTCCCCACACAGGTGGCCCACTCACTTAGAGGCAGACACAGTGGAGGATCGGGGAATTTCTTTGCTGACCAGATGTGGTTCCCTCATCCACAGGGGTGCAAGATCCAGAACATGAGTCGGGAGTACTGCAAAATCTTCGCAGCAGAAGCCCGGGCCGCGCCTGGCTTTGGGGAGGTGCCTGAGTAAGTATGCAGCGAGCAGGACGTGCAGCGTGCAGCGCTGTTGCCTTGGACTTCTGCGAAGATAGTGATTTCAGAGCCTCCCAGGGGCGTGCTGGGTTATGCCCATGTGCAAATAGCCTCACAGTTAGCCCCATGCTCAGCCCGGTGGTCTCACAAAATCTAGAAATAAAGACCTTATTTACTCCCCGCTTGAGAAAAGCCTCTGCTCTGCACTCAGCTCCTCCCGCCCACCCCCATTCCTCATTCTTTAGTGCAGATGCTGCTGATGGCAGAGTTTGGGCCTAGCAGTTTCTGGGGCTCCGTGAAGGCGATGGGGTGGGCTAAGCTAGGCAGATGGGTCAGGACCCTTCTGCGGTAGGCGGGCAGGGTCAGTGTGGACTTTCATAGGAGTCAGCTATAAATGGCAATTGTTTCCATTTTGAAACTTGAACTCACCTTTGTGTACCTGGGGTCCGACTGGCAGAGAGCCACAATCTAGTTGAATCCTTTCTAAAGGTGCTCCTTCTGTTTGACACATACCTCTCCTTCTGCCCCAGTCCCTCAGCCAAGCCACAGAGTCTGCCTATGGTCATAGCAGGGTTTGGTTCTAATCCCGCTGACCAAGAGAATAGACAGGACCCTGAAGCCAAAAATATCCATTTCCTTTCCTGAACTCAGGGTGGAGCTGCTTTCCTTTGTGTCCTTTGGGCTCAGAGCTGAGAATTCCATTCTTGGAAGGGCCCTTCTTTTAGGTCCAAGAATACAGAATTGGGTTGGAGGGAGGAGCTCCCTGGGCCATACTTCCAGCTTACTGCGGGGTGAAACTGTGTTTAGGATCATCCCACTGTATCTCATCTACCGGCCTGCAAACAATATCCCATATGCTACCCTGGAGGAAGACCTGGGCAAGCCCCTGGAGCCTTACTGTTCCCGGGAATGGGGCGGCGCTGGGGCTCCGACAGTATCTAGCAGCTCTGAGGCCATGCAGAAATGTCAGACCTTCCAGCACTGGCTGTATCAGTGGACAAACGGCAGCTTCCTTGTCACAGATTTGGCAGGTATGAGGGTGTGAGGGTGCGTGGGTGCGCACGTGCATGGTTATGAAAGCATGCAGAAGAGGGAGAGCTGTAGTGCTTGACTGATTGTTGATCGTTTACAAAGCACCTTTGTCTTTACTCTTTTTTGCCTTTGACAATAATCCTATAAAGTAGATTGGACAGGGACCATGTTGCACGCAACCCTAATACACACCAGGGCCTCATGTAGCCCAGTCTGTCACTGCAGTTGCATTTAAAGGAGCACAGTCCAGGCTCAATTAAAATTAAACAGGAATTTATTTCAAAGACCATTATATGGGCTCTGATTCAAAACCCACAACCACCCTTTTCAAAACCTCGCTTCTTCCCTTCCCTGTAGCTTTGCTCTAGACTTTCTCACTGTCTGAACTTGCCAGACTCCCTCCTCCATTTTAGCACAGTAGCTTTACTGTCTCTCTTCCTCCTCCATCTTTGTTAGCTTTTCGTTATGTAAAGCATTTAGTCTGGCTTCTTTTTAACTTATTTCTGTGCCTCCCCGCCTTACCCAGAAACTCCCCAACAAAGGAAGGCCAGCAAGCGTGAACCCTCCTTCCTTCTTCGACCAGTTCTTTCCAGGCCTGTTCCCTTTAAGCAGAACTGGACAGGGGAGGGAACGGAAAAAATGCTCGGGGCAAGGAGAGGTTGCTGGGAATATCACACATTATTAAATCTCATCTCTGCCGTAAATAAGTGAGAAAACCAAGGGCCAGAGATAAAAAAACTGACTCAAATATGTGTTTCACTGGGTTAAATTTATATACAACTCCAGATGTTGGGAGGAGGGAGGGCTAGGTAACATTAAGCCATTATCAGTCAACCTATTTGTTGAATTACAAATTCATGCTTCCATCCTTTTTCCATCCAACCACTACTAAATATTGAAAAAATAAAAAGTTGAATTAGGAATAGTCATTGCCCTCAAGAAGCTGTGATGAGTAGATCAGTTTCTACTATAAGATGATAACATGGTATACTAGAAAGGCTTTGGAGTCGGCTAGGTGTGGTGGCTCACACCTGTAATTCCAGCACTTTGGGAGGCCGAAGTGGGTGGATCACTTGAGGCCAGGAGTTTGAGACCAGCCTGGCTAACACAGCAAAACCCCAGCCCTACTAAAAATATAAAATTAGCTGGGCGTGGTAGTACATGTCTGTAATCCCAGCTACTTGGGAGGCTGAAGCTTGAGAATTGCTTGAACCCAGGAGGCAGAGGTTGCAGTGAGCCAAGATTGCACCACTGCACTCTAGCCTGGGTGACAGAGTGAGACTCCGTCTCAAAAAAATAATAAAGAAAAAAATAAATTTGATTTAAGTCTAAGCCCCATTCTCTTCTAGCTGAGTCTGTTTTACAGAGAAGGAAACAAGCTCACACTGGTGAGGTCATTTAATCTCTCTGAGCTTCAATTTTCATTCCCTCTCTAGGAAAATAGTTTCTTTCCTACCTAGTGCTCAGATTTTTTTATGATGATTAAATGAGACCATATTTGTGAAAGCCTTCTGCAAACTAAAATTCTGTGCCAATGTGAGAGATCCATCATTATTACACAAAGTGGAATTCTATGAATGCCAAAAGAGAAATGAGAAAGAAATTCATATTGATGACTTTAATATTTATCACATAACTCCTAGGTTATGACACTAAGTTAGACTCCTACACAGATGATGATCTTCTCAATACCCTTGTGAGATAGGCATTCCTCCCCTCACCTTTGCACGTGAAGATTAGAGATGTGAAGTGACTTGTCAAGTTCCCACAGCTCGGATGTAGTAGACATGAAATGTAAATCCAGGTTGGTCTGACTCCAAAGATCACATTTGTTGCTGTCTATCCTGTGATGGTACTCAGCCCTGTTAGTGAAAGGCAAGTTCCTAGCAAAATGCTCTGGACAAATTGAAAATGGGCAAAGAGCGTCCTAAACCCAATGTGTGAATGCTAAGATACCTGGATGTCCTGACCACAGTGAAAACATTTTTTCTCTGTCACCATCTTGCCTGGCTCTGTCCTTCCAAGGCTGTCTTAACCTGGAAGACCATCCTGGCTTCTTGCTTGCTGGCTGCCTTTGTAAGCAGTGTGGAAGCAAGTCTTCTGTACTGTTGCATTTCTGCTGGTCTACCCCTGATTTATCCTCTCATTCCCATCCCTCTCTCTTGTCTGGACAGACTACTAATCTGTTCAGAGGAAGAGGTTTTAGTTCAAAGCCAGAGGCCAGTCCAGGCTGTGACCTGGTCTGATCCAGCGGAAGCAAGATTGCGTAGCTGGAAGAGTTTTGGCTCTAGGAATCCAAAAAGCTGAACCCTGACTTTAAATCAAATGACCACTGCACATAGCCAGTGCTCAATTACTGAATGAGTGACTATGACTTTGCTCAAGTCGTTTAACACTGAGCCTATCCTCCTCACTTGTAAAAATGCGAATATTATTCTTAGTAATAATCCAGATACCTGCACACTGTCTGCGAGACAGGCTGGTGGTCATGACCCGTGAGAAGTTGCTTGAAGACATGTCTGCACTGACACCCAGGAAGCTGATGCCAGCCTGGGCTGGTTCTAAGCCCCCATGTCTCCAGCAGGAAGAGATGTGGTTCTAAACCCCCATGTCTCTTCCTGCTGGAGATATGGGGGCTTCGAACCAGCCAAGGCTGGCATTAACTCCCAACTTTCTCCCTTTTCAGGGGTTGACTGGAAAATGACCGATGTGCAGATTGCTACCAAACTTCGAGGGTGAGTGTTTCCTGGGGACAGATTGCTCTCTGGGGGGTCTTCTCAGGGTGTAAAATGTCCTAAGCCCTTCTGGTTCTCCATCCCTAAGGTGCTGGGCCTGGGGCCAAGTGGTCCCAGTCACACCCATGGCCATGTGGTAACATCCTAGGGGCTACTGTCTCCACCCCTTATCTCCGGTCTGGTGTGGCAGCTATTACTCATGCCACACATGGGGTCCCCTGCAATCTGGGGCTCTCACATACTCCTCCCCTCTTGCTTGAGGATGGTTGCCAAGGTGCCGACGAGCAAGGGCCCTGTGATTAGAGTGCGGATCTCAAGTCTGCTTCAGTTTATGTGAAGAAGCCAAGCCATTCTTACACCATTAAAGTCCTACATGATGGATTCCATGTGTCGTGATGTAATGAGACCACAGTTTTAAAACTGAGGCTTTGGGCCAGGAATGGTGACTCATGCCTATAATCCTAGCACTGTGGGAGGCTACGGAGGGAGGATTTCTTGAGCCCGGGAGTTTGAGGTTTGAGACCAGCTTGGGCCATGTAGAGAGTCTCTACTAAAAGAAAAAGGAAAAATTGAGGTTTTAGCTGCTGCCACGTGAGGTAGCACCCAAGGGAGACTCCCCATCACCCTCAGATAGGGTAGGATGTACTTTGGGCACAGCATCCTAATGATGGCAGCCCGAGAGTCAGCTCCCCAAGGAGCTGTGTCTCTGGGTGGGACCCCCACTCAGCTCTTCCTGTCTGGCTGCAGATACCAGGGCCTCAAAGAAAGCTGCTTCCCCGCCCTGCTGAACCGGTTCGCCTCCTCCCACCAGTGCAACGCCTACTGTGAGCTGCTGGGGCTAACACCCCTCAAGGGCCCTGAGGCAGCCCACCCCCAAGCCAAAGCCAAAGGCTCTAAGAGTCCGTCTGCTGGCAGGAAAGGCTCCCAGCTGAGTCCTCAGCCACAGAAGAAAGGCCTCCCTAGTCCTCAGGGCACCCGGAAGAGTGCTCCAAGTGCCAAGGCCACCCCTCAAGCCTCAGAGGCAATCACCGTGCAGTTGTTGGGACAGCCTCCCACTCAAGAAGAGGGCTCCAAGGCCCAGGGCATGCGGTAGCCTCAACAGGAGGCTGGGGGCCTCCACCCAGCAGCAGACCAACCAGGAAGCAGCTTGAACCGGATGGAGACTTTCCAAATACGGAACTAACTGGAGAAGGCGCGTGGAGGAGGCACCACGTGGGGACCTCTCTGAGCAGCCTCTCGTGGATCAGCTCCTCATCAGATGGCTTTGGTGTGTGGCACATAGCCCACTGGCCTCTTCTGGTGCCACTGTCACCCAGGGTTCCCAGGCCTCAAGCAGGCCCCACCTCCAAGTGCCTGGTGGCCTAGGCCCTCCTTGAAGTTTACACTTTGCCACTGCTGGAGGCTCCCCTGAGTCCTCTGCATGAGTTCTGCACCCCAAGCCCTTGCCCCAGCCCAATCCGGCAGCAGATGTTATAATCTGGGTGTGAGGACATGCAGGCCAGCATTTACCCCCCTGCCTTTGCCTGGCCCTGATCTCGCCCCGTCCTCAGGGCTCCAGACTTCCTCTGCTGGTCTGGCCTGGTGACTCTCAGGGTATCTTCTCCTTCCAACTACTTTGGCTCATTGATCTCAGCTTATCCTGCAACTAACATGTCCTTGAGCCCAAATGGGGCTCAGGGCCCTTCCACAGCCTGTCATGTCCTTGTGCAGTGGCCTTTGATGATGTGTGTTCATGCTTTTCCAGCTCCTTCACTCACTCACCTGCTTCCCATGCTCCTTTGCACCCCCAGCCACATCCCTGGCCTGGGGCCCAGCTGCAGCCTGCTACCTGCCCTTCACGACTCTGCACGTGGCCCTTTGCTTGAGAGCTCCCTACCCCCTGCCCACCAATACCCAGGTGAGGAACAGACCCTCTGGCCTTTTGCTCCACTTCAGTACTGTCTTCCCCAACTCCTCCCGGGCTCTTTGCTCATGAGGTGAGAGCTGGTGTAAGGGCTGTGTCAGCAGCTGTAGCCAGAGACAGGTGTTGACTCTGAGAGACCTTGTACTCCATACTGAAAGGAGGTGGAGTCACAGTTAATTTCACATCCCCTCTCATCCAGGAATGGAGGGCTAGGTCTCTTCCCCATGGAATTACCCCTGGGTGTTCTAGGAGGGATGCAATCTATCCGTGTACTTGGATGGAGGAGTGTCTCTGTGCCTGGGAATTAGGGCCCCTGCCCCAACCATAGTTCTTGATCCTGGGTCCCCAACTCTGGGCCCTCATGTATGGGCTCCCAAGGACCCAGTGGCCTGGGTCCTTCCAGAACATCCCTCCTGGAGGCCTGGGGCGGGGTAGGTCTGCAGCTAGCCCGCTCCCCTTGGAATGCAATAAAGGCAGCATTGTGTGTCCTGCTTGCCCTCAACTGGTGTGGTTGGAGGTCTGAGGAGTCAGGGTCCCCCTCTCCCAGGCAGGCTCTCTGAGGGCATCCTGTAGTCCTCTGGCCCACTAGAAAAATGAATCTGTATTTTGGTTCCTGGACCGAAGTTCAGTTGTAGCTTTCTGTGGCCACAGAAAGACATTTTGTGCCTGCAAAACTGGGCTGCTGGCTTGTGCCCCTTAGCAGGGTGTCTGGGCACTTACGCCTTTGGAATTGCCCTTCATTCAGAAGAGGAACACAAAGAAAGCCACCCAGGAAGGAAGTGCAGAGCTGGGGGCTCTGGAAACTCCCTGTGTCTCTGGCTGCAGCAAGACCAGCTGAGGAGCCCACCAGTACCTGCCTCTCAGCTGCTTGCTGACCATTTTCTGCCTCTCACGCTGCAGAGAAGCTCTTCATTCCCACCCCCACCCAGAACCTCCCCTTGCCTGACATTTCCCCTCCATGGTGACATCTCTGACTTCTCTACCTCCTCTGTGCTCAGGTGACTCCTCTGCCCCAGTGTGTCCCTACCTCTCCCAGCCTGCATATTCAGATTACTTTGGTGAACTGAGAGCTGGAGTACTGCTCATTCATTTAGTCATTCACCCACTCATTCAGCAGACATATACTGAGCACTGCTTTATGCCAGACCCTGGCTGGCAGCTGCTGGGAGGCAAAGATGTATGAGGCCATTTCAGGAGAGACTACCTGTTAGGATTCTTGAGTTTTGACCAACTGAAATGAACTTGGACCAACGTAAGCAAGGAGAAAGGGTTCATGGGAAGGATGCTGGGATAGCTCACAGAGCCAAAAGAGTAGCTGAACAGTTGGCCTTGGGAAGGGTGGGAGCCAGGGCAGCTCCAAGGCTTGCCTCCCAGAGCTGCTATGGTTGGCAGATCAACACCAACTTGCCATCCGACCTCATGGATCTCCTTCCACTCAAGATTCAAATTCCAGGTGAGATAATCTGGCCTGGAGCTCAGGGCTTCATAGAGTAGGAGGGAGGCAGTTTTCCAAAGGTCTTCTGACTCTTGCCGGAAGGATGGTGGAGTCGGAAGGGTGGACATGGAGGAAATGGTGGGTGCAGAAGGGTAGGCAGACCCTGAAGATGCTGCTAACACAAGGGCCGTCCTTCCCGTCTCGTGTATTACAACTCTCCCACGTAAAACCACAGCCGCATTTCTCTCTGCTTAGGGAATTCAGGATCATAGCTAACTTAATTCCAGGGGTAAGACAGGGCTACTATTCTCCAAAGTCCGGTGTCACTAGGGATAATCTCCTTCTTTCAGTTTTATCACAAGTCCATTTTGAAATTCTACAACCTTTAGATTCACTGGTAAAATTAACCATATTCAACCGAAGTCACATAACCCAGCAAGAAAGGAAGAATGGGCAACGTCTGCAGTCCATTTCTAGAACTGGTCATGAGAACTCATGTTTGTGTATGATTATGCACTTTTGGCTTGACGGAGTGACCCAAACCTTCAGTTCTGAAGCTCCTTCGTGGTCCTACCTGTGGGACAGGCATTTACTATTGGACACGGCAGTCCAAGGACAAACTCTAGGAATCTCCCCCATGTCCATCTCTACTGCCCCTTTTACGTAGCAGCAATCATATTTTCCCTTGATAAGGTTCATCATTCTAGACGCTTCCATGACCTCTTTATAATAAGCCTGAAATGGCCCGGTGGCTGCCTCAGCTTTCAATTCAGTTGAATTGTTACTGTGTCTTCGAGGATGTGTTCCTGGACTGGGGACTCAACTCTCCACACCAGCCTGGTCCCAAACCTCAGGTATGAGAAAGGCATTGAGATATAGCAGTAGCAGGCCATCTCCACACTGCGTCCTATCCCTGAAGGAGAAACCGCAAGGTACGGCTGCTGGCTCCAAGCGCATGCTGCCTCCTGCAGGCCTGACCCAGCCTCTCTCGGGGTGTTGTTTCTGGTGCATAGCTGAGTTTTCAGTAAACCATTTCACCACACTCTCAAGCCAGCTGCTGCTGGTCTGTGGGTTCCTGAGAGGATGAGTGAATGCCTACACTTCAACCTATAATGCTTCTTTTTGTTGGAAAGTGAATTCTCTGGTTGGGTGCAGTGTGTGAGAAGGCCACATGATGTTTATGGCATTTGATAATCCATGGATATTGATGGCCGGAGAGGCGTGACGGGTAAGAAAAGCAAATCCAGATCCAGAACAAGGGCCCAAAGGGGCCAAATTACTGCCCCTCTCAGAGCTGCGGGTGTAGACGGCGAAGCACTGTGGAGATCGAGTGGGCAACCCACAAGTGACCCGCTGGTGCCTTCACAGACCTAGCCTGGAGCAACAGAGTCCACCTGATAAGGGAGTGCACTGGCCCTGCCAGACTTTATGGCCAGGTGGGTCAGATAACACCACGAGGGGCAGCATGGCCACCAAGTGTGCAAGGGCCAAGCGTTTATGCTCCTCCAGAGCCCAGTGGTGAGCGAGAGGGGCGTTTTGCACAAGGATAATGGTTACTTGTCAGCAAGAGCATCACTTGGCTCCAAATCCTGGGTTCCCCTATCGTATTTTCTTGTCAGGACTTATTACAGGCTACCTATGGCTCCCCAGTATGCCACAGACAGATGGATACCTCGTGCACCATTGACAAGGTCACGTGGCCTGATGGCAGAGCGGGCTGCACAAAAGACTTTCCCAGCTGGGACGCCTTCGTCTGCTCTAAGCCCACCCCAAAGCTGGCAGCCCTCTAGGTCAGTCGGTAAATGGGTTGGAACAAGATGGCTCAAAGTGGCATATATTGCCTGGAATTAGGTCTTAGTGGTGAGGGATTCCACATACAGTCATTATGTGGAATTTCCTACATTATGAAGGAAATGTTCTGACGTCAAACAGATCCCTCAACCCCTAGAACTTTGTAGAAGGGGCAGGCCAGGCACGGTGGCTGACACCTGTAATCCCAGCACTTTGGGAGGCCAAAGCAGGTGGGTGACAAGGTCAGGGGTTTGAGACCAGCCTGGCCAACTTAGTGAAACCCCATCTCTACTAAAAATACAAAAATTAGCCGGTTGTGGTGACGCACGCCTGTAGTCATAGCTACTTGGGAAGCTGAGGCAGGAGAATCGCAAGAACCTGGGAGGTGGAGGTTGTGGTGAGCCAAGATCGCACCACTGCACTCCAGCCTGGGCAACAGAGCAAGACTGTCTCAAAAAATACAAAAGTAAATAATAATAATAGAAGGGGCAGATTTTCACATGATGTATCTCCCACTCTGATTCACACATGTTCGATCACGGCACCAGGCAGCTGCTGATTTCCTGTTCCTTCTGTAGTCCCAGATGAATGGCTACATCCCTTTGTGGAAGGCTGCAAGGAAGCTCCACAACATGCATCTAAGTGTTAAAATAGGTTTTTCTTTCAAAAACACATTTGACTTCCTTTCCATTTAAGGTCTGGAAATCAAGTGGGAGATCTTGACTTGTCTTTGGCAGCTTGAGACAGGCTGTTGGCCCAGAAGTCTTTAGTTAAGGTCATTACTAGGCCATATCCTAGGAGCGTCTGGCCTTTTTCATCCTGGGACCCAATCCCCAGGTCTGGTTTCTGTGCCCTGTCCATTACGATGAGCACCCTACTTTGTTCCTTCTGACTATCTCTGCTGCTGAGATCAGGGAGCCCATGTTCACAGCAGCTCTTCCAACCAGCCTCCCAGGCCTAGAATGTAGAGCCTCGTGAATGTATTTCTCATGGCAAGAAGGGAGCCCATCTTCTGGGTGCCACCAGAGGGCAGTGAGGGGGGCTGACGGGCTGGGTGCATGCCAGGGACCCAATCAAGCATTTTTATCTAATGAAATCTTTGAATTCCTGCCTTTCTTGGATGTTTGGTCTTTTGATATAATTTAGGATGGGCCAACATTTGGTCCAGATTTGTATTATCCAAGCCCCCCTAAAATAATAAGAACTGTATCTGGTGATTTGAGCTTTTACATAGAATGTAGAATCTCTGCTGAGTGAACGTATCAATAAAGACAACCTGAAACAAAATTATATCTTGGTCACACAACCTTTAAAAGGTCCACTACAGCTTGGGCAACACAGGGAGACTCCCTCTACAAAATAAAAGAAAAATTAACCAGGCATGAGGGTTCATGCCTGTAGTCTCAGCTTTTTATGGGGCTGAGGTGGGAGGATTGTTTGGGCCCACGAGATTGAGGCTGCAGTGAGCTGAGATCATGCCACTGCACTCCAGCCTGGGTGACAGAGGGATACCATTTTTTGTCTTAAAAAACAACAGAAAAGGGTCCACTAATGTACCATATATTTTTTGACAATGTATTTGTCAGTTCATGCAGTTTCTTCAGAATATCACTCGCCTCTTTCCTGATCTGATTTAGCTTCTCATCCCCTGGCATATGCTGAGTGTGGATTCTGGTTACTGGCATAACATGGTGTGGGGCAGGAGGGAAACTTTGCTTTCTTCTGCAAGAGACAGGTACGCCTTTCCCGGCAGTGAAGGTCAGAAGGAAATATTTCTGGAGGGTTATCCTTTTTCTGTCCTTTGAATACTCCCAGATATCCTTAATCCAGCTGACAGGATGCCACCTTGTTCTGAAACTGAATGAGGTTATGAATTCAATTGGTGGTGAATCTAGCACTTTTGCAGAATCAGACTCTGGGTTTGTTTTTAAACAAGCTCAGTGGCTTCAAGCCATAAGGGACTTTCTACCCAGTAATACAAAGGTAGGAGTTTCATTCCATGCCTTGAGGTGGGAAGATTTTAATGATCATCCTCTAACTTTTGTTTATTTGTTTTTCTGTTTGGTTTTTGTTTTTGTTTTTTTGAGATGGAGTCTTGCTCTGTCACCAGGCTGGAGTGCAGTGGCATGATCTCAGCTCACTGCAACCTCTGCCTCCTGGGTTCAAGTGATTCCCCTGCCTCAGCCTCCTGAATAGCTGGGACTACAG
>NW_016107610.1:2596398-2602078 GCF_001604975.1 Cebus imitator
TTTTTTTCCCCAGTAGAGACGGGGTTTCACCATGTTGGCCAGGATGATCTCGATCTCCTGATCTCATAATCCGCCCACATCAGCCTCCCAAAGTGCTGGGATTATAGGCGTGAGCCACCACTCCTGGCCCCTCTAGCTTTTGTGTGTGTGTGCATGTACGACAGGGTGTCGCCCAGGCTGGAGCGCACTGGGACACTCTTGGCTCACTGGAACCTCTGGTTTAAGTGATTCTCATGCCTCAGCCTCTGAGTACCTGGGACTACAGGCATGCACCACCGTGCTCTGCTAAATGTTTTTGTATTTTTAGTGGAGACAGGGCTTCGCCATGTTGGCCAGGCTGGTCTCAAACTCCTGGCCTCAAGTGATTCGCCTGCCTCAGCCTCCCAAGGTCCTGGGATTACGGTTGTGAGCCACCGCACCAGGCCCATCCTCTAGCTTTAAAAAGTATCCAGTGATGTAGAAAGGCTGCTACCTGCCCATCCCTGAATAGGAACAGGAGTTTCAATGCTCTTCACTCCATCTTACCTCCATCACCAATTCCAAAACCCCTCTTATTTTCTGGGAAAAGGAGAGAGTCCATGTCCTTTACCATCCTCCCTATGAATGTCACCCTCGGTTATAGTTCTCTGACTGCCAGCAATAAACTGGCTCTAACTTAAGTAAGAACAGAAGGATGCCAGGGTAACCCACTGGTCTGAAAGAAGAATTGAATGACAAGCTTAGGGGACAATGGTAACCAGGGCAGTTCTGAGGACTTTGGCCTGAGGAACTTGCTGACCGTCACCCTAAGTGCACCCTTCTCATGACTCAAGCCCAGCTGCCTTTTGTTACCGTGGGCCTCCACTCAAGAAAGGCAATCTGATTGGCCTGGCTTGAGTCATGTGTATCCTTGAGGCCTAGGACAGCAGAAGTACTGTGAGAAAGTGGCGATTTCTGCCCACCCCAACCCCACCAAATAAAAAAAAAAAAAAAACACCAAAAAACCGGAGGTGGGTGGTAACGTTACTGGAAGAATTGTTAGTACAGAATACAAAGTAAGAGAGTCCTAGCTCATTCTGACCTCAGAGAGCAGCCACTGGAAATGTGAAAGATGGCTCCCAGCACAAGGGTTAGTGCCACGGAGAGGCCTTCAGGCTGGGGCGCAAGAGGCCCGATGAGTGGCACCAAATTGGTAAACTTATCCCAGGGCAGGGTCTGGGTTTCAGTTTTGTAACTTGATACTTCCCATACCACTGAGCTGATCACTCGGGGAGGCTATCTCATTCTGGTTAAATTTACAGTAAAATGGAACTCACACGTGAAAAACTCACCTTGCTAATTTTCAATGAGAGGATCGCTTGAGCCCAGGAGTGAGACCCTGTCTTTATTTAAAAAATTAAACTTGGCCAGGCATGGTGGCTCACACCTGTAATCTCAGCACTTTGGGAGGCTGAGGCGGGTGGATCACCTGAGGTCAGGAGTTTGGGACCAGCCTGACCAACATGGTGAAACCCCGTCTCTACTAAAAATACAAAAATTAGCTGGGCATGGTGGTGCATGCCTGTAGTCCCAGCTGCTCGGGAGGCTGAGGCAGGAGGATCACTTGAGCCCAGGAGATTGAGGCTGCAGTGTGCCATAGTCACACCACTACACTCCAGCCTGGGCAACAGCAAATGAATAGATAGCTAGATAGGCAGATAGATAGATAGATAGATAGATAGACAGATAGATAGATGATAGGTAGATAAAAATAGTACCTATATTGATATTTTAAAATCTATCTGTCATCTATGTATCTATTATCTATTTTATTTATAGAGGTTGGTACCAGAAGTGAAAAATGACTTCTTTCTAATTGGGTGGGATTTGGGGGACAATGGGGTTGGCTTCTGGCTCCCCAGGCCTATCTAGTAGTGAGCTTCCATTCAACTTCTTTTGCTGGTCCCTTATTTGGACCTTTCTTGAAGTGGGCAGGCCAACAGAGTGACTCCAACTTCTGCTTCAGGAGCTGCCTAAGTGGGTTGGGTCCACCTCAACCGAGGCAAATCTGAGCTGCGTTAAGTTTCAGTGGCAGCTGCAAGATGCCTGGAATTCAGTGGGCTGGAGCTACCTGGGGACAGGAGGCGCCCCCTACTGACACCTGGAGGCCGTGAGCCTTACTTCCCGTGAGGCACTGCCTGTCTCAGAACTGTCGGGGTTCAGAGATGGCCCTTCCTATTCTTTCCAAAGGGCCTCAAGGACGCACCACACATGAGGGTGAAGGACCCTCGCCCTGGAACTTGAGACACATACTTGGATGGTAGAGTTTCAAAAGGACATGACCACGTGGATTTCTGGGCTGAGGTAGTGTCCAGTCAGCCACTCTGGCCATTGGCCTTTTTTGTTTGTTTTTTTGAGACAGAGTCTCACTCTGTCACCCAGGCTGGAGTGCAGTGGCGGGATCTCAGCTTACTGCAGCCTCCACCTCCAGGGTTCAAGCAATTCTCCCATCTTTGCCTCCAGAGTCACCAGGACCACAGGCGTGTGCTACCGTGCTGGCGGCTCATCTTTTCTTTCTTTTTTCTTTTTTTTTTTTTTGCGAGACAGAGTCTTGTTCTGTTGCCCAGGCTGCAGTGCAGTGGCGCGATCTCGGTTCACTGTAACCTCCGTCTCCTGGGCTCAAGCAATTCTTGCGCCTCAGCCTCCCGAGTAGCTGGGACTATAGGCCCACCATGCGCAGCTAAGTTTTATATTTTTAGTAGAGATAGGGTTTCACCGTGTTGACCAGGCTGGTCTCGAACTCTTGACCTCAAGTGATCTGCACACCTCAGCCTCTCAAAGTGCTGGGATTACAGGCGTGAGCCCCGTGTGGGGGCTCATCTTTTCTATCATGGCCAAATGCATATCCTTGGAGCAGTTGGATTTCTTATTCAGGATCTGGGGTCGACTGCCCAGTAAATCAGCCCTAGCAGAATTCACACTAGGTCTTACCCAGCAAGTCATTCAGAGACACGATATCACTAATGGCACAGCGTCTGACCAGAGAACGCAATCCACAGCAGTAGAGTCCAGGTGTGGGTGCGGAATCCATCCTGCCTCCCACACAGCCGGTGAGACGGTCACATGGGGCAGACACCTCAAGGGCCAGCTCAGATCTTCCAAATAGCAGCACGCAGTGCAGTGGCCCCTGGCTTTGCCTCAGGCTGGCCAACTTCTCAATAGTTGCTCCCCACCTGGTACTGGCTCCCCTGTCACACTCCTCCAGGGAGAACAGGTAGGGGAAATGGTGGCCGGTGCCTACCTCACTGGGTTATTGTGAGGGTTCGTTGAGATAGGGCAGGTAAGGCTCTTATCATAGATCCTGGCATCTGCCAAACTCTTAAGTGTGCCAGCTAGAACCATTGTTGTCACGGTCTCCTGGAACTACAGGATCCATCTCAGAGCCCCTCACACACTGCTGTTCCCTCTCACCCTGGAGCGGTGCCTCTCCATTTCCTGAGGGTGGGGTGACTAGCAAATGTCTCTGGCCGTGCCCCTGAGTACTGCCTTTCCAGCTCTCATCCCTGTGGGGACCCTCACTGCCCTGGGGAAGGAGACTGGCAGGAACCAATAGGAAACGCTATAGCTGAGCCTCCCAGCCCATGAGCTGGCCAGTATTGAGCTTCTGTGATGGGCCAGTCCCCATGGCCACAGAACTGAGGGAACTGGACACAGGCCTTTGAACCAGGAAACTTGCTTCTACAGGTGTAGTGAAATGGAAAGGAGTGTTTCCAAGTGAGTCACGGTATCTGATTGGCAGGCCCATCCAGGAAGAACAGAGGGAACCAGTAAGAGTAGAGTGAGAGACGCAGCCACGCCTTTGACTCCGTGGCCGGACACTATCAGTGGAATTCCACCTGGGGGTGGGGGTGAGCTATGCTTGGAAAGTTTCAATGTCTGAACACGGGATGTGACATTTACAGGTGTCCGTCTTTGTTTCACCTAACAATTGTATTTAGTTTCTGCCGATCATCCCAGGTTTAGGAGAGAAGAATAATGAGGTCATGTTCAGGGAAATTGATGAGGAATGAGCCTCTTTTTCTCTAGTGCTTGGATATGCGAATCGATGCACCGAGAGACCTCGTCTGTGAAGAGCCAAGAAATGAGTGTGGCCAGAATCGTGAGAAAAAAATACTGTGCTGAGCAATCCTTCTGATAGCTCTTGTGCTTTTGAGCATTTCAGTCACTAATTACAAAATAACCTATTATGGGCCCAGTGCGGTGGCTCAAGCCTGTAATCCCAGCACTTTGGGAGGCCAAGGTGGGCGGATCACCTGAGGTCGGGAGTTTGAGACCAGCCTGACCAACATGGTGAAATCCTGTCTCTACTAAAAATACAAAATTAGCTGGGTGTGATGATACATGCCTGTAATCCCAGCTACCCAGGAGGCTGAGGCAGAAGAATCGCTTGAACCAGGAGGCGGAGGTCGCAGTGAGCCGAGATCACGTCATTGCATTCCAACCTGGGCAACGAATGAAACTCCACCTCAAAAGTAAAATTAAAAAATAAAATAAAATAACCTATTATGTGAGAGCCTGGCAAGAAGGGATTCCTGCCAACTCTTTGACCAATAATCCTCCTAAAACAGGAAGTGGCCTGCAGAAGAACTAAAACCAGAAAAGTTTTAGTTCTGGGCTCTGCGGGATTTCAAGGGAAATTATCCATGCATATTTATGCAGTCCTCTCCCCACTCTGCCCTGGCCCGGCTCAGCCCTGGTCTCACTGATCGGGTCCCAGTGGGTGTGCTGGACCTCAGAGACTGTCTCCTTAGCAAACAGGCCACCCAGGCGCCCAAGGACGTGCTGAGGTCCCACAGCTGGATGGGCACAGCCGGGACGCCTGAGGTCCTCCAGCTGTTGGCCTTTCCCTGGGGTCTCCACCCCAGTCTATCCAGCTTCCCAACTCCGCAGCCTGTGGTTTTTTGCCAAATTCCACTAAGAAGAGCACTCGGCTTATGGGGGCTGGGATCCCTGATGGCCACGCCTCCTTGAGGGGAGGGGCACTGGAGAAGCCGGGGTCTCCGGGCCTGGAGGAGGAAGCCGTGTGTTAGGACACCCCCACGGGAGATGGGACACCTGACGGCGATGACACCTGCCAGCCTGAAGTTGCTGGAGTCCCTGCCAGGCACTTCCCAAGCAGGAGCGCATCGATTCCTCATAGGTTCCATTACCCACCCCCAGAGGAGGCAGCAAGTTAACTCTGACAGTCAGGAGTGGAGACCTCTGGGCTCCAAGCTCGAGGTCCATCCCAAGACAGCGCATTAAATCCTTGTTGCAGAGAGTGGAGCCCCCAGCCACGTGAAGGCGCGAAGCTGCAACGTCGGGAACGTTTCAAAGCAAGCATGGCTGCTGCTGGATGTGCAGAGCTCCCGGCGTCCCTCTGGGCGCGGACGGAACCAAGGGTGAGAGGAAAGGACGGCAGGAGGGGGACGGCGAAGCGGGTAGCACAGGGCGGAGAGGGGAAGCAGCTGGCGTCCATTTTCCCTTCACTGGGGCTTGGCGAAGACCCTTCGAGGACAGCTCCGTGCCCATCCCCGTGGTGGCCGCCCATGGAGAACCTGCTCAGAGAAAACATTTCGTTTTTTCTTTTCTTCTCCTTCCTCCCTCCCTCCCTCCCTCCCTCGCTTCCTCCCTCCCTCCCTCCCTCGCTTCCTTCCTTCCTTCCTTCCTCCCTCCCTCCCTC
>NW_016107610.1:2602777-2605002 GCF_001604975.1 Cebus imitator
CCTCCCTCCCTGCCTTCCTCCCTCCCTCCCTCCCTCTCTCTTTCTTTCCTTCTTTCCTTTCATCTTTTTTTCTTTCTTTTGAGGTAGAGTCTCCCTCTTGTCACCCAGGCTGGAGTGCAGTAGCACAATCTCGGCTCACTGCAACCTCCACCTCCCGAGTTCAAGTGATTCTCCTGCCTCAGCCTCCTGAGTAGCTGGGACTACAAGCGCCTGCCACCACACTCGGCTAATTTTTGTATTGTTTGTAGACAGGGTTTTGCCATGGTGGCCAGGCTGGTCTCAAACTCCTGGCCTCAAGTGATCCACCTGCCTTAGCCTCCCAAAGTGCTGAGATTACAGGCGTGAAGGACTGTGCCTGGCCCCCCATCTTTTTTTTTTTTTTTTTTTTAAAGGTAGAGTCTTGCTCCGTCGCTAGTTTTCAATCAAGGTAACACAGGGGCTCTCAATAGGATGTGGAACTCTGCTAGAAAAATCACATTATGAGAACAGCTATTGTGTGATCTCCTGTTGGAAAATGAATAACATAAAATAATATACATTTAGGAAACTGCCACAAACTCAACCATGGTCACCCCTGGGGGCTTAGATTCACGGGATTTTCACTTCTCTCATCCTGTATATTTCTCTAATGTTGAAATGTTTAACGATGCGCTTGTAATTCTTTGGTAATTTAAATGACAGATGAAGAAAAAATGTTTTCAAGGACAGTGGGTATCCATCCACTATCCTCTCCAAACTTCCAAAACAACCAGGATGTGCCACTACCAGGAAGTATTTATGCAGCATAAAGGATTTTGTCCTGAGCGTGTACCATTAATTATTAAAGAGAGGCTGTCAGTCCCATCAGATGAGTTTAATATTTACTTTGAGGAGCTAGTGTTCAGTCCTTCACTTTGCACACTGTTGGCTAAGGCATTTGTTTAACAAAGATGAAATGAAAGGGAAATGGTGTGATTTGTATTGTTTTCTTGACATACTTGAAACACTTTTGCTATTTCTGACAGCTCCACTGCTTTCCTCATTTTCCAGCTTAGGAAAATCGATTGCTGTTATGATAAATCCCGATCCAGTGAGAAAGGGAGACAGAGCAAGATGCAAAATGAAACATAAATGCAGAAAGCTAACAGCCTGGCTGGGGAGAGAAGGCCACGGAAGGGAAGGAATCACATAGATGGCTTCCTGGAAGAGGTGCCCAAGCAGGCCTAGAAGAGGTCGGTTTGGGAACTGGGGAGAGTGTAGAGGAGGGCATCTCTGATGGAGAAGCAGCAGCCAGCGGGGCAGGAGCTACAGGGAGCCAGGTTGCAAGTGGGCCTGCCTCCTGTATCCCTGAGGCTGGGTTAGGGTCCCCACCCTGGCTGTGGCCCTGGCCTCTGGGGAGGTGCTGGCCAGAACTGGGTGGCAGGCCCAACCTACTCCAACCCTGGACTCTGCCCAGGGATTTCTGCGGAAGTGACAAGGCAGGTCAGAGCAAAAGCAGGTTGGACCCAGCTTGTCCCCACAGAGACGTGTGCTTCCCTCTGTCTCTGAGAGCGACCTGTTAACCACGAATACGTGAGTAGAAATAGGGCGCTGCCTCTTTGTGCGCCGCTGTGCGTCTGTGGGTGAGCAGGGCATTCCCAGCCCTGCCTGTGTGCGCGCGCACGTGCACGGGCCTCTGAGTATGTCAGCCTAACTGGGCTGGCATTTGGATAGAGTAGGGCACTCCCCAAGGGGAGAAAAAGGAGCGGGAACAAGAGTGGGGAGAGAGAAGGCGTTAGTTAGCACTCCTATTTACACGAGCTTAAACCTATGAGCTGAGCTTCAGCAAAAAAGGAACCATATTAGTTCTTGCAATGGAAAAGTCCAGGGGTAGGACTGGTTTCGGGTAGAGTTGGATCCAGGGACTGGAATGATGTCTTTAAGGATGTTAAATTTCCAACTTTCAGAGATGGAAAAGTGGAATACAATAAAGGTCTTGCTTAATGGTAATAGTTTGAAGCTGTTGTAGGGAGCGAAGAAAGCTCCTTACAACAGCCTCTCTTAATAAAAGTGCCTGTATCAGGTGTATATGCCTGCTGTATACAATTCCTTACTTTCCTTCCCTACAAAGCGAGCAGAATTAGTCGGGCGCAGTGGCTCAAGCCTGTAATCCCAGCACTTTGGGAGGCCGAGGCGGGTGGATCACGAGGTCAAGAGATCGAGACCATCCTGGTCAACATGGTGAAACCCCGTCTCTACTAAAAATA
>NW_016107610.1:2605182-2606999 GCF_001604975.1 Cebus imitator
AAAAAAAAAAAAAAAAAAAGTGAGCAGAATTTGCTGTTTTTGCCTGGAACTCCCAGAGTTCACAAGGACTTGCCTCTCACAGGTTCAGATGAGGGTCCAGGCTGGGGTGGTGCTTCATGCCTGTAATCCCAACACTTTGGGAGGCCGAGGTGGGAGGATTGCTTGGGCCCAGGAGTTCGAGACCAGCCTGGGCAACATAGGGAGACCCAGTCTCTACACAAAGGAAAGGGTACCTCCTCCATGTCCTGGGGAGCCAAAGCTGCAGTCCCAGACACAAGGAGGGATGAGCCCTGGGATGGCATAGGTGGCCCCAGGCAGGGCTCTGCTGTGCCAAGCATCTGCTCCCCCACCCAGCCCTCTCCCCTTCCCCAGGCCCCTGACCTGGGCCCTGCCTGGCCTCCCTTTCCGCATTGGGCCCTCCCTGGTTTGTCTTTTAGTTGGAAGGTCTGGCCCATGGAGAACGACCCCTCAAGACGAAGAGAGTCCATCTCTCTCACACCTGTGGCCCAGGGGCTGGAGAACATGGGAGCTGAGTTCTTGGAAAGCCTGGTCTGTGCCCTCCCCATCGCCCATCCCCACCCTGAGCCTCTTCGGCCTGAGGCCGGCTGCCGAGGTGGTGGGGCTTTCGCTCACCACCTTCCCTCACACCCCGTGCTTCTGCCCCCTGCTCACCTCTTTGCTTGCACAGGTAGGAACCTCCCAATGTGCCCGCCTCCTCAGCCCCCTTTATTTCACTCATTAAACATTGACTGAGCACGTGCTGTGTGCACTATAGTCTGAAAGGGCAGGGCAGGGCAGGCCCCAATGAGGAAGTGGCATTGGAGGTGTGACCTACAGAGTGAGGATCAAAACCAGACGACGGGGGAGGGGGTCTCTGAGGAAATTCAGCCTTCGAGGAGCCCGTGGTCTTGTCCTTGCTTTCAGGCGGCCGGGTCAGGTCAAGGCCACCACCCAGAACCTGAGCCTCGTAGGACACCCTCCAGCCTCCTCTGACAAAGCCCCCTCCCCTTCACTGCCCTTGTCCCTTGGGGTGCTCCTTTCATGCTATCATCTGCAAGAATACCCACCCCCCCCACACCTAAAACAGCTCCACAGACTGGGGGGTGCGTCACCCTGCCTGGGACCTCCCTCAGGCCCCACCAGCCACAGCTGGGTCGCAGGTGTCTGTCCCTCTGCAGACCGTGAGCTCGCTGAGGGCGGGATGCATCCGGCACAGCCCTGCACGCAGTAGCTGCTCAGGGCCTGCCTCGCAGAGTTCAGTTAAGTAGCCTTCTCACTCCTCCCTGTGCTCCAGCCCAGGCCCCTCCTCAGCCAGGGTCTCACCAAGGGCCCCCAGCCTTAAGTTCCTACGTGTGGGTAAGGGACAGGCTGGCCTGATGGCTCCCTGCTGGCCGTAGGAGGAAGGGCAGCTCCCTAGAAGCAACTCGGAGATGAGAGGCAGCCGGAGCGAGGCGGGGCCGAATACCTTCTCTAGATGGTAAGTGACCTCTGGAGGGACAAGGGCGGCCTGGGGGGGAGGCTGCTTGGGAACAGGATGGGGAGCTGGGCCTACTGGAGGATGGGGGGGGCACGGGAACCTTTGTCGAAGGAAGGAAAAAAGGAGCTTTAGCCAACACGCACAGACACATGAGCCTAAAAGGTGAGCCAAGTCACAGGACCCCACCTGCTTTTGAGTAGCTGGAATGAAATCCCGTCAGGAACCCCAGTGTATATCGTGCCCTGAACGATGGGCAGATGGATGAACAGCAGAGGAGGGCGTGCCCTGAACCAGCCAGGCCTCCCTCTCAACCTCCGGCTTCTGCCTTCTACCCCCATTC
>NW_016107610.1:2607954-2631059 GCF_001604975.1 Cebus imitator
GGTAGGCTCTCACTCTGTTGCCTGGGCTGGAGTGCAGTGGCCGATCAACCACTTGGCTCACTGCAACCTCCACCTCCTGGGCTCAAGCGATTCTCCTGCCTCAGCTTCTTGAGTAGCTGGGACTATAGGTGCACACCACCATGCCTGGCTAATTTTTGTCTTTTGGGTAGAGATGGGGTTTGTCATGTTGCCCAGGCTGGTCTTGAACTCCTGGGCTCAAGTGATCCACCTGCCTGGGCCTCCCAAAGTGCTGGGATTACAGGCGTGAGCCACCTTGCTTGCCGCCACATTTTTGTATGGTGATGAGGTTCTGCCTTTTCAGAAGACTTCCTCCCGAGCCCAGGAGCGGGGATCATCACTGGGCTAGTGGGGCCTATGGGTGCTGCTCCAGTTTGTGCTGCCACAGAGGCAGGAAAGGCCGAACCATTTCTACGTTTGCCCTGGGCTGGGGTTGCCCTGCAGCCCTGTGGGGATGTCAAGGCAAGCCCTGGCTTGTCCCTGTTGCCGCTTTACTGGGGACACCCCTGAGTGAGTGGAGGGGCTGAAGGTCTCCCCCAGGTGGGGTCCGCTCATGCACTCACAGACCCTGCTGGTCCTGTTCCCAGGAGGAAGCTGCAGCCTGCCCTGAGAGCCCGAAGCTTCTGCAGAGAGCACACACAGCTGTTTCGATGGATCGGTACAGGCCTGCTCTGCACTGGTGAGCCCGGGGCCGGCACTACCCAGGACACAGTGATTCCTGCCTCAGCTACCCAGGTCTCAGGGTGGGGCCATTCACTTACCCAATCACCCAACAAATGGTTGTTGAGCACCAGCTCAGGGCCAGCTCCCTTGCTGGGTGCTGAGACATCAGTTAAGCCAGGCCAGATCTTGTTCCCAAGGCCCTCCCTCCTCAGTAAGGGAAGGGGAAGAAATATTCCCATATAATGCAGCAAGTCATCTGGGAGCACCAAGGAGGGACGGGGGATGGTCAGGGAGGACTTCCAGGAGGAGGTGACATTGGAGCCTCACGGGCTGAGTAGGAGTTAGCCAGGTGGAGGGGAAGGACACTAAGGAGGGCAAAGGCACTCTATACAGAGGAGTCACAGGAGCAAAGGTGAAACTGGCAGGGTGTGGGTTTCGATAAAGTCCCATGTCTGCCCTGTAAGGTCTGCAGGGTAAAGTTCTAGACAAGGAGTGCCAGGGGATGGGGCCGGAGGAATAGGAAAGGGCCCAGAATGGGGAGTGGGCAGGGAGATGGGAGGATGCTCACAGACTTGGATTTTACCCTCAAGGCCAGAGAGAGCCACTGAAGGGTTTGAACAGGGAAGCGTCAAGGTGGAATTCACACTGTGGGACCTGGACAGAGGGCAGGGAAGATGGGGAGAAGCAGACACTGAGGACCCCGTCGCCTGTGTGAGAATGAGGTGGTGGAAGGCCGGCGGGTGATGGGAGAGGTCCTCGGAAGGCAATGCCCGCGGCACTTGGGAACCACTGGGTGTGCAGCACGAAGGAGACCCTGAATCAGGACTGCCCCAGGGGCCTGCCGGGGTCGGGGGAGGATGATGGTGCCTTCCGCAGAGCTAGAGAACACACGTGCAGGAAGGAGTCTTGGCAGAAAGGGAAATAATTTGGACAGTTTGTTGGAGGTACCACTGCCAGGTCATCTGAGGGGGAGGGAGTCTCCCCAGGCACACTTGGAGAGTGAATTGAGAAGTGGGTCAAGGACAGCCGCCTGGAGACTAGCCACATGGAAGGGGCTGGTGGCAGCCAAAGGGGCAAGGGTTTCAAGGAGGGAAGATTGGCAGCATCTCTGCAAGACCTGCAGGACAAAACCCGAGCCATGTCCCCCAATTTAGGGACAGGAGGCCACTGGTGACTTAGGGTGTAGGTGCCAAAACTGAATTGGAGCGAATGGGAGATGAGGCTGTGCAGATAGCAGGTGTAAAAGGCTTTCTGGATCCATTTTTATGAGGTGAGGCAGGAGGACGAATGGGCAGGGGGTGGCCCAGTCTCGAGGATGCCGGTGACGAGTTTGGGATGGGAGATTTTGTGTACAAGCCAAGGTGGGGAGGTCCCCTGGCACGGAATGGAAGAGCTCCCATCCCATGGGGAGAGGTGGGTCTTCGCAGGGCAAGCTCACCTCATCCTGACAGGTTGGAATTGAAGAGGGCCAGGCATGGCGGGTGGTTCATGCCTGCAATCCCAGCACTTTGGGAGGCTGTAGTGGGAGGATTGCTTGAGCCCAGGAGTTTGAGACCAGCCTGGGCAACACAGCAAGACCCCCATCTCTACAAAAAAATTAAATAAAAATAAACGAAAAAAAGAAAAAGGAGGATGGGTACAGATGGAGAGCTCATCAGAGGTGCTCTGGAGGGGACGGGCAGTGAGAGGGGCGACAGCAACGACTCTGGCCTGCTTGGTGAACTTGAAAGTAGGGTCATCTGCTGAGATGGGGTGGGTCCATGTCCCTCACAGCTTCCTCCTGGAGAGTGTGTCTGAGATGGTGACGTCCACCTTTGGCAGAGTCTGAAGCCAGGCTGTCTCTGTTTCCGTGGCTGCCTCCTTCGCTCAGATTCGATTTGTTTCTCTTGAAGAACAATTGAATTCTCTCCCGTAGAGAATGAAAATTACCCCTCTCATCCTGATTCCACGTTTGCCATGGCTGTGGGGAATGAATGCAGTTTGAACCATGAAATGACCCCTTGCAATGGTCAGCAGTGACTGTTTCTGGGTGACTTTGATTTCTCTGGCTTTTCAATATCTTTAGGACATCACCTCTTTCCTGGGGAGGCTGCTCAGAGGTGTCGTGGGAGTAGCTGTGATAGAGAAACGAAGCTCATGTTCTCAGGACTTGGCTTCTGAGCTGTGACAGTGGCTTGCAAACCTTAGGCCTTCTCCAGGGGTGCAGCGACAGCCTGGCTCCATTGGACTAACAAGGATGGCCTTGGTGTCCCTAGTCTTAGAAGAGGAGGGTGCCTCGTGCCGGCTGTTCCAGCCACAGTCCCAGTGAGGTCTTCAGGGACCTTAGCTCAGGTCCTGCCTGTCCCTGAACCAATCCCTGTGCCCAGGGGGACGTGGTGGTCTCCCCACTTCTGACGTAGGTCAAGCACCCCTGAACTACATGGGCTCGGAGGGGGAAAGTTGTGTCCAAATGGAACAGAAAAGTCCTCGCACCAGAGGGTGAGTGGACCCCAGATGATGAAAATACTTCCGAAAGCACATCTCTCCCTTTGCCCCGCTTGGAGGACTCCTCCACACGGCCCCCTCTCCACGAGTCCCCGTCCTGGCCCGTGCTGACCAGGACACAAGGCCCCGAGACACACAGAGCTTATTGGACTCCTAGCGCCAGGCCCTCCCTGTGGGAGTCACCCAGTTCTACTGGCCTCAGAGGCCTTGTTCTCCACGTGGACATCACTGTGGAACCGCCCCTGGGGGTGTTGTGAGGATTAACTGTGAAAGTGCTGGCTCAGCTTCTGGCGACCACGGGGTCTCTCCCAGGCCAGGCCAGGTCCCCCTCCCCTGAACGTCCCCCGCCCTGCCGCTGGCACCAGCAGCCCCAGCTCCACTCTGCGGGGCTCCACCCGTGTGTTTCAATGACACCCGCTCAGGTAGGAACTCCAGCCCACAAGCTTCCATGGGATAGAATGGTCATTTTATTTTCTGTAACTCAGCTTACTCTCTCCTTCAGTCTTGTTATTCCAGCGAGCGACGGGAACTCAGTTTCCGTCCAGTCGGAATCTCCCTTCTCCCCTTCCTCTGGGGGTCGCCAGGGGGGCTTATCCGTGGTCACTCCTCCACTGCCTCCTGACCTGTCTGCTTCCCCAGCTGGTTGTGGGTGCTCTATCCTTGGCCTTGGCGACACCCTCTTCTCCACGGTGGGCTCACTCTGGCCTCCTGCCTCTCTCCTCCTCAGGCCTCTTGTGGGGACCACTTCTGCTGCTTAGGTGCCTGCAGAGCCTCGCTGGCTTTCTAGGAACCTGCCTGCCACGCGCCACCTGGGCATTCCCCCCTCTGCAGTCCCGGGACCTCCCTGGGGCTCCACCAGGAAGCCAGGCACAGGCCGTCACTGCTTGCAGCACCACAAACACACCCAGTTTTGGTGGCCTTGCCAGGCTCAGGCGCGTTCTCTGCGATGGCAGTGTCCTTGTCACCGTCTGGCAGCAGACGGGGTGGGTAGAACTTACCTTTGCTTGTGATCTTTCAGATCACATTTTAAATCCATGGCTATGAGTCCTTTCCATTCTTCGAGGATGCTGGATTCTGAAATTCAAAAGCCAGGGAGAGGCCTGGCGCAGTGGCTCACGCCTGTAATCCCAGCACTTTGTGAGGCCGAGGTGGGTGGATCACTTGAGCCCAGGAGTTCCACAGCCGCCTGAGCAACATGGCGAAACTCTGTCTCTACCGAAAATACAAAAACTAGCCAGGCATGGTAGTGGGCACCTGTAGTCCCAGCTACTCGGGAGGCTGCGGCAAAAGAATCCCTTGAACCCAGGAGGCGGAGGTTGCAGTGAGCCAACATCGTGCCACTGCACTCCAGCCTGGGTGACAGAGTGAGACCCTGTCTCAAAAAAAAAAAAAAAAAAAAAAAAAAACAAAAAAAAAAAAAAAAAGAAAGAAAAGAAAAAAATCCATGGAGAGACATCCCTCCTCTGCTATTCATTCTCTTTTTTTAAATTTATTTATTTTAAAGATGAGGTTTCACCATATTGGTCAGGCTGAGTCTCAAACTCCTGACCTCAGGTGATCCGCCCACCTCAACTTCCCAAAGTGCTGGTATTGTAGGCGTGAGCCACTGCGCCCAGCTGCTGTTCATTCTCACTGTCTTTCCTGAGGCGTAAGTGTGGACTGGCTGAGTGGCTCAAAGGAGAGAAGGGCAAAAGGGGAAAGGGAATTCCAGGAAGCATGGTCACTGATGAACATTTCAGATCCAGGTCCTGGCACACACGTGTGAACTCCTTCATGGAGTAGCTGATGTGCTCATCTCCTTCCTCCGTAAGACCTAGCGTGGCGCTGGACCACAGCAGGTGCTTCGCTATGCCCAGTGACTCTTGCTGTTTGGCTTCACGGCCTCCTTACACATCTCCCTCCCATTTGGTCAGCACTTTACAGTTTGCAAAGCCCTTTCACATGCCTTCTGCCTGGCAACTACTAACTAGTTTTTGGCCCAGTAGGGATCGTTGTTCTCATTTCCAGATGAGGAAACTGAGGCTCAGTGAGGTTGGGTGACTCCTGCCCCCCATGTTCTGGGAGGAGTAAGGTGGAGTCGGTGGGCGGGGCTTCAGGGCCCTGGAGAGGCGGTGCCCTCGCCGTTGACCCCTCCCCTGTCTCATCCCCCAGGGTTCGCCGGCTTCCTGCTGGTGGCCTGCCTCCTGGATTTCCAGCGGGCCCTGGCTCTCTTTGTCCTCACCTGTGTGGTCCTCGTCTTCCTGGGCCACCACCTGCTGAAACGGCTTCTGGGGCCAAAGCTGAGGAGGTTTCTCAAGCCTCAGGGTCATCCCCGCCTGCGGCTCTGGTTTAAGAGGTGAGTGAGCCCACAGCCCCGAGGCAGGGCAGGGGAGGGTCTGTGAGCTGAGGGGTCTGAGGGGTTGGCCCCAGGGTTACGGCCAGGGCTGGAGGAGGAGGAAGGCTCCTGTGTCATGGAGAACTCTCTGGGGCTCCAGGGCAGGAGTTGCTGGGTGGCTTCAAACGGAGTCTTTGTGGTAGTTCACCAGTTCTTAGTCCCAGTGACAGCAGGTGACTGTGGTGGATTAGAACTGGCCTCAGCAGTTTCTTCCATTCAGGGATCCCAGCCCATGGAGCAGGGAGGGCCCCTATCAGTGCCTCACTCAGATCACCTGGCGGGCTTGAAACAGCCTCAGAAACCAGCCCTGGAGTGGGATTCAGCAGGCGCCATTGGGGTCCAGGTGCTAGGAGTTTTCATTAGCCTCCAGGTGATTCTGATGTAGCCAGCGGTGTCCCTGGACAACAGTTTGAGATCCCCAGGTTTTCAAAGTGGATTCCGTGGAGCTCTGGAAATCTCGGAGATGCAATAGGGCAGGAGAGGGAGGTTGGGGAGGGAAACCTCAGGCTTCCCGCCCAACCCACCATTTCACTAGGCAGCTCTCAATTTGTGTTTTATAAGCCAAAGTTCGCAGACAAGAAAACTGGCTAGGAAAAAAAAGGTTTCTATGGCTTAAAAGTCTGAAGCTCACCAGTCTATTTCAGTACAGTAGTCTGTTTTGTTGATGAAGAAGCTGCTAACCAAAGATACCCAAAGACTAAGTCAGGGGGTCTGACATTCCCAAAGTGAGACCCACATACCACAGCAAAATGACAACCAGCCTGTGGATGACACATTTACAATTTTATTTATAAATACATTTACTGTTACCTTTGATCTCTCTTTATTAAGTAGATTTGTGATTTATTTTGACGATGGTCTTCTATCTATGACAAGTCATTGATGATGGTTTTCCACTTGAGGGATTGCTGTGAAGTTTCCTTGAAAAAATGCACGCAGATAAATTGGACTTCATAAAAACTAAAAGCTTTTTGGTGCAACTCCCACTATCAGAAAAGTGAAAAGACAACCCATAGAATAAAAGATTTGCAAATCATATGTCTGCATAAAGAACCTGTATGCAGAATTACAACTCAGCAATAAAAAGACAACCCATTTGAAGAATGATAAAAGGTTTTGAATAGACATTTCTACAGCCAAAAAGCACCTGAAAATGTGGTCAACATTATTAGCCATCATGAAAATGCAAAGCCAAGCCACATTAAGATACCTAGGTCTCCATATTCAGTCAGATGGCCATAATCAATAAGACAGATGATAGCAAGTGTTGACAAAGTTGTAGAGAAATTGAAACCCTTAGACACTACTGGTGGAAATGTGAGTTCCTCAAAATGTTAAACATGAACTTATATGACCCAGAAATTCCACTCCTTGGTATATACCTAAGAGAAATGAAAATATGCTGGGCGCGGTGGCTCACGCCTGTAATCCCAGCACTTTGGGAGGCCGAGGCGGGTGGATCACGAGGTCAAGAGATAGACACCATCCTGGTCAACACGGTGAAACCCCGTCTCTACTAAAAATACAAAACATTAGCTGGGCGTGGTGGCGCGTGCCTGTAATACCAGCTACTCAGGAGGCTGAGGCAGGAGAATTGCCTGAACCCAGGAGGCGGAGATTGCGGTGAGCCGAGATCGCGCCATTGCACTCCAGCCTGGGTAACAAGAGTGAAACTCCGTCTCAAAAAAAAAAAAGAAATGAAAATATATGTCCACATAAAAACTTGTGCACAAATCTTCATATAGCATTAATTACAATAGCCAAAAGTGAGAACTACCCATATGTCCATCAACAGAAAAATGGATAAAGAAAATCTATATATCCATACAATGGAATGTTATTTGGCCATGAAAAGGAATGTAGTATTGATAAATACTACAATAATGACGAACCTGGAGAGCATTATGTTCAGTGAGAGAAGCCAGTCTTAAAGAACCATATTCTGCATGATTCCATTTATATGAAATGTCCAGAATGGGCAAATCTGTGGAGACAGAGAGTTGATTAATGATTGCTGGGGTAGATGGGAAGAGGAGGTGGTGACCACCAGTGGTGTGGGGTTTCTCTTTGGGCTGATGAAAATATCCTGGGATTATGGTAACAGTCGCACCAATCTGTAACTATACTAAAAACAATTAAACCATACATGCCTAAAAATTGCTACATAATATTATTAGGTGGGTGCAAAAGTAATTGTGGTTTTGCCGTTATGCAATAAATTTTGCACCAACCTAATAAATGTGCATAGTTTCAGGGTACATGTGATAATTTAATACATTCATATAATTTGTAAAGATTAAATCAGTGTACTTGGGATATCCATCAACAAGTATTTGTCTTTCTTTATGTTAGAATTATTCAAATTCTCCTCTTCTAGCTATTTTGAAATATGCAATAAATTGTTGTGTACTGTAGCCACATTACTGACCTAACAAACACTGGGTCTTATTTCTTCCCTCAAACTGTATGTTTGTACCCATTAATCAACTTCTCTTCATCCCGTCTCCCTCCTCCTCTTCGGAGTTTCTGGTAACCACCAAACTACTGTCTGTCTTCATAAGATCCACTTTTTAAGCCCCCACAGATGAGTGAGAACATGCAATATTTGTCTTTCTGTGCTTGGCTTATTTCACTAAACATAATGACCTCCAATTCCATCCACGTTGCTGCAAATAACAGGATTTCCTTTTTTATGGCTGAGTAATATTCCATTGTACATATACACCACATTTTCTTTATCCATTCATCCGCTGATGGGCATCTAGGTTGATTCCATATTTTGGCTATTGTGAATCATGCTGCAATAAACCTGGAGTGCAGATGTCTTTTCAATATATTGATTTCATTTTGTTTTTTTGCATATGTATATCCAGTAGCAGAATTACTGAATCCTTTGGTAGTTCTATTTTTAGTTTTGTGAGGAACTTCTATCCTTGAACCATACACTGTAAATGGGAAAATTGGATGGTATGTGAATTTTGACTCAAGCTGTTAGAAAATACATGCGTTTGATTTTTGCCTCCAAGTCAAGATGGAGTAACAGAGACCAAGTTTATCCTAAGTGTCGAAACAACTAAAAAACTGGAACAAATATGGGAAACAAGAGCTCTTAGACATTGGACATCAGGCAATAAAGGACGCTAATCCTTGAGAATTAGGAAACAAATGAGGTTAGCCCTGTGATCTCCCCAGCTGACTGCCTGGAGAGCATTTCCAGACCACAGCACAGGGAAGAAAAACTCAGGTGGGACCAGGAGATTCCCCTTGAGGAGATGGAGCTGGAAATCCAGGGAAGCCAAGGCGGGTAGAGTTCACATTGCAGAGTACAGAGACACAGTTGAAAGATACACAGAGAGAAGCCCCCAGCTATGCAGAGAACCCTCGCCGAACATGCACCTGTGAACTGCTCAGAGAATACAGATGAGGAAACTACCCTAGGCCTAGGAAAGAACCACCCAAAAGGAGAAGAGGGAATTGTGCCTGGAATCACATGGGGCCAGGAATAGTGTCTGTTCCCGACAGTCAGACGAAAAACCTCAGAATTCACAGGGTATTGTTTAGGTTTTGGCTCAGTGGCAGGGGAAAAAAAATCAATTCTAGAATAAACGCTTCTCAAGCCCTGCCTAACACATCTTAAAGAGAAAACCTGAAAAACAGTCAGAGCATCAGTTAACCATGGCACAACTTTAGCGGCTGATATACACAACTGAAGTATCCAGAGGAGAAGGAGGGCAGAAAAAATATTTGAAGAAATTATGTCCAGAAAAATTACAAATAGGATGATGACTGGACACCCAAAGATTCTAGAAACTTCATGAACCTCCAGCACAAGAAACCTAAAGACTACACCAAGGCAATAATCAGATTGCTTAAAATCGGTGATAAAACCTTAGCGACAGCTGGAGAAAAAAGATACGTGCAGAGGAACAAAAACGTGGATTGCTGGTTGATTTCTTCTCAAATTGAGTGAGAAAACAGTGGAACAGTAAACAGCAAAATAACAAATGCCCCAAAGCCTGTCAACCTAGGATTCTTTACCAGTGAATTATATTTCAAAAAAAAAGAGGAAATAAGAACACTTTCGGTTTTACAAAGGCTGAAATAATTTTTCAGACATAAAAAGCAGACTTACGCTGCAAGAGGTGCTGAAAGAGTGGTGCACACCTGTAGTGCCAGCTACTTGGGAGGCTGAGAAAGGAGGATCGCTTGAGCCTAGGAGGCACAGGCTGCAGTGAGCCGTGATTGCACCACCGACTCCAGCCTGGGTGATAGAGGGAGACGCTATGGCAGAAAAACAAAAAAGAGAGAAAGGGTCTGGGTGTGGTGGCTCGTGCCTATAATCCCAGCACTTTGGGAGGCTGAGTTGGACAGATCACTTAAGCCCAGAAGTTCAAGACCAGCCTAAGCAACATGGTGAAACCCTGTCTCTAATAAAAATACAAAAAAAAAAAAAAAATTAGCCAGGCATGGTGGCATGTGCCTGTAGTATCAGCTATTATACTTGGGTGGCTGAGGCACAAGAATTGCTTGAACCTGGGAGGTGGAGGTTGCAGTGAACTGAAATCATGCCTCTGCACCCCAGTCTGGGAGATATCCAGCCTATATCCAGCCTGTCATAACTCTTTAATAAGAAAAATAACCCAATTTAAAAATGGGCTCAAGGCCAGGTGCAGTGGCTCATGCCTGTGACCCCAGCACTTTGGGAGGCCAAGGTGGGGGGATCACCTGAGGTCAGGAGTTCAAGACCAGCCTGACCAACATGTTGAAACCCCATCTCTACTAAAAATACAAATATTAGCTGGTGGTAGTGGCAGGTTCCTGTAGTCCCAGCTACTTGGGAGGCTGAGGCAGGAGAATCACTTGAACCCAGGAGGTGGAAATTGTAGTGAGCCAAGATCTACTGCACTACAGCCTGGGTGACAGAGTGAGACCATCCCAAAAAAAAAAAAAAAAAAAAAAAAAAATCCTTGACTGGGCATGGTGACTCACGGCTATAATTCCAGCACTTTGGGTGACTGAGGCAGGCAGATCACTTGAGGTCAGGAATTCAAGACCAGCCTGACCAACATGGTGAAATCCTGTCTGTACTAAAAACAAAATATTTGCTGGGTGTGGGGTGTGTACCTGTAGTCCCAGATACTTGGGAGGCTGAGGCAGGAGACTCGCTTAAACCTGGGAGGTGGAGGTTGCAGTGAGCCCAGATCATGCCACTGCAGTCCAGCCTGGGCAACAGAGTGAGACTCTGTCTCAAAAAAAAATGCAAATTAGGTTTGGCGCAGTGGCTCATGCCTGTGGTCCCAGCATTTTGGGAGGCTGAGGCAGGTGGATTCCCTGAGCTCAGGGGTTCAAGACCAGCCTGGGCAACACAGTGAAACCCCATCTCTACTAAAATAAAAAAATTAGCCTCGCGTGGCTGCATGCACCTGTAGTTCCAGCTGCTCAGGAGGCTGAGGCAGGAGAATCTCTTAAACCCAGGAGGCAGAGGTTACAGTGAGCTGAGATTGCACCGTGAGACCCCATCTCCAAAAAGAAAAAAAAAGGCAAATTAATCTAGTGGCAGAAAACGGATCAGCTGTTGCCTGGGAACAGGTAGGGAGGCAAGGAATTACAAAAGGGGTGATGGGATGTTCACTCTCTTAATTCTGCCGTGATGGTTTCAAGGGGTGTACATATTCCAAAACGTATGAAATTGAACACCTTTAATATGTGCAATTGATTATGTGTCAGTCATACCTCTAATAAAGCTGTTAAAAATAAAAAACCTGAAACAAGCATTTAAGGTTTTTTGTTTTGTTTGAGACGGTCTCTTGCTCTGTCGCTCAGGCTGGAGTGCAGTGGCAAGATCTTGGCTCACCACAACCTCTGCCTCCCAGGTTCAAGTGATTCTCCTGCCTCAGCCTGCCAGGTAGCTGGGATTACAAGCACCCGCCACCATGCCCAGCTAATTTTTGAAGTTTTAGTAGAGATGGGGTTTCACATGTTGGCCAGGCTGTTCTCGAACTCCTGACCTCAGGTGATCCACCCAATTTAGCCTCCCAAAGTGCTGGGATTACACGCGTTAGCCGCCGCCCCTGGCCACATTTAAGTTTTTATAAAGTCGGTTATAACCTCAAGAAAAATAGTAAGTAAAGAGAAGTACAAGTGGGCAGAAAAACAAGGCAAAAATTGTGCACGTTAAACTGGGATGAGAAGAGCTTGGAAACAGGAGCAGAAATAAAAGCCGTGGACTCTGCTGTTAGCCTGCTTGAGTTCGGACCCCTCTTACCAGCTAGGACCGGCCTGGATAAAACCATAGTTAAGTGAACAGACCTTGCTTCCAGAGTGCCTGGGTTGAACTCGCAGCTCTGCCACTTTCTAGGGAGCGGGCTCAGGCCAGTTATTTAACCTCTCTGTGCCTCAGTTTCCTCATCTCTATGAAAAGAACAGGTCTCTCAGCATCGGTGTGGTACCTGGCATGTAATAGGTGCTTGATGAATATTAACCATCATTAGTAGTTCTCAGTGAGTGGAAGACCAGATTGGGGTGAGATCTTGAACACCTGATGCCAAAACCTGGGCTCTCCCACCCTGCAGGCTGCATCCTGGACAAAGAAATCCCAGCCCCCGGGGGGAAAGTGTTGCTGTTAAGGTTGGATCCACTCCTTGGTCTCAGGTGCTCAGCTCAGAGGTCCAGACTCACATAATTGCTTCCCGGCATTTGGCAGTCACGGCCGACAGTGTTGAGTCCTGGGCAGCACAGGCCCTTCTTCTCCCAAGGTCAGAGGCTGAGCTGAGCATCACTGCGGTGGTGGGATTCCTGTAGCTGGAGGGAGCCAGGTGCTCGTCACTATGCTCAGCTTGGTACATGCAACCTCTTATTTGATCCTCTCTGCAACCTTGAGAAATGAGAGGTTCATTTGACTCATGAGGAAACTAGACTCAGAGAGGCTAGGTGATCTGCCTGAGGTCACACAGCAAGGTCAGCCCTTCCCAGCATGTGGATCCAGAGCTGGTGCACTTTCCACTGGGCTGTGCTCTGCTCTTTCTCCCAGCCCCGAGTCCATTTTCTCTGGGTCCCTGGGTGCTGTAGTGTATGGTGAGGCGGGGGTGCAATGCTGAGGGTGATGGCTTTCTGCCTCTTGCCTGCAGGGCCCTAGCACTTGCTGCTTTCCTGGGTGTGGTCCTGTGGCTGTCTCTGGACACCTCCCGGCGGCCGGAGCAACTGGTGTCCTTTGCAGGAATCTGCGTGTTCATCCTCCTCCTCTTTGCCTGCTCAAAGCATCATTGCGCGGTGAGTGCTAGCTGTGCGGTCCAGGACTGAAGGTGTCTGTCTCTCTCTTCCGCCCCGAGGCTGGAGCTGGGAGCTGGGGTACGGGCAGTTGCTCTTGTCGGCAGATTCCTGGAGGCTCAGAGCCTGGAGAAGACCTGTGTGCGTCAGGACAGGCTTCCTGTGAAACAGAAGTCCTCACGCTCCCCAGCAGGGATGTGTCTCTTGACTCAGAGGCCAGCGGGGCATTTGTTTCCTTGGCGACATGTCCTCTGGTCAGTCTAATCCTGGTCTTCAGGTCTGTCGTCTCAGGAACCACCTCCACCCCCAACCACAGACAACACAGGCCACAGCTCCAGTCCGTATGCAGAGGCAAGGGTTTCCTGGAATCATTAGCTTAAAATAGTGCTTCTCACAATCTGCGCACTAGACCAGCAGCAGCAGCGCCTCCATGGAACTTATTAAAAATGCAACTTCTTAAACCCCACCCTAGGCCCACTGCATTAGAAGCTCAGGGGCAAGGGTGGCAATCATCTTGTCAGCAAGCAGAATTCTGATGTGTACTCAATTCTGATGTGTACTTAATTGTGGCGTGTACTCAATTCTGATGTATACTAAGGCAGCCATGCGGAAGGAACCTTCTCTCTCTCTGCCTCTGTGGCATCAGGATCCCTCTGTTTCATGGCGTGGCCACCCCTTTCCCCAGGCTACAGCCAAGCCTCCCAGGAGCGTCTGATGCGCGCCTGAGCTGGGACTCACTGCTAAGGAATTATTAAATGCTGACCCGGGAAAAGCAACCTGAGGAGCCCAGCTCTCGTCTGCTGGGAGGGGCGAGGGGCAAGGGGTGTGGGCGCAGAGCCCAGCTTATGGAGGAGAGAGTGGAGAGGGTCAGGCAGACTGCGTTCACGCTAGCTGGAGGGGAGCTGGGCCCGGAACAGTCTGGTGCGGATCCTGAGGCCAGAACCCCAGGCCACAGCTCTGGCAGTGAGGACCCGGAGACGAAGTGCCATGACATGCCCAAGGCTGGTGAGGTTTCACCTAAGTTCTTGGTTAGAATCTTGGCCCATCCCTGCCCACTGCCCAGGCTCGCGCCTGCCTAGCACATGGCCTGTTCTGAATCCCAGCGAGGGTGTAACCACTGGCACCAGGCCCCGTGCTCTGTCTGGCTCCAGCCCCATCCTCCGAGCAGGCCAGTGCTCCTGTGCTCCCTCGGCAGCTGGTGCCCTCCGCCCTCACCCCTGCCCTGCTCCCTGCTCATCCCTCAAGGAGCTGAGCTCACCAGCACCTTTCTGTGGGGTGGGGTGGCAGGTGTCCTGGCGGGCTGTGTCTTGGGGACTTGGACTGCAGTTTGTACTCGGACTCCTCGTCATCAGAACAGAACCAGGATTCATTGCATTCCAGTGGCTGGGCGAGCAGATCCGGGTAGGTACATGGGGCCTGGCTGCCTGGAGCATCTTAAGTTACTGGGAGCTTGGGACCGGCGCGGCGGAGGTGGGGGGGAGGTGTGGGTGGACCGGGGCCCCAGACCAGGTGGGCAGCGGGTGGCTGGGCAGCACAGCTGCCACTTCCCTTATGCCTGGCGTCAAGACCCCATTGGAGTATCCTTTCAGAGGCTGGGTCTGTAGTCAGCAGTGACTTGGAAATTGTAATAAATTAAAAGTGCTAAAAAAAATCCCCCAAAATCTGCAAATGATTTACTTGTGTATATGTATGTTTAAAAATAATGTTTATTGAAGTTATACATTTTTATTCTGTTTTTGTTTTGTTTTGTGACAGAGTCTTTCTCTGTCACCCAGGCTGGAGTGCAGTGGTACAGTCTCGGCTCACTGCAACCTCTGCCTCCTGGGGTTAAGCAATTCTCTGCCTCAGCCTCCCCAGTAGCTGGGATTTCAGGCACCCACCACCATGCCTGGCTAATGTTTGTATTTTTAGTAGAGACGGGGTTTCACCATGTTGGCCAGGCTGGTCTCGAACTCCTGACCTCTGTCGATTCACCTGCCTCAGCCTCCCAAAGTGCTGGGATTACAGGTGTGAGCAACTGCACCCAGCCCCATTTTGTTTTGTTTTGTTTGAGACAGTCTTGCTCTGACATCCAGGCTGGAGTGCAGTGGTGTGAACTTCAGCCTTGACAACCTGGGCTCAGGTGATCCTCCCACCTCAGCCTCCCCAGTATTGAGTAGCTGGGGCTACAGGTGTGAGCCACCATGCCAAGCTAATTAAAACCATTTTTTGAGGGGATACAGAGTCTTCCTATGTTTCCCAGGCTGGTCTCGAACTCCTGGGCTCAAGTGATCTTCTCACCTTTAGCCACGGGGTGCCCAGCCGATTCTGTTTTTTATTATAGTAAAATCTATGTAACATAAAATCGAGCATTTTAGCCATTTTTAAGTGTCACCAAATTCGTGCACACTGTTGTGTCACTATCATGATTTACTTTTGTCAAAAGAAAATTACAACAAATTTGGTTAAAAGATCCGAATTGGCTTTTATTTGTGATTTTAGAACCAGGCAACACTGCATTCTATAAAAATAGAGTGAGTGTTCTGATCATGTCCCCATTTTATAGATGGGAACACTGAAGCTGAACAAGAGAAGTGACTCGCTGGCCCTGCAGTCACAACCCAAGTTCAGGATATAACACAGGGCTCCTGTAGAAGCATGGCTGGGCTCAGACTCCAAGGCCACAAGCTGGGGTGGGGACAAGATGAGGGGACGTTTCGCCATTGGTTGTCAGGGGCCTGAGCAGGCACAAAGGCACCGCCGCCTTCACACATCTCCTGGTCTTGGGTCTTCCATTGTCTCTTCTTCATTGTCCTAACGACTCTCAGAGCATTTCTTATTTTATTTTATTTTTTTGAGACGGAGTCTTGCTCTGTTGCCCAGGCTGTAGTACAGTGGTGCGATCTTGGCACCTCTGCCTCCTGGGTTCAAGTGATTCTCCTGCCTCAGCCTCCCTAGTAGCTGAGATTACAGGTACCCACCACCATGCGTGGCTAATTTTTGTATTTTTAGCAGAGACAGGGTTTCACCATGTTGGCCAGGCTGTTCTCCGAACTCCTGACCTCAGGTGATCCGCCCGCCTCAGCCTCCCAAAGTGCTGAGATTACAGGTGTGAGCTGCCGCACCCGGCCTACAGAGCATTTCTTTAAAATCGACTGAAATGGTGTCTCTTTGGTGAATGTGCTTAGGAGCTAGTGCTTGTGACGGTAGCTCTAAAGCTCCTTGCCAGGTGGTGCCCACCTGATAAAGGCCTAGGGGACCGTCCCTGGGCCAACCCGCCTATCTCTGGCTGCGCCTCCTCCCTCCTCCCTTCCCAGCCTCACTGCCTGTTTTTGTTTGTTTTGCTTTTTTCTTTCAGATCTTCCTAAGCTATACGGAGGCCGGCTCCAGCTTCGTGTTTGGGGAGGCGCTGGTCAAGGATGTGTTTGCCTTTCAGGTCAGCTTGATCAGGGTCCTGGAGGCCTTTAGCAGCCGCTGCCCGGCGCCTCCAGCTAGAGGGGAGTCTGGGCACGGCGGGTGCCCAGGTGGAGGGGAGGGGCTCTGCGAGCAGATGTGGCTATACTGGGAAGCTAGCGAAGCCTAAGCCTGGACCCTGGGAGGGGCCCAGCAATGTGCGCCTCATGAGATGCTTTTTGCTATATTTTGTAAAATTTGCAAAAGTAAGATATTTCTGTGTGCTTTTCCTTAGAGATGAACCTCCAGGTTATAGAATTACTGAGTGGCTGAGGATGAGAAGTGGGGGGAGGGGTCGTGGGGATAGCTCCCGCTGAGACTTGAGCCCCTGAAGTCTGCAGACTCTGGGCCTAGGACCAGCGGTTTCTGGGAAGAAAACCACTCCCGCGATCCTCTCAGGCTCTCCTCCTTCAGGGCTCCTCACAGGCCGCCTCTGCCAGGAAGGCCGCCCTTATTAGCCTTATTAGTCCAGCGGTGACAGCTCCCTCCTCTGTGTCCTCCTAGACGTAGGATCCCGCTTTCCCTCCCTCCCTCCCTGCCTCCATCCATCCTTCCTTTCTTCCATTAAGAATCGATTGTGCATTTACGGCACTGCAAAATATCACAGGGCAAATGAAGATAGACACTGTTCTGTCTCAGAGACCTTATTGTCTAATGGTGGAGCCCCAGCCCTAATTTAAACACAGAGCAGCCTGTGCCCAGGATGCTGTGGGGGGACCCGCTTCACTGTTCTGAGTGGGGCTATGGTTGTGTTTCTTTTTTCCACAGTTAACTGTTTAAGCACCGAAATGTCTTGTTCAGTAAGAACTCTAGCGGAGCCCTCCTTTGCCTGCCTTACACTGAAATTGTCTAAGACCCTGAGGCTTGCTCTAGGCTCAAGCTCCACGAGCTAGGCAAAAGAGACAGAGAGAGACCTGGGGCTCCACTCACCCAGTAGCTGGCCCCTGTTTTTTGCCACCGATGCGTGGCACGGAGAGGGACATCAGGGCAGCCCACTCTCGTACATCCGGGACCACCATCACCACGGAGCTGCTATGCAAGACCCTGTGTGCAGGTTCCAGAGGTTTCTGCTATTTTCATTATCCTGGGGGTGTTGGACCCAGAAGACTTTTGGCCTAAGCCATGGACTTGGCTATGGACTTCTGGGCTGGCGTTGAGCCAGGTCATGAGTTCAGACACTCCTGCCTACCCCTGACCCTGACCTCTGGCGAGTTCCTCTTGGAGCCTTACTGTCTGTTGTGCCAGCAGACTCCCTGGGGAAAGTCCCATCTAACATTGTCAGCCCTAAGAGGAAAGTGGCGGGGGGGCAGATGCCTGTCTTCTCTGAAGTCTTCTTGCCCCCTGGGCGAATTTGCCCATCATGTTTTCTGAGACCACTTCTGCATAGGGAGAATATTGGGAGGGGCAGCCTCTGTCAGTTCTGAAAAGGCCCCTAATACCATATTCCTTTAGGGAAACAGGCACGACTCCCTTAACTTGGCATAATTAATGCGGGGGTACCCAAGGTTTCAGAAAAGAGCAGTAAGATCTGCTTCAGGGTCAATTCCATGTCCACCCAAGCAGGGAGGCTCCCACAGCTTCTCACACTTTAAAACACACACACCCGGCCAGGTGCGGTGGCTCACACCTGTAATCCCAGCACTTTGGGAGGCCAAGGTGGGTGGATCACTTGAGGTCAGGAATTCGAGACCAGCCTGACCAACATGGAGAAACACCGTCTCTACTAAGTACAAAATTAGCTGGGCGTGGTGGAGCATGCCTGTAATCCCAGCTGCTAAGGAGGCAGAGGCAGGAGAATCACTTGAACCCAGGAGATGGAGGTTGCGGTGAGCAGAGATCGAACCATTGCACTCCAGCCAGGGCAACAAGAGTGAAACTCCATCTTAAAAAAAAAACATACACACACACATACACCCGACACTCTGCAGTTCAACCTCCGCAGGCAGCTGGGTTCAAGTGTAATAATGGAGAAGCCTGAGGAGTACCTATAGGAGAGATGGTTCTAATAAGGGACTGTGAGGAAGACTCCTTGAGGTGGTGGCATTTGACATAGAGTTTAGGACAGAAGAGATTTGGACACACGGAGCTAGGCAAGAAAAGGAAATGGGATGGGCAAAGCATGGAGGTGAGAACATGCTGGTGTGTCCCCGGTGCAGGGCGCAGTTCAGTGAATGGGCGTACAAGCAGCTTCCCAAAGGGAAATGACAGCCTCGTTAGCCAAAGAAGCAGGGAAGAGGTGCTGAGCAGCCCACGCCGCTGCTCTCCGCTGGAGCCCCCAGCCAGCGTCTCTCCTGCGTCATTGCTGGGCTGGCCTCTGTGTCTGGCCCCTGGCCACATTCGCTGTGTCTCCTCACGTCCTGCCTCCCTTTCTGGAAGGATGTGTGCACACCTGCTGCTTGCATTTCTCCCCGAATCACCCTTTAGAATCATGGATTCCTGGACCGTGCGCACCAGGAGAAAGCTCAGTGGTATTTGGGCCTCCCTTTTGTATTATAGGTGGTCCAACCAAGCCCCAGAGAGGAGCAGTGAGCTGGCCGCCGTGGCACAGTGAGTTAGGGCAGAGCCAGAACTGGACCCTTCCAGTGGACTTCCGGTTGAGGGATGTACTCTTCCTCACACTATCAGCGGAAATCAGTGGCCTCGTGTGTCTCCTCCAAACACAAAAAGCACTCTGAATAACAAAAATGATCATTTAAAAATTTGGCAATTAGGCCGGGCATGGTGGCTCCTGCCCGTAGTCCCAGTATTTTGGGAGCCTGAGGTGGTCGGAGGTTTCACCATACTGGCCAGGCTGGTCTCAAACCCCAGGAGTTTGAAACCCCATCTCTACTAAAAATAGAAAAATTATCCAGGCGTGGTGGCGGACACTTGTAATTCCAGCTACCCAGGAGGCTGAGGTAGGAGAATGACTTGAACCAGGGAGGCAGAAGTTGCAGTGAGCTGAGATGGCACCACTGCACTCCGGCCCAACACAGTAAGACTCCATCCCCGAAAAAGAAAATAACAGTAAAATAAATGTATCAGTGGTGGCAAAAAACTTTGAAGTTGAATGTTCAGTTAAGACAGAAGCAATAGTGGGGTGGGCTTATCATTGACCAGCATTTCCCAGACAAACAGTATAGTTTCCTGGCCCCTGGGAGGCCCTATCCTCTGGACAAATTCCTGGACTGTGTATCGGCTGATGCCCCATCCTTAGCAATGCCGGAAAAGATGCGTGGCAAATGTTGAGAAATAATTCTCTTTCTCACTAACCACAACATTGTATTCAGCCTCCCCCCTCCCCCGTATCACACCCATAGGCTTGGGATTTGCCCTCAAGGTAGGGCTGACCTGAACAGAAGACTCAGGAAGTTCTCTATTCTTTCTGTGAATCACGCAGACCTAGTCCAAGGCCTTTGGCCAATTTCAGCTTGGGGAAGTCTTCTCTGAGCTCACTCAGATTTTCAGAATCCAAGCTGCTTCCTGCTGGCCATGGTCCAGCTGCTCTCTTCCTGGGGGGAAATAAAGCCTCTCCCCGGGGCTCCTTCAGCCCTCAGCCTGCCCTGGGCCTGGAGTCCAGCACAGTGGCCACGGCAGTCACCCCTTGGCTGTATCAGCTGGATTAGTCATCCCACCTTGGCTCCGTCTCCCTCCTGGTAACTTTCCACCCGCAAGAGCACAGCCCCCGGGTCTGGCTGACCCGGGAGCACACTGTCATTCTTTTCACTATTGTTCTGGCCTCTGGAACCAGCACCCAGTACTCAGCTCCACAGTGCTGCTCACATTTTCTCTGGAGGAACCCCTAGGGTCAAGGAAAATGTCTTCATCTCCTGAGAGTTTCGGGGTGTCTGACACAGACTATGCAATGCCCAGTGATCAAGAGTGCCAAATTTTGCACACACACACACATGCACACACGCACGCACACACAAATACACACAAAGATCAAATTAGGACCAAAGGTATCATTGGGTTTGGTAATGAAGGGGTAACCGGTAACTTTACTGAGCATGGATTTCGGTGAAGGGAATGGGAATCCGTGAAGCCGGGGGTGGGATGGCTGAAAGAAGGGAGATGGGACCGCTGAGGTAGGAGGCATCTTGTTGAAAACCTGGGGTCCAGGCAGAGATGGGCATGAGGGGCAGAGTGCTCAGGCCATTCTGGGTGAAGGATGGCACAAACAGGAAGTCAGGAGGCGTAGCTAGGGGACAGCCAGAAAGGCAGCTGCTCTGGACTTGGAGGCGAGTCCCTTCCGCATTCTGGTGGCCGGCAGTGTACGCTGCCGCTGCTGCCCCAGCATCTTCCATCTTCAGGTTTTTTGTGGTTCACCGTGGCCTGGGGCTGGTGATGGGGCACAGTCTACAGTGCTCGGGCCTTGGGGTCTGTGGATATGAGGGTTTGCCCAGACAGCCTTAGGAAGTCAGCAGGAGCCCTTGCTCAGCCTCCTCCAGGGAGAGGAGGGAGCAGGCCATGTCCTTAGTGGGTTTTGTCTGGCCTTCAAAGCCTGTGTCCTGGCCAGGTGATGAAGTCTGCTCAGAGCCTCTAATCTAGGATCTAGGGCCGTGTTTGTCAGAGTGTGGTGTCCAGGTCAGCTGCACCAGCAGCATCTGGAAAGGCCAAACATCAGGCCCCACCCTAGACCTATTTAATCCAAAATATTCTGAGCACATTCTCAGAGGATGCTTCTGGTCCATGTGCTGACAACCACTGGCCTGGAAGAGCTAGATTCCCTTCTTCCTTGAGTTATGGTACGAGCAGTACCCACCTCCAAAGCCATTTCTACAAGGCAGTGGTCAGGACTTACTTGGGTCTTCCTTGAAGGGGGTTGCCTTAGTCCATCCAGGAGGCCATAATGAAAACCATAGACTGGATGGCTTACAAGCAACAGAAATTTATTTCCCACACTTCTAGAGGCTAGCAGTCTGAGATCAGGGTGCCTGAGTTCTGTTGAGGCCCACTTTGCCCTCTACCCACTTGGTTGTCTGTGTCCTCACATGGTAAGAGAGGTGAGGGAGCTCTCTGGAGCCTCTTTTATTTTTTATTTTTATTTTTTTGAGGTAGGATCTCACTCTGTTGCCCAGGCTGGAGTGCAGCAGTGTGATCACTGCTCATTGCAGCCTCCATCTCCTGGGCTCAAGTGATCCTCCTGCCTCAGCCTCCAGAATAGCTGGGATTACAGGTGCATGCCACTATGCCCAGCTATTTTTTTTGATTTTTAGTAGAGACAGGGTCTCACTATGTTGCCCAGGCTGGTCTTGAACTGAGTTCAAGGGATCCTCCAGCCTCAGCCTCCTGAAGCGCTGGGATTCTAGGCATGAGCCACTGTGCCTGGCATGGGACCTCTTTTATAAGGGCACTAATCCCTTTCATGAGGGCTCCACCCTCATAACCTAATCACTCCAAAGGCTCCACCTCCTAATACCATCACCTACGGAATTAGGTTTCAATATATGAATTTGGGGGGACACAGATATTCAGTTTCCAGCAGGGATGCATGCTGCCCCTGAAGGCAGAGAAATAAACCTCCAGGACTGTTCCCAGGGCAAACCTCCTGAGGGGCATGCAGGACCTTGGCATTGTACCTGGTGGCTGGGAGGTACATCTGCCTCTTTGCTGGTGTGTGACCTCAGGCGGGTGGCCAAGATCTCACAGCCTCCGTGTGCCCATTTGTGAAGTGGGGACAGTTACATCCACCACAGTTGCTGTGAGGATTGATGAGTTCCCACACGTTAGGGACCTGGTCCAGAGCAGGCCCTCGTGGTTGGCGCACAGTGGGATTTAACGGCACTTGCCTCCCCCTTCCATAGCAGCACTGCCTTGAGCTGCCTGCCCTGTTCTGCCATCTCACATTCTGCCAGGGAGCGCCCCACAGCTGTTTCCTGGGCTGAGATGGTATTGGCTGCAGGGACCTTATTTAGTATTCTATCCTACCTTAGAAAATTGGGGCCACTGTTTTCTCTTTCATTCCCCTCCCCTCCCTAGACAGTCCCCACTTAATCCAAAACACAGCTTCTCTTCCACCATCAATCTCCATCTCACAGATAGAAAATCTCTTTTGATTGCTGGCAGGAGAAAGTCCCAGTGCTGCAGTGGGGTCCCGATGTCCCGGACACTCTCCTTCCTGGCACGGGCCATCCCTACAGGCCTGCCAGTCTCTCTCAGGACCCACTGGACAAGCAGTCTAGACAGTGCGTGACCCTCTCTGCGTCTCAGTCCCAGGAGTGGTGGAATGATGTCATCACACCCGTGCTGGACGTGTTTCTAGCCCCAGGCGGGAGGAGGAGTCACGGGCCGGGAGAAGGGTTTCTTTGAGCTGGTTCCGGTGTTCTCTGTCAGGTGACTTCCCCACCTCAGTGAAGTTGGTGACAGATGACAGCAGAGCAAGTCCAGATACCGTCTGCAGCATTGGTCTGGGAAGGGACAGGAGAAAGAAAAGGCCAGCAGACCTTGCTTCCCAGCTGCCCGGGGCAGAATCTCCATTCTCTTCAGGGGCCATTCTGTAATCCCAGTTCACTTTGAACTAGAGCCTAAATTTGGTTGCTCAAGACACTCCCTCCTTAAAAAACAAAAGCAGCCCTTGCCGGGCCCTCAGCAGGGTCCAGCAGTGAGCACAGCGCTGCGTCTTGCAAGGACTGTCCATGCTGACGATCTCTCCTTCCTCGTGTCCCCCTTCCACCTTGGCTCACTGACATCAGCCTCGGTCCCCACCCTTCCTCCCACACTGCTGTCACCTAGATCACGGGCGCCTCCAGGCGGCTAAGTCTCAGGGGTCTGGCTCAGTCCTTACCTTTCCAGAGTTCTCTGACGCACCTGACACAGCTGCCAGTGACTTTCCCTTCTTGAAAAGCTGCCCCTCGGTTTCTGTCCTGCCTGTCTCCTGGCTATTTCC
>NW_016107610.1:2631151-2632630 GCF_001604975.1 Cebus imitator
TTGCTCTTGTTGCCCAGGCTGGAGTGCAATGGCGCAATCTCGGCTCACTGCAGCCTCTGCCTCCCAGGTTCAAGCAATTCTCCTGTCTCAGCCTCCTGAGTAGCTGGGATTACAGGTGCCCACCACTACACCTGGCTAATTTTTGGTATTTTTAGTAGAGATGGGGTTTTGCCATGTTGGCCACGCTGGTCTTGAACTCCCGACCTCAGGTGATCAGCCTGCCTTGGCCATTGGCTATTTCTTTGTCTCCTTCACAGGCACCTCCTTCCGCTCTGACCCTTCAGTGACACATTGAGCACAGGGCCCTCCTTAGCCCCTGCTCTTTTCACTCAGGGTGATTTCCACAGTGAATTGCACCCACCAGCCACCTCAGCCTGTACCACTACGACGTCTTCTTCTTATTCTTCTTCTTTTTTTTAACAGGGTCTCACTCTGTCACCCCAGGCTGCAGTGCAGTGTCATGATGTTGGCTCACTGCAACCTCCCCCTCCTGGGTTCAAGAGATTCTCGTGCCTCAGCCTCCCGAGTAGCCAGGATTACTGGCGCCTACAACCACACGCAACTTTTTTATTTTTATTTTTGTTTTTATTTTTAGTAGAGATGGGGTTTCACCATGTTAGCCAGGCTGGTCTTGAACTCCTGACCTCAAATGATTTGCCTACCTCAGCCTCTCGAAGTGCTGGGATTACAGGTGTGAGCCACCATATGGAGTCTCACTCCGTTGTCTGGGCTGTAGTGCAGTGCCATAATCATGACTCACTGCAGCCTCCAGTTCCTGGAATCCAGTGATCCTCCTGCTTCAGCCTCCAGAGCAGCTGGAACCACATTCGTGTGTCACCATGCCCAGCTATTAAAAAAAAAAATTGTGTAGAGATGGTGGCCTTGCTTTGTTTCCCAGGCTGGTCTCAAACTCCTGAACTCAAGCAATCCTCCTGCCTCGGCCTCCTACAGTGCTGGAATTACGGGCGTGAGCCACCACACTGGGCCAACCTGTACCTCTTATGAAAGAGCCCCAAGCCAAGGCCTGGCCCAGATCTCCCCTCTCAGCTCCCCACCCTTTTATCCAGCTGCCCACTTGATATTCCACAGGTATCTCAAATTCAAAGTTCAAAACCAAACTGATTTTCCCACAGACCACTCCTGCCTATACTCTCTCCCTTGAGAAATGTCCACTTATTATTGAAAATTATAGGAACAGCTGGGCATGGTGGCTCATACCTGTAATATCAGCACTTTGGGAGAATGAGGCAGGCAGATTACTTTAGGTCAGGAGTTCAAGACCAGCCTGGCCAACATGGTGAAACCTTGTCTGTAATAAAAATACAAAAATTAGCCGGGCGTGGCAGCTGGCACCTGTAAGCCCAGCTACTTGGGAGGCTGAGGCAGGAGAATCATTTGAATCTGGGAGCAGAGGCTTCAGTGAGCTGAGATCAAGCCACTGCACCCCAGACTGGGTGACAGAGTGAGACTCCATCTCAA
>NW_016107610.1:2635495-2636581 GCF_001604975.1 Cebus imitator
AAAAAAAAAAAAATTATGGGCACAGATAAGAAATTCATGAATAAAGAAAAAAGAAAACAAAATCTCCATAGCCCCAGCACATAGAAACAAGCCCTTTGACTATTTGGTAGTGCTTCTTTCTATAATTTGAATATTCCAATTTTCCCACCTAACATTGTAACTTAAGAATGCTCCCATGCTATTACCAGTTCTGCATGACGACTGTAAACTGTTGGGAACACATGACACAGAATAGAGCAAACATGCCAACCTAAAAGGGTATAAGGTAAAAAATAACCTTCCTCTCATCCCTGGCCCCCAAGGCACCCAGTTCCCTCCACAAGGCACCTGCTGTTGCTGGCCTCCTGCACATTCTTCTAATGATCCCCACACTCATACAAGATCACACACAGTGCCCCTCACACACATGTTTTTGGAGAGGTAGGGGATCTTACTATGTTCCCCAGCCTGGCCTTGAACTCCTGGGCTCAAGCAATCCACTTGCTCAGCCTCCTGGGGAGCTGGGACTGTAGGCACATGCCACAGTGCAGAGCTACGTCCCACCCCCTTTTGAAACCTGCATAACAGCATAGCATACACTCTTGTGGTTCACCTTCCCTTTGTGCATTTAACAATGTGTCTCGGAATCTGTCTGCAACTCCCCATAGAGACCTTCCGCATTCTTGTTTCCTGATCCTTAGTGCTCTGGTGTCTGTCTGGATCATAGGTGATGAAACTAGTCCCCCACTAATAGACCTCTCCGTTTTTGCCAGTTCGTTGTTATAAATCAGACTGCAGTAAAGAAAGACCAGGGTGCAGAAAAGCAACCTCCTTTTCCATGGGCCTAGAAAGGAGGGAGGTGTGAGAGAAATTCTGAAGGGAGAACGCCTAAGCCCTGGAGTGAAGGAGGAGGGGCGTTTAGCTGGGTATTAATCATAGGAAACGGGGTGATGGGAGGAGATGCTGGTTCGGGTCCGTGATGAGCGGAAGTGGAACACCAGAATGATGAGGGTTCCCTCATTCACGCCCAAAACGCGGGAGAGAGGTTAAGGCCAGTCTGAGGCCAAGCATTGAGCTCATGGAGAAGGATGCACACTGTCACCCTCA
>NW_016107610.1:2637311-2643924 GCF_001604975.1 Cebus imitator
ATGTGGGCATTTTACCCCCATTTTAGAGACAAAGAAGCAGGAGATGAAAGTGGTGCACTCAGGCCCCACCGCACCACAGCACGGGCCTGCCTGTGTGAGGAGAAAGAGCACGGTCTGGTGGCTGTCACTGTTTACAGGGGATCTGAGAGGACGAGGCTGCCTCCAAAGAGGGCCTGCAAATGGAATAGCTGGGGCTTCATGCTCTGGTCCCAGAGCATCTTCCCGGATGCTGGCAGGCCTCTGAGAGGCAAGGCCTGCGAGGGAGTGGGCCACCTGGGGTCTCCTGGGCCCTGCCTGGCACCCTGGCTCCTGCCTGCCTCTAACCTGGAGTCCTGTGCTCTCCCTCCTGGCAGGTTCTGCCCATCATCATCTTCTTCAGCTGTGTCATATCAGTTCTCTACCACGTGGGCCTCATGCAGTGGGTGATCCTGAAGGTGAGTTCTCAGTGCCCATGACCTGCACTCTCCCAAAGTCACCAGCGCGCAGCTCCCAGAATGCCTTGCTCCCAGAGCCCAAACCTCCCCAGATACACTGCTCCCCAAGCCCACACCCTTCCAGAATCCCCTACTCCCAGTGCCTACACCTTTCCAGAACTCCCACTTCCCAAGTTCCACACCTTTCTGGAATCCCTTGCTCCTGAGGCCCACACCTACCCAGAACCCCCTGCTTTTAGAGTTCACACCTTCCTAGGATCCTGTGCTCCTGAGGTCCACAGCTTCCCAGAATCCCCCACTCTTAGAGTTCACAGCTTCCTAGAATCCTTTGCTTCTGAGGTGTACACCTTCCCAGAATCCCCTGCTCTTAGAGTTCACACCTTCCTAGAATCCTTTGCTCCTGAGGTCCACAGCTTCCCAGAATCCCCTGCTCTTAGAGTTCACACCTTCCTAGAAGCCTTTGCTCCTGAGGTCCACAGCTTCCCTGAACCCCCTGCTTCCAGGATCCTCACCCTTGCAGAATTTAGTACTGACTAAATATCGTTTCCTAGGGTCTCCTGTCATGATACTAAGGAGAAGTAGCACCAAAGCCTAATGTGGTCTTTGCTGGAGGAAAGGTTGCAGTTTTGAGGCTGCATTGAGAAGGTGTAGAGGGGAAAAGTAATTTATAGCAAAAAGATATTGAGAGACTGTTGCAGTGGGCCATATTGGCCAGACTTCGCTAGTATAAATGTCAAATCCTGTGCTTATGTTCATAACATCTGCTACACAAAACCAGGATGTAGGAGACAGCATTGGACAGCATTGGGCCTGGCAAAAGATTCTGAGGTTTTAACTGATTGAGCTCAGAATAAATCAGCAATATCAGATGGCTGCCAGAAATGCAAAAACAACCTGTGATTATTGTCCTCCTTCATTTTCTGTTGCTGTAACAGAATATCAAAGACTGGGTAATTTATAAAGAAAAGAGATTTATTTGGCTCATGGTTCTGGAGGCTGGGAAGGCCAAGAGCATGGCACTGACATCTGGTAAGGGCCTTCTTGCTGGGAAGGCCAAGAGCATGGCACTGACATCTGGTAAGGGCCTTCTTGCTGTGTCATAGCATGGTGGAAAGGCAGAAGACAGAGTGAGCACATGAGACACAGAGAGATCAGGGCTGAACTTATCCTTTTTATCAGGAGTTCACTCCCATGATAGCCAAACTTCTGCAATAACAGCATTAACCCATTCATGAGGGCAGAGCCTTCAAGACCTAATCACCTCCTAAAGGTCATGCTTCTCGACATTGTTACAATGGCAATCAAATATCTTTTTTTTTTTTTTTTTTTTTTACTTTGGCAATCAAATTTCAACATGAGTTTTGGTGGGGATATTCAAACCGTAGCAGTTATGTTAAGAGCACAGACTGTGTAGCATAAAGGAGGTGATTACTCCCAGATCTGGAGAATGTGTTCAACCAAGAGGCTATGACAAACTGAACGATGAGCAGGAGAGTGAAAGGGCCTGAAGCCATACCCTCTACAGAATGACTGCAGGAGTAAGGAATGAGGAGCCTGGAGAAGAGGAAGTGAGGGGTAGGACAGCTGTATACAACTACTTACAGAAGAGAGTTTAGGGAAAGGGCAGCCTGAGAGGCACCAGCAGTGGAGAGAATTCCAGGAAAGCAGATTTCATCTTGATTAAAAAGAAGAGCTTGGCCGGGCGCGGTGGCTCACGCCTGTAATCCCAGCACTTTGGGAGGCCGAGGGGGGTGGATCCCGAGGTCAAGAGATCGAGACCATCCTGGTCAATATGGTGAAACTCTGTCTCTACTAAAAATACAAAAAATTAGCTGGGCATGGTGGCACATGCCTGTAATCTCAGCTACTGAGGAGGCTGAGGCAGGAGAATTGCCTGAACCCAGGAGGCGGAGGTTGCGGTGAGCCGAGATTGCGCCATTGCACTCCAGCCTGGGTAACAAGAGCAAAACTCCATCTCAAAAAAAAAAAAAAGAAGAGCTTTCTGTTGGACATGGTGGCTCACACCTGTAATCCCAGCACTTTGGGAAGCCAAGGCAGGTGGACCACCTGAGGTCAGGAGTTTGAGACCAGCCTGGCTAACATGGTGAAACCTCGTCTCTACTGAAAATAGAAAAATTAGCTGGCTATGGTGGCATGTGCCTATAATCCCAGCTACTTGGAAGGCTGAGGCAGGAGAGTTGCTTGAACCTGGGAGGCAGAGGTTGCAGTAAGCTGAGATTGTGCCACTGCATCTAGCCTGGGTGACAGAATGAGACTCTGTCAAAGAAAGAAAGAAAGTGGGGCGGGGGGAAGGGAGGGAGAAGGAGAGGGGGAGGGGAAGGGGAGGGGCAGGGGAGTGGGAGGGGAAAGCAAAGCTAAGCTTTCTAGTACAGTGTTTCCCAAAACCTTTTCCACAAAACTGTAGTTCCACATCATGTTAATAAATGTTACCAGGTAAAGGTAGCCTGATCTCGTGGTCAAATAATTTGGGGACACTAGGCTAGATATCATGCTACACAAATTTAAACAGGTTTAATGCAGGACTTCTCAGAACCTTTACTAAACTAATGCGTATTGGTAATCTCCATGGGGTGTGTGTGTCTGTGTCTGTGCAATTCCCAGTTCTCAAATATATTTGGCGAGGAAATACTTTCTGTGTTCCTATGGTGGCATGGGTGGCTTTGGGAAGTGGTAAGCCATCAATAAAGGCGTGGAAGAAGACAACAGATGGACCTTTTGGGAAAATGCAGATGAGGGGTCCTACACTGGACTGGGAGTTGGAAGGAAGATGGGTAAGCTCTTCTACGCCAGCGCCCCCTGACTCTGGGGTTTGCTGACATCAGCCCACAAAGAACACTCTGCTTCCTCCTAGATTGCCTGGCTGATGCAAGTCACCATGGGCACCACAGCCACTGAAACCCTGAGTGTGGCTGGAAACATCTTTGTGAGCCAGGTGGGTACGGCAGCCTCCTGCCCTCATGCTCATCAGCAGCTTCCACAAAGCAGGCAAGTGCCCTGGGTCCCCAGGGCTCTGATTCCGTCTGAGGAAGAGCCATTTGAACCTTCTCCCAGGGTCATCAAAGGCCGCTGGCCCAGAGATACTCTGTTTGGGGATGCCTGGGTCATGCCAGGGAGGATGTCACCTGCCTGGCGTCTCACCCCTCTAACCCTAGGCAGTCTTCATCACCCAAAGACTCACAAATCCTACAGATAGAGTCCACTTTCTTGTTTTATACAAGAAACAGGTTCAGGGCATGGGAATCCCATGGCCAAGATCCCACATGTATAAGCCGCAGGTTCGAATCCAGGTTTTCTTCTTCCTGGTCGGAGTTTTTCCCATTGCATCATTTTGTCTTTTCTGTTCTCTCTCTTTCTGAAAATGTGTTTTCCAAAGTAAATGTGACTGAATGCACCCTTAGTGGAGTCCCTTTCAGAGAGCCTGATCCCCCGGAGGATGGCCTGCTGGAGACTCTGCCATGGTCTGTCCCGGCCCATCTACCTAACGTTTGAGTCTCTCACCAAGAGACACACTGTCAAAAGATACCATATTTCACTGGACAGCTTAGGAAGCTTTGGAGAATATTTGTATCTTGTTTGCTATGGTGCAAGTGTGTTGATTTCAAAGTTTTTTTCCGGTTGTTTTTTGTTTTGTTTTTATCTCATTTTTAGCCAATGAAGATAGGTGTGCTCTCAGATAAACTGTCACAAAAATCCCTTAAGGTGTTCAAAATGAGGCAAAAGAGGAAAACAATATTAAAATGCAAAGCAGTTATTTTATATGAAAGGCTGCAAATGTTTTGCAAAGGCTGTGCGTTTTGCTGGGAAAATATGTAGGTGAAGGTGACATTGGGTGATGTGAAGTGCTGCCAAGGTAAATTCACTCCGGACAAGTTGATTAAGGTACCTAGTTCTGCGCCTCATTTCCCACAAGAGGAGGGGATGGGGAGCCTTCAGGGGTCAGTGGCGTAATTTCAACCTCTATATGTGGCAGGCGTGGCCCTCTCCTCTTGTCCGTCTGCACTCCCTCCCTGCGGGATCACACTAGCCTATGGCCTTAAACACTTTCAGTGGCTCCCAGGTCTGCTCTGTGCTCCTGACCTGCCACGAACTCAGGACTGAGAGTTCACTTGACCGTTCACTTGGAGATCTAAGGGGTGTCTCACATTAAGACACTAAGTCCAAACAACCAGAACTGTTGCTCCCCCCCCCATCACCCCTCCCATCTCAAGCCCTTCCCCTTGGCATGTGGGAACATCTTCCACAGGATCGTTCAGACAGAACAGCCTCTCTAGCAGCTGGGATTACAGGCACGAGCCACCATGCTCGGCTGATTTTTGTATTTTTGGTAGAGATGGGATTTCACCATATTGGCCAGGCTGGTCTCGAACTCCTGACCACAGGTGATCGGCCGGCCTCGAACTCCTGACCACAGGTGATCGGCCGGCCTTGGCCTCCTAAAGTGCTGAGATTACAAGCGTGAGGCACCATGCCTGGCCCACTCAGTTTTAAACACCCCCGACCAGTAGGCATTCTCACACATATCTTCATCACTTTCATCACCATCTGAAAGGACACTGCTTACCTGCTTGGTTCCTTGTTGATTATCCGTATTCTCCCACCACCGCCAAAGCCCTCCTTCCGCCCTCCACTGCTCCCAGGATGTAAGCCCCATGAAGGCAGGGACTTTATCTTGTTGACCCCATGTTCCTATTCTGTAGAACAGTGCCTGGAACACAGTAGGTGCTCAATAACTAGTTACTGAGTGAATAATGAAGGGCTTCAGGCTGCCCAGATGCCCAGAAATGCACCCCCTATCCAATGCCCCAGCCCCTTTTTGGCCACCCCCCGTGGCTGCAGGACAGCTTAGACCTGCTCCCCATCCCTCTGCATGAGCAGGCATCATTCCTGGCACCCCTCTGAGCCTCTTTTGCTCTCCCGGAAAATGGAGATGCCCACTTCTGTCTCAGAAGGTTGTGAGTAATGAAGGTGACGTGCTTAGTGGGGTGCCTGGTTTGTGGCGGGCCAATGACACAGGGGAGAATTGTCAGGCTGGGATGGGGGGACGGGGGTCCTTCTGCAGGCCATGCTGAGGTTCAGAGAGGCTCAGCCACACACAGACCCTGGTCCTCACCCCATCCTGCTGCCTCTTGCCACGGGACTCCCAGGCGCTCGCTGTGACCTGTGGAGGTGAAGGGTGTGCCCAGCCGCCCCGCTCTGCTTGTCTGACATCTTTCCTGTTTGCAGACCGAGGCTCCGTTACTGATCCGGCCCTACTTGGCAGACATGACACTCTCTGAAGTCCACGTTGTCATGACCGGAGGCTACGCCACCATTGCGGGCAGCCTGCTGGGCGCCTACATCTCCTTTGGGGTAGGTAGTGCCCTCCTTCTGCTTGGCTATGTTGAGGACCTGAAGCCCATCTTTGTGGGAGCCCCACACAGCTCCTGGCCGGAGCAGGCCTCGGATCTTCTCTCTTGGGCCTGCTGTGCTGGTGAGAGGAGCGGCTTCCCCTGAGCCAGGCAGGCCAGTGGGCTGGACCATTTGCTCAAGTTTCGCACATGGCCACCTAGGGCAAAGCATCCCGGTGTTCTGTTTACTGAGTGCATTCTAGGTACCAGGCAATATGCTAGAGTTTTAATATCCCCATTTCCAGAGGAGAAAATTGAGGCTCAAGTGTAAGTGAGGTGCCCAAACCCAGATCTGTCTGACTGCAAAATTCATCTCATTTCTCCAGTCTCACACCTGGACTGGCCCTAGAGATCTGTCCCCTCCTCCCCTTCCCCACACTCTCTCTGGGCTCAGGCCCTGCCTCTGCTCTTAAATTGTTGCTTATGCAGTTTACACAGCACAAAGCATTTGTAGGTCAAATTCCAGTGGTGTGAACTAGGCCCTTAAAGCAATCTCAGTGCTACTGCATGGCAGGCAGAGAAGAATTTTCAAATGCATCCCTGCAAAATGCCCAGTAATAATGCTTTGCATTCGTAAAACACCTTGTGCTTTCACAGGCAAATCTTCAAAGGTCTCAATTTTATTTCCTTAACTGTCAAAGAAATTCTTGCTTATTGCAGAAGCAAATAAGTTTTTAAATCTCTTTCTTAACCCCACTTCCCACAGGTAACTGCTTTTATTTATTGATTTATTAATGTAATTTTTTTTTTTTTTCTGAGACAGAGTCTTGC
>NW_016107610.1:2644579-2680415 GCF_001604975.1 Cebus imitator
AGAAAAGACAAGGAAAGAAAAGAAACAGTGGGGGTGGGACCAGCATAGTGCGTGGCAGCAAGCCTCATAGGTGATTCTGATGCTCACTGAATTTGAGACCCATGGACCTAAAATGTCATTCCAAATCTGTCTGTGTAAGTAGTCTTTCAGGTATATACGCCTGAGTACTCACATACTTTTTTAATTTTTTTTTTTAAATAAAATGAGAATCATTGATCAAGAGAAAATAGCTCATAAATTATAAAAAGATATTCAAGCTTACTGTTGTTTAAAGGAATTAAGACAATAATAACTTATCTTTCTTCTAAGTGATATGCAACCCTTTACGTGTCTCCAAATGGCAAGAGTGTGGTACTCATCCACTCATGATGAGAGTTTAATTTACTGTAACCTTTCTGGTGAACACCTATCAGTCAATTTATTTTTTATTTATTTGATTATATAGATCACTTAAAATATTTTATTTTTTCCTTTTTAACTTCCCACATGACACCAACATATATTTTTATATATATATATATATTTGTATATATATTTAGAGACAGAGTCTCCCTCTGTTGCTCAAGCTGGAGCACAGTGGTGCAATCACAGCTCACCACAGCCTCAAACTCCTGGGCTCCAGCAATCCTCCCACCTCAGCCTCCTGAGTAGCTGGGACTACATGTGTGAGCCACCACCTCTGGCTATTTTTTCTTTTTTTCAGTAGAGATGGGGTCTTGCTGCGTTGCCCAGGCTGGTCTTAAGCTGGGCTCAAGCAATCCTCCCACCTTGGCCTCCCAAAATATTAGGAATATAGGCATGAGCCACTGCACCCAGCTTCAATCACTTTAGAAATACTCTTTCCCTTTGATCCAGCTAGAAAGATTGTGATATAGAGATATTCTCACAAATGTTCAAGAAATGCAAATTTTCAACATTATTTGCAAAAGCAAGAAAACTGGAGAGCCTAAATGCCCAGCAGTACAGTCATGAGCTGGGTAAGTTGCTGCCAAAAGGCGGTGGCATTCAGCGTGAAAGCGAGGTGGCTTGTGCGTGTTTATTGGAGAGTGACCCTGCCCTGCCTTTGCCCCCCTCCCAGGCTCTCTGGATGTTGTGTGTGGTGGGGGGTGACCACAGAGTGACCTACACTGTCCCCTTCTGCAGTTCCAAATTCCAGCTGTCTCTCTCATCTCTGTTCCTGGGGATGACGAGGGATGGGTGAAAGGGCAGCCAGCCTGCCCCTCCACCTCTCCTTCACTCCAGACACCTGGGCCACACCAAGAACCTCACTGTCTCTACCTCCCACAGAGTTGTCTGGCAGGGCCAGCTGTTGCATGACTTTTCAAGAAGTCTCCCTGTGCTCAGGGGCTTTGGATTCTGGGAGGGCGCCCTCCCATCTAGAATTCTAGAGACTCTCATCTGGTTTGCACCTGTCTCGCTGGGGCCTAGAAAGGGCTCGTTAGAGCTGGTGCACTCCCCACCACCAATTGTTTTTGGAAGTGTAGGGGCCAAGGGGAAATTTCCCCTATACCCTCTGAAGGTCACTGAAAACTCAACTCACAAAAGACAGATTAATAGGAGGAAGGCACACAAATTTATTTAATATATACACACGCGAGCCTTCAGAACGAAGACCCAAAGATACAGGGAAGATCGTCCATTTTTATGCTCAGGTTCAACAAAGCATGGACAGCCACATAGAAATAGAATTGGACAGAGTGTGACCTAATACTAATGGACTCAGTGGAGGAGAAACAGCAAAGCCCGTCTGTCTAGACCCTTCTTGGCTCTCTGTGCGTGCATTTGTTCCTTTGGCATATGGGGCAAGATCATCACTGGAAGGGGGCCTTATGACCTCCAGTCAAACAAGGAAGGTAGTTAATTTATTTATGGCCAGTTTGTACCCAGAAAGGCAGAGGGAAGGCAGAGCACTGTTTTTGGCGTTATGGCTGGCTCTGGGTAAAAGAGCTTCTGGTCTCTGGGCCCTGCCTTGGGGAAGAGGGATTCTGGTTTCTATGGCTAGCCTTGGGGAAGAATTGGACTGAACGATGGGAGAGCAGGAGAGAAAGACTTCTTCCCAGGCTGCTTCTGAACCCTTCATTTTTGGGTATTGTTTTCAAAGTCTCAACAGAAGAAATTCGATGTTTCAAAAATGGAAACCCAAAACTTTGTTCCTGAAACTTTTTTCATGACAGGATATTGGGGGAGGGGATGCCGTACTATTTTCAGAACTTAGGGCTTTAAATGTCTTAACCTGGCTCTGGTCCCCTCAGCCGACGAAAAGAATAACCCTGGTGTTCTTCTAGTCATTACTTAAAACGCAGCCCTCCTTCCTGCCCTTTCTCAGGCAAAAGTCCAGGCCCAGCCCTGGGCCGTCTGGCTTCCCCATTGGCGGGGGCCTGGGTACCCATGTCCCTTTACCTACACAGAATGGGCAGAGGCAGCCAGGATCAGCCCTAGGGGCCCTTGAGCCTCCACTCACAGTCTCTGGTTTGGAAGCCCCAGGCTGCAACCACAGCTGGCCCAGAGGAAGAGGCCTAACAGCCTGTCAAACCTTCCTTCCCTTCAATCTCTGGATCTGCCCCTAGTCTTGTCTCCAGTGCAGCTCTCTTCTGCCCCCACCTGGCTCATGACAGTCACTGCACCACCCCTGCAAGGCACTCCCTCTACCTTCCCTCAGTGAGTTCCTCAGTATCTTTGGTTCTGCCCTCAGCCCCTGAATCCCAGAAGGGTCTTTTTTGCTCTTTCCCCCAAGCTCCCAGATCCCTTTTTTTCTTTGAGACAGAGTCTCCCTCTGTCACCCAGGCTGGAGTGCAGTGGCTGGATCTCGGCTCATTACAACCTCCACCTCACAGGTTCAAGCAATTCTCCTGTCTGTCTCCCAAGTAGCTGGGATTACAGGGCCCACCATCATGCCCAGCTAATTTTTGTATTTTTAGTGGACACAGGGTTTTACCATGTTGGCCAGGCTGGCCTTGGACTCCTGACCTCAGGTGATCAGCCCATCCCGGCCTCCCAAAGTGCTGGGATTACAGGCACTGTGCCGGGCTTCCAAGTCCCAGATTCATAAGACCACTTTGTAGCTCAATTTCTGTCTCCCTTCTTCACACATCCCTCCTATTGCTAATATCTGGATATTTCTAGACCTCACTGTCCAAAACAGTAGCCACCAACCACACATGACTATTGAGCACTTGAAATGTGGCTAGTCATACTAAAAAAAAATTTTAAGATGTTTTATTTGTAGTTTTTATCTTGTCATCTATATTGATAATTTTATATTGATTACATGGGTGGAAAGAAAATATTTTGGATATATTGGGTTAAATAAAACATTATTAAAATTAATTTAACTTATTTTTTTTCCTTTTTAAAATGTGGCTACTAGGCTGGGCGCATGGCTCATGCCTGTAATTCTAGTACTTTGGGGGGCCAAGGCAGAAGGATGACTGAAGCCAGGAGCTTGAGAACCAGCATGGGCAACATAGGGAGACCCCATCTCTACAAAAAATTGAAAAATAAAAAATTAGCTGGGCATGGTGGCACACATCTATAGTCCCAGGTATTCGGGAGGCTGAAGCAGGAGGATCACTTGAGCCCAGGAGGTTGAGGCTATAGTGAGCCATGATCATGCCATTACACTCCAGCCTGGGTGACAAGTGAGACCCTTTGGGTCAGAGAGAAGGGCCATGGGCAGGCATGGGCCCTGGGATGCTAGGATGGAAGGCTCTCCTGACCAGGTGCCTGGGAGGCAGGGCTGGGGAACGTCACAGAGTGGAGTAGCTGGCAGTGGGGAGGTGGGTGTGGGCTGGCCCAGTGCCCAGGGAGCCCTGCCTGTGCAGGACTCAGCCCTTTCCATGATGAGCTAGAAACTACCAACTGCGGCATTTGAGGTGGTGACCACAACTGGCCCACCCAGGGGACAGTGTCCAGGAACGTGAACTGCAGGGTGTGTTCCCTGCTGTGACCCAGGTTTACAAACCAGATGTGATCTATAAGTCCGAGGAAGGGGCAGGGTCCTGACTGGTGGAAGGAAAATCCCAGGATTCCAGGTGTGTCACCATCCCAGCTGGGGCTGGGCAACTGAGGAGGAAGCAAGTGAAGTCCCAAAGCCCCACCCAGAAAGTCCAGAAAGGACACCTGACCCAAGTGGGCTTCATCTAGCAAAAGGCAGGGGCCCAGGCTTGTGTGCCCAGTTTCCACACAGGGCCCTGGCGAGGTATCAGGCAGCTGCCAATTCTTCTTCATGTTTTAAGGGGTTTTGTTGGTGCTTAAAAAGAAACAACTAGGGGCCGGGTGTGGTGGCTCACGCCTGTAATCCAAGCACTTTGGAGGCCAAGGCAAGTGGATCACCTGAGGTCAGGAGTTCAAGACCAGCCTGACCCACATGGTGAAACCCCGTCTTAAAAAAAAAAAAAAAAAAAAGAAACAACTGGGGTTTAAAAAAAAAAAGGACACAAGACCTGGGATTCAGAGCCTGAGAGGGTCTCCAGCCTAGCTTCTCAGCAGCAGGCTTGGTACTTCCCTGAGATGGTAATAAGGGGCCCCCATGCTCTGTTCTCTGCTTTTTTTTTTTGAAACAAAGTCTCACTCTGTCACCCAGGCTGGAGTACAGTGGTGTGATCTCAGCTCACTGCAACCTCTGCCTTCCGTGTTCAGGTAATTCCTGTGCTTCAGCTTCCCAAGTAGGTAGGATTACAGGTGTGTGCCATCATGCCAGGCTAATTTTTGTATTTTTAGTAGGGATGGAGTTTCACCATGTTGGCCAGGCTGGTCTCGAAATCCTGACCTCAAATGATCCATCCCGCCTTGGCCTCCCAAAATCCTGGGATTACAGGTGTGAGCTACCACGCCCAGCCTCCCCTCTGCTTTCATCAGCCAGAGTGTCTATCTTCAACTTACTTCTCTCCTCCTTTTTCTAACCCTTGAGAATACAGTTGGCTTATTACAAACTTTAAGACGAAAACATCTATTTTTCTTTTCTTTTCTTTTCTTTTTTTTGTGAGACAAAGTCTCGCTCTGTTGACCAGGCTGGAGTGCAGTGGTGTGATCTTGGCTCACTGCCAGCTCTGCCTCCTGAGTTCAAGCAATTCTTCTGCCTCAGCCTCCCAAGTAGCTGGGACTGCAGGCACGCGCCACCATGCCCAGCTAATTTTTGTATTTTTGGTAGAGATGGGGTTTCACCATGTTGGCCAGGATGATCTCCATCTCTTGACCTTATGATCCACCAGCCTCGGCCTCCCAAAGTGTTGGGATTACAGGCGTGAGCCACCGCACCCGGCTGATTTTACTTTTTTGTTTATTTAAAAAAATATATTGCTGTGGACATTTTGAAAGATACCAAAATGCAGAAAGAAAAGAATATTGGCCAGGTGTGGTGGCTCACACCTGTAATCCCAGCACTTTGGGAAGCTGAAGCAGGTGGATCACGAGGTCAGGAGTTTGAGACCAGCCTGGCCAACACAGTAAAACCCCATCTCTACTAAAATTAAAAAATTAGCTGGGCTTGGTGGTGCTCATGTGTAATCCCAGCTACTCCGGAGGCTGAGGCAGGAGAATTGCTTAAACCCTGGAGGTGGAGGTTGCAGTGAGCCGAGATTGTGCCACTGCACTCCAGCCTGGGTGACAGAGCAAGACTCTGTCCTGGGGGAAAAAAAAAAAAAAAGGAAAAAAGAAAATCACCCTTGGCCCCACCAGCCAGGGACAGTGAATTCATTGGCATTTCGGTGTATTTTTTTCTGCTCTTTCCATGCATCAGTTTGGAGTCTGTTTCCCCACTGCCCCCTGTTTTGGTCGTTCTCTACCTGCAATGTTGTAGGGCCTTTCCCACATCACTGTGAGGCCTTGGTGACCTTCATTTTTAATGACAGCTGGACGATGCTTAGCCATTCTTTACCGTTAGATGTCTGAGCTGGTTCTAGTTTCCCTGCTTGGTAAATGATGCAGTGATGTGGGGGAAACATGTCATTTATCTCTGTGGAAAAGAACAGAGAATCGAGGGGTTTGGGGTCACAGTGAAGATAAAAATTCAGGAAGGGAGAATCACAGGGGACGACATTGCTCTGCCATCTTGCTGAGAAGGTTTTTTACAGCGTGGGTCCCAGAAGGAGACTCAGGGCCAAATGGTGGTTGTTTAGAGGCAGATTTCCTGAGAAGGAGTTCTCACACTGCAGGATTCGGTGTGATGGGCTGCCTTGCAGTGGTGAGTTCCCCGTCCCAGTAAGCATTTAAAGAAAGAACCTAGAGAGGGGGTACATTCCTACACTGGTACATACCTACACTAAGGTGGAGCTCGGTGAGCTGTTAAATCCATTTCACTTCCACTCTCAGGTTCTAGATCTTTGTCTGAAACCATCACAAATTCTTTCACTAAGGGGGAAACCTCAGCTAACGGGGATTAGTGGTCAACAGTGACGGCCTAAAAAGGAAGAAAGAACCTTGAACTTGGAGCCAAAAGATGTGATGGGCTCTAATTCCTTCTCTTCCTTTACTTTGGGCAAGTCACATTGAATCCTTTGGAGTCTCAGTTTCCTTGTCCGTAAAATGAGGATAACAATATTCGTCATTCCTAAGTTAGAGAAGCACCAGGAAGAAACAGAAGGTGCTGTACATACAGCCTGTGAGCTTTTACGCATAAAAGGTATTATAATAACGATGATAGCAGTTGTGACAATGGGGACATGCCAGTGGGACAGAGTATACATGTGCCCTTGCTGCCCTGGGCCGTACTTCTTGGTCACCAGCATTTCTCCTGGCTGCCCACCTGGATCCCACACTCTCACTTTTGCAGATCGACGCCACCTCGCTGATCGCAGCCTCCGTGATGGCTGCCCCTTGTGCCTTGGCCCTCTCCAAGCTGGTCTACCCGGAGGTGGAGGAGTCCAAGTTTGGGAGGGAGGAAGTGAAACTGACCTACGGGTGAGCACAGCAGGAGGTCCTGCAGAGGGCGTAGTGGTACAAGGTGCGGCGGCAAAGCAGGGGGTCCTGTTCTCTCTGTTCGTCACCGTCTTCCACCAGCTCCGGACGGTCGCTCCTCTTTCCCTGCCCTAGTTTGGCTTCATTTGCTGTCTTAGTCTGTTTTCTGTTGCTTATAACATAATACCTGAAGCTTGGTAATTTGTAAAGAATAGGAGGCCGGGCGCGGTGGCTCACGCCTATAATCCCAGCACTTTGGGAGGCCAAGGTGGGTGGATGAAGTCAAGAGATCAAGACCATCCTGGTCAACATGGTGAAACCCCTTCTCCACTAAAAATACAAAAATTAGCTGGGCATGGTGGCGTGTGCCTGTACTCCCAGCTACTCAGGAGGCTGAGGCAGGAGAATTGCTTGAAGCCGGGAGGCGGAGGTTATGGTGAGCCAAGATTGCGCCACTGCTCTTCAGGCTGAGTAACAAGAGCAAAACTCTGTCTCAAAAAAAAAAAAAAAAAAAAAAAGAATAGGAATTTATTTCTTATAGTTATGGAGGCTGAGAAGTCCGAGGTTGAGGGGTTGTATCTGGTGAGAGCCTTCTTGCTGCTGGGGATTCTGCAGAGTCCCAAGGTGGCACAGGGTGTCACATGGTGAGAGGTTGCGGGGTGCCGGGCAGTGAACTGAGTATGCTAGCTCAGATCTCTCTTCCTCTTCTTAAGAAGCCGCCAGTCAAGGCCAGGCGCAGTGGCTCATGCCTGTAATCCCAGCACTTTGGGAGGCTGAGGCAGGTAGATCACTTAAGGTCAGGAGTTTGAGACCAGCCTGGCCAACATGGTGAAGCCTGTATCTGCTAAAAATACAAAAGTTAGCTAGGCATAGAGTCTCACGCTTGTAATTCTAGTGACTTGGGGGGCTGAGGCACGGGAATTGCTTGAATCTGGGAGGTGGAGGTTGCAGTGAGCCTACATGGCACCATTGCACTCCAGCCTGAGCAACAGAGCAAACCTCCATCTCAAAAACAAAACTAAACTAAACAAAAAGCCACCAGTCCTACTCCTGTGATAACCCATTATCCCATTAATCCATTAATCCAAAATTCAGGAATGGATTCACCCATTCAGTAGGGCAGAGCCCTCATGACCCAATCAATCACCTCTTAAAGGCCCCAACTCTCAATACTGCCACATTGGGGATTAAGTTTCAACATGAGTTTCCGAAGGGCAAACATTCAGACCACGGCATTTGCAAAAATGCACACTCCAATTCTCACATCTTAATTTCCAGTGTCTGACCAGCAGGAAGCAATGGACCAGGTGAGGCTTGGGAGTGTGGCCTGGTTCTTGGCGCTGTGGCCTGTCGTGTGTTCATGTTGAGGAAGGTCATCGAAAGGCCCCATGCCACCGTGTCTATGTGCCTGAGCTCTGACCACACAGGGTACCAACCACCCATTGACATGCTGAGTGCCATCTTTGATTTCACTCACCTTCCGATATCCTGTCATAGTCTTAATAACTGTTAGATAACATTTAAACCTTAAACAGTGTTGAAAAGGCACCATGACAGACACACGCTTGGGCACACCCCAGCCTCACAACCTTCTGAAGCACTGAGCAACCTGTCCCATGGAAGTGTAATGTGAGCTGCACCTGTCATTTTCTAGTAGTTGTCCTTTAAAAAGTCAAAAGAAATGGGTGATTTTAGTAACCCATTTTACTTAACCCTGTACACGCCAAGGTATTGTCATTTCACCATGTAACCGGTACAAGAATTATTGAGATATTTTGCCTTTTTCGGTACTAAATCCTCAAAATCTGGTCTATATTTTGCACTTACAACAAATTCAATTCAGACAGCCTCCTGTCACATTCGGCTAATGGCTTCCATCTTGGACAGTTCAATGCTAGAAACCTGGACCTTGTCCCAGTGCTTTGGCCAACCCCTTTTTCTCTCTGTCTCAGGGAAAATGAGCAATTCCTGCTCTGAAGTGCTCTTCCAGGGTTCCTATTTGCGCCTGTAAGATAGGGACCCTCGCTGGTTGTGGAGACAGGCCAGTAACAATTGTTCTCGATCCCAACGACAGAGATGCTCAGAACCTCATAGAAGCAGCCAGCACTGGGGCCGCCATCTCCGTGAAGGTGGTTGCCAACATCGCTGCCAACCTGATTGCGTTCCTGGCCGTGCTGGCCTTCATCAATGCTGCCCTCTCCTGGCTGGGAGACATGGTGGACATCCAGGGGCTCAGCTTCCAGGTGCGTTTCTGGTCACCACGCTCGGTCTGTAGAGAGGATGGCCCCAGGTGGTGGTGTATGGTGGCTGGAGGCCCTGCAGAGTCTAGGCCCAGCCCTCAGTGCCAGCCACACCCTTGTCCCCTCAGCTCATCTGCTCCTACATCCTGCGGCCTGTAGCCTTCTTGATGGGCGTGGCCTGGGAGGACTGTCCAGTGGTAGCTGAGCTGCTGGGGATCAAGCTGTTTCTGAACGAGTTTGTGGCCTATCAAGAACTCTCCAAGTACAAGCAACGCCGCCTGGCAGGAGTCGAGGAGTGGGTCGGCGCCAGGAAGCAGTGGATCTCCGTGAGTGGCCCAGTCCCTTCCCTGTGGCAGGCGATGACATGGCACAGCTGCTCCTGAGGGCCCCTGGTGGCTGCTCTCCTGCTTCCTGGGCCTGGCTGGAGGGGTGCTTCCCCACCACATCCTATAGTCCCGGGAGACAGGACGGCTTCGGGCTTCGCTGCCATCTGAGGCGTGGGGAGAGAGCCCTGTGGGATGTCTGAGACCCAGGTCTAGATGGGTTGCCCTTCACTGTGGCCTTGGGCCAGCCACAGCACCTTTCCTCTTCTGTGGAAAACGGGGTAAAATACCTGCCACATCTACTCCAAAGGCATACCCATTCGCATCTAACAAGCTGCAGAGTGTGTGAGTTCAGGAGACTTCACTAACACCTTCGCTGTTTTGTTTTTTTTTGAAATGGAGATTCGCTTTTTCAGCCCAGGCTGGAGTGCAGTGGCACATTCTCACCTCACTGCAACCTCCACCTCCCAGATTTCAGCGATTGTCGTGCCTCAGCCTCCCTAGTAGCTGGGACTACAGATACCTGCCACCATACCCAGCTAATTTTTGTATTTTTAGTAGAGATGGTGTTCACCATGTTGGCCAGGCTGGCCTGGAACTCCGGATCTCAAATGATCCATCCTCTTCAGCTTCCCAAAGTGCTGGGATTACAGATGTGAGCCACCACACGTGGCCATCACCTTCACTGTTAATATAGTGGATTCAGTGCAGGGGTTGGTCCTTTCTGTCAAAATTTATTTTTAAATTCTATAAAAGATCTATAAGATTAACCGTTCTAAAAGAATAACATTATTGAGAATGAAAAAATTACCTATAATATCACCATCCCAAATAGTAATTATTGTTGTTTCTTACATTTTCTTCCATTCTTTTTAAGAGAGAGTTTAGGCCAGGCGCAGTGTCCCATGCCTGTATTCCCAGCACTTTGGGAGGTCAAGGTGGGAGGATCACTTGGGGCCAGGAGTTCAAGACTAGTCTGGGCAACATAGTGAGACCCTGTCTTTACTCAAAATTTTAAAAATTGTGAGATGTGGGCCAGGTGTAGTGGCTCATGCCTGTAACCCTAGCACTTTGGGAGGCCAAGGTGGGCAGATCATGAGGTCAGGAGTTCAAGACCAGCCTGGTCAACATGATGAAACCCCATCTCTACTAAAAATATAAAAAATTAGCTGGGCATGGTGGCGGGCGCCTGTAATCCCCGCTACTTGGAAGGCTGAGGCAGGAGAATCACTTGAAATTGGAAGGCAGAGGTTGCAGTGAGCCAAGGTCACGCCACTGCACTCCAGCCTGGACGATAGAGCGAAACTCTGTCTCAAAAAAAAAAAAAAAAATTTTCATGGTGCAGTGGGGCATGAATGTAGTCCCAGCTGCTTGGGAGGCTGAGGCAGGAAGATGGCTTGATCCCAGGAGTTTGAGGGTGTTATGAGCTAGGATTGTATCACTGCCCTTCAGCCTGGGCAACAGAGCAAGACCCTATCTTTAAAAAAAAAAAAAAGAGGAAAAGAGAGAGCTAACATAGTTGCTGCTGTAGCAGCCATCCTGTGCTGTAGCCAGCTGTGTTTTTACTTAGTATTATAACATAAGCATCATTTTTTATATACGTGTCCTAACATACCCAAGCCCCTGCTGTTGGGCCATTCAGACAATTCTATTATTTGGTTTTTATCCGCATGTTGAAATGAGTCTTTTTGTGCGTATAGCTCTTCCTTTCTCTCAGAGCGTTTCTGCCGCGTTCCCAGGTGTGGGCTGACTGAATCCCACATGCGTCTTCACGTGGCTACAGCGGCCGAAATCACCAGCACCAGCTGTGCCCATGAGCGTTTATTTCACCACACGGCTAAACCGCCGGGAGTAGCTTCTTTTTAAAAACAAGGTTCCCTACTTTAATGAGCAAGTAATAGCTCATTGTTTTCATCTGCATTACTTCAGTGACTGACAACTTTCAACAGGAAGTTCTTTTTCTTGTCTTTTAAATTCCTTTTTAAATTGTAAAGGAATGGACTCTGTAGGTTTTTAAAAAAAGAAAGTTTGTGGCCACCCACCCTGGCTCATGCCTGTAATCTCCGTACTTTGGGAGGTAGATCACTTGAAGTCAGGAGTTTGAGACCAGCCTGACCAACACGGCAAAAACCCTCGTCTACGAAAAATAGAAAAATTTTAATTTTTTTCTGCCCGTGTGGTGGAACACGCCTGTAGTCCCCGCTACTCCCGAGGCTGAGGCACAAGAATCGCTTGAACTTGGGAGGTGGAAGTTGCAGTGAGCTGAGACTGCACTCTAGCTTGGGCAGCAGAGCAAGACTCTGTCTCAAAGACAAACAAACAAAACAAAACAAAACAAAACAAACAGGTGCAGTGACTCACACCTGTAATCCCAGCACTTTTGGAGGCCAAAGCGGGCGGATCACGTGAAGTCAAAAGTTCGAGACCAGCCTGGCCAACATGGTGAAACCCCGTCTCTAGTAAAAATACAAAAAATTAGCCAGGCTTGGTGGCAGGTGCCTGTAATCTCTGCTACTCAGGAGACGAGGCAGGAGAATCTCTTGAACCTGGGAGGTGGAGGTTGCAGTGAGCTGAGATTGTGTCATTGCACTCCAGCCTGGGCAACAAGAGTGAAACTCCATCTCAAAAAAAAAAAAAAAAAAAAAAAAAAGGTTTGTATAGAGTCAAGTTTCCCCTCCCTGCTTTCTCTTACCTCTGGTCTCACCCGTCCTCAGAGGTTAATGGAGGGCACACCCCTTCCTGTTCTTTTATTTATTTAATTTTCATGGGTACCTAGTAGGTGCATATGTTTCTGTGGTAAGTGAGGTGTTCTGATACAGGCACGCGGTGTAAAAATATGGAATCCTTCATGAATTTGCACATTATTCTGCACAGGGGTCGTGCTACATTCCTCTGTATCGTTCTGATTTTAGTATGTGTGCTGCTGAAGCACTTCATGATCTTTTTTATGAGCTTCACTCCTTCAGCAAGTATTTGTTGAGTCCACTTAGGTGGCAGGCCTCCTGCTAGGCATGGGGGATAACAAGGAGAATTAGACAGACGTGGCCCTGGTCTCTTGGAGCCGACATCTAGTGAGAGACACAGGCAAACACAAGAAAGCAAAAGAACAACAATTAAAATAACAGCGATTGGGGTGAGTTATTTGAAGGAAAAAACAGGGCAGGGTCTTCCTTTGGTGGACTGGTCAGAAAAGATCTCCCTGAGATGTGGCATTGAAGCCAAGACTTGGAAAAGGGATGAGCTAGGACAAGCTGGGAAAAGCATTCCAAAGGAAGGGGCACGTGCAAAGGCCCTTGGTATGCTTAGAGAACGGAGCAATGAGCACAGCTAGAGCAGGTGGTAATCACAGGCCAGGAAGCAGTCAGAAATCACTGAAGATTTGACATTTTGAATTTTAAGACCATGACTGGTGGCCAGGTGTGTTGGCTCACACCTGTAATCCCAGCACTTCGGGAGGCTAAGGCAGGAGGATCACTTGAGACTAGGAGTTCAAGATCAGTCCTGAAAACAAAGCAAGACCCCGTCTCTACAAAAAATTTAAAAATTAGCCAGGTGTAGTGGTGCACGCCTGTGGTCTCAGCTACTTGAGATGCTGAGGATCACTTGCGCCCAGGAGACTGGGGCTGCAGTGAGCTATGATTTTGCCACTGCACCCCAGCCTGGGTAACAGAGCGAGACCCTGTCTCTGAAAGAGAGAGAGAGGGAAGAAGGTAAGGTAAGGTAGGTTGGGAAGGAAAGGGGAGGGGTGGGGAGGAAAGGGAAGGGAAGGAAAGGGGGGAAGGGAGGGAGGGAAGGAGGGAAGAAAAGGGAGGGAGGAAGGGAGGGAAAGAAGGGAGGGAGGGGCTGCTCTGTGGAACACAGCTGTAGGTGGGCAAGCAGAGATACATATTTTTTCCAATAATATTTGTATCAACTCTTCATGTTATAAAGACATTAACTTTTTTCTGTTATGTTTTCTACATATACTTTTCCTTTTTTTCCCCTTTATGTTGTATACGGAAATGTATTTTTAGTGTAGAACACTTGATGAATTTGCGTGTCATCCTTCGGTAGGGGCCATGCTAATCATCTTTGCATCATTGAAGTTTTAGTGTATGTGTATAAAAAGCACAGGAATTTGTTGTTTTTTTAATTTAAAAATTGTATTTACTTAGAAGCATTCAGAATGTCGACAAAACAGCAGTAACTTTTTAAAAAATTACAGAGTGATATGTACGCATGTATGTATGTATTTTTGGAGACAGGGTCTCACTCTGTCACCCAGGCTGGAGTGCAGTGGTACAATCACAGCTCACTGTAGCCTCTGCCTTCCGGGCTCAAGGAATCCTCCTACCTCAGCCCCTGTGTAACTGGGATTACAGATGTACACCACCACGCCTGGCTAACTTTTGTATTTTTTTTAGAGTTGGGGTCTTGCCATGTTGCCCAAGTTTGTCTCAAACTCCCAACCTCAAGTAATCCTTCTGCCTTGGCCTCCCACAGTGCTGGGATTATAGGCGTGAGCCACAACGCCCAGCCCAAGTGGTTTTCAGTTCATTGTATCAGCAATTATTTGTGTAAGCTGCATCAGAGACAACTAAATATAAAGGCACTACCATCCACATACGCAACTAATTTGTGCTGTGCGCCAAAAAGAGTGTGCTTTAAATTTCCGTGGCAATTTATAACCCTCATACGGCACCAGGCAAGGTTGGTGGCTATTGAAAATATTACCAGGACAGGGTTATCTAAAGACACATTGGGTAGTATGTTAACTATATGAGAAAAAAGACACTGTACAGTTTAAAAACAAATCTTTTTTTTTTTTTTTTTTGAGACGGAGTTTCGCTCTTGTTGCCCAGGCTGGAGTGCAATGGTGCGATCCCGGCTCACCGCAACCTCCGCTTCCTGGGTTCAGGCAATTCTCCTGCCTCAGCCTCCTGAGTAGCTGGGATTACAGGCACGCGCCACCATGCCCAGCTAATTTTTTGTATTTTTAGTGGAGAAGGGGTTTCACCATGTTGACCAGGATGGTCTCGATCTCTTGACCTCATGATCCACCTGCCTCGGCCTCCCAAAGTGCTGGGATTACAGGCGTGAGCCACCGCGCCCAGCCCTAAAAACAAATCTTACATGGCCTTATATTTTAATTTATTTCTTTAAAATGAATGCATTGAGTATTGGCAGGGGGCGGGGGGGTGGCGACGGTTAAATACATTATATATGAGAAAAAACCAAACTGCTAGAACCAGTTTATTCATCATCTTTGTTTTCATCTTTCCTTCCTCCTCATCCTCTTCCTCTTTCTCACGTTTCTCCCATTCTTTCTTTTTCTTGCTTGTTCAACCTTGAGAGCTCCCTTTTTTTGCTGCCCCAGGCTTCCCTTTAGCTCGGTGCGCAGCAATATCTTTTTGTATTTTTCGTTGAGCTTTGTGGATGTCTTTTCCTAAGGCTGCCTGTCCTCCTCCGTGGTTTTATAACCTCATGTTTCCTACTTTCTTTGCTATCTCACCAACAGATAGGCTGGGATGTTCTCCTTTGATTTTTGGGTAATGCTTGGAATAGAACAAGAAGAGGCCAAAGGAGGCCTCTTGGATGTGCTGGGATGCTGGAACTTCTTTTTTGTTTTCCCTGTAGGAAGGTTGTAAGTTTTCGTTTCCCTTTCCTAGCCAGCCTTGTCTGCCTTGACTGCGTCTTCAGATTTTCCTTTCTCTTTAGCGGACATGGTCTTCTGCCTCTGACTCTCTTAGAAAGCTCTGAGGAGTTGCCCGAAGCATCTGGGTGCTGCTTCTTGTGCCGCTGTCGACAAGCTTGGACAGGGAGTGCATATGATGACATTTCGCCTCTTGGCTTCTCAGAGTCTCCTCTGCTCTTGTTTAGCTATTTTCCTCAGTGAGGCACAGGGTCACCCAGTGTCTGTCAGCTCTCACTTGACCCAGCATTCGGGATTTTTCTTTTTTTTTTTTAACACAGATTTTATGCCAAATATTTTCTTTTGTGATTTCTTCTATTATTTCTAAACTTAGAAAGTTATCTGGAAAATGCAGCTGGGCACGGTGGCTCATGCCTATAATTCCAGCACTTTGGGAGGCCAAGGAGGTTGGGTCACTTGAGACTAGCCTGGCCAACATGGAGAAACCACGTTTGGTGAAACAACAAATATAAAACTTAGCCAGTGTGGTAACACACACCTGTAATCCCAGCTACTTGGGAGGCTGAAGCATGAGAATCGCTTGAACCCGGGAGGCAGAAGTTTTCTGAAAGAAAGAAAAAGAAAGAAAAAGCACGTTTTCTGGAAAGTGTTAAATTCCTGAAATAATGTGATGAGATAATTCAGACCATAAGCTTTGCAGTCAGAACTGAATTCAAATTCTGATACAACTACCTTCTTGCTGTGTGAACTTCCTTAGTTACTTAACTTCTCTGAGCCTCGGTTTGCTCCTCTCTAAAATAAGAGTAATAATACTCCCTTGTAACTATATTTATTATCCTATATTTTCTATCATTTCATGCTTAAAATGTTAATATTTATCTAGAATTTTTATATAGTATGCGGGAAGGCTCTATACCAATTTTTTTTTTATTTTAAAATTTTAATTTCTGTGGATACATAGTAGGTGTGTATATTTATGAGGTACATGAGATGCTTTGATGCACACCGGCATGCCATGTGTGATAATGACATCATGGAGAATGGGGTATTCATCCCCTCAAGCATTTACCTTTTGTGTTACAAACAATCCAATGATACCCTTATTTTAAAATGTACAGTTAAGTCATTGTAACTATAGTCACCTTGTTGTGCTATCAAATATTAGCTCTTACTCGCTCATTCTAACTTATTTTGTACCCATAAATCAATTTTGTTTTCAAATTATTTCATTTTGGCCCTTAAACCTTCTTTCTGGGAAATAGGACAGTTGTTAAGAACAAAAGGGAATAACTATCGTGTTTAAACACCTGCCCTCTGCCTGGTGTTTCCTGTATTTTACGTAATCCTCCTGACGGCTCTCCCAGGCAGGTACTATTATTCCCCCATTCTAGACAGGGAAACTGACACTGAGAGAAGCGACTGACTTGCTCCAGCTGATCTTGGTGAGCTAGTCCTGAAAGCCAGCCTGGCTGGGCTCCAAATCCCTTACTGTTTCCTGTAGGCCACACTCCCTCTCTCAGCCTGAGAGCAGTCACAGGAGTGCTATGTCCGGAAAGGGGCTGTCCACCCAGTCGCCCCAGGATACAACTTAGTAGGGCCAAAGCGAGAGGACTAAGAAAGGCTGAATCCCGTCTAGAAGGGCCGGTAATGAAGATTAAAAGGTTGAAGGACAGATGAAAGAGCAAAGCTATGTTTTTGATGTGGTGCCATTTGAGCTGATGTAGAGGTGGGATTGCAAGGCTGGGGAAGGGGCAGCACAGAGGGCTTGAAGATCAATTACAGGTAAGAAGTGGGTAAAGTTAAGGCCAGGGATCCTGGGTGTTATAGGGCCACCCCGGGCCCATCTGAGGGGAGCCCCTCCTCATGCATCTTCTGTATTTTCAGGTCAGAGCTGAAGTCCTGACGACATTTGCCCTCTGTGGATTTGCCAATTTCAGCTCCATTGGGATCATGCTCGGAGGCTTGAGTGAGTCTAATGGGGGCCTCACCAGTGTCTGGGAGAGCCAGAGACTTGAACTTGCTGGGGACATGGAGGCCTCAGTTGTCTCATTTTTCTAAAGCAGGGCCCAAGCAAGATGGCCGTAGAGGCCGTTCGTGGTGGCTTGTGCCTGTAATCCCAGCACTTTGGGAGGCTGAGGCGGGTGGATCACTCGAGACCAGCCTGGCCAACATGGCAAAACTCCATCTCTAATAAAAATACAAAAATTACCTGGGTGTGGTGGTGCACACCTATGATCCCAGCTACTCGGGAGGCTGAGGCACGAGGATGCTTGAACCCACAAGGCAGAGGTTGCAGTGAGCCAAGATCACACCACTATATTCCAGCCTGGGCGACAGAGCGAGATTTTCCTTCTAGCCCTAGAATTCTGAATCTCTGCTGCTGGTGGTGGCCTAGGAGGTCAGCACTTGAGCCTTGAAGGCCAAGCCTGGCTCAGGGGTGGGAGGTATGGTGCTGGCCTGTCCCCAAAGCTATGGTCTGCCTGTTCCCACACCCACAGTGGACAGGCAGGCAGGCCTGGTGAGGCCTAGGGTCGAAGACTCTGCACAGTTCTCAGTTCTTTACAAATAACATTTCCACTCCCGGCTGCTACCCTGCCTGGTGGTGAAATCACCCCATTTTACAAAGAAGGAAACTGAGTCTTGGAGAAGTGAAGCATGGCTCAGATCCCTCGGGTAGCGAGTGGCTGGACCTGCATTTCATCCCAGGTCTGCCTGGCTCCAAACTCAAATTCTTTTCCTGCGTCTGCCACGGATGGTGTGTGGGGAGGTGTGGGCATTGCCGCCAGGCCGAAGAGGGCTCCTGAGCTCAGCAAGTGGCCCGGAGGACAGCGTCTGTCCCTCTGGCCATCTATTAATAGAAGAGGAAGGGAGGTCAGCAGATGCAGCCGGAGCTAGAGAATGTGGCAGAGAGGGGCACAGCTTCCCTGGCCCTGAGTACTTCTGTCCCCTTGCAGCCTCCATGGTCCCCCAACGGAAGAGCGACTTCTCCCAGATCGTGCTCCGGGCGCTCTTCACGGGGGCCTGTGTGTCCCTGGTGAATGCCTGCATGGCAGGTGAGTGCAGGCCTGGCAGGCGCAGAATGTGGAACTCTGATTTTCTGGTTAGCCCGGGGGCCCTGCCCACCCACCTCTTTCCCCCCACAGGCGTCCTCTACGTGCCCAGGGGGGCTGAAGTCAACTGCATGTCCCTCCTGAACACGACCCTCGGCAGCAGTAGCTTTGAGGTGTATCAGTGCTGCCGTGATGCCTTCCAGAGGTAAGGGCATGAGCTATGGGGCCTGCAGGGGACCCCCCGCGATGGGGCATGGAATGGGGCCTGCAGGGGACCCCCCGCAATGGGGCACGGAATGCCTGAGTGCTGGGGGGGATGCCTTTGGTACCAGGGTGAGGGTAAAAATGTTATGGCTGCAGCTGATGGGGAAGTAAAGGCTCGAGGACCAGTGGAGGAAGGGTGGACCAGAGACTTGAAGCAATGTTCCCAGTGTTGCACAGCCTGGCCATGGCCAGCAGAGCCAGCCTGGAGCTCACACTGCAATCTTTGCTTTTTTTTTTTTTTTTTTTTAGCATCAACCCAGAGTTCAGCCCAGAGGCCCTGGAGAACTGCTGCCGGTTTTACAACCACACAGTCTGTGCATAGCGAGGACAGAACCTGTTTGTGCTTCTGACCTTCCCTTTCCCAGGGCCCTCCTCAGGGAAGCCAGAGACTCAGCCCCAGCTCAGCCCCACAACTGGGAAGGGGTCATGGACTGAATGTGCAGAGAGTGAGTGGGGACATCAGGAAGGACGTGTCCTACTGCACCTCTTTCCTCCTCCCCCATTTTCTACCTCCCCCAGTGTGAATTCTCAGGGTTACCTCTGCCTCCTCCTTCCCCTCCACATCCAAGCAGCACCCTGGTCCTCTCTCCCCGCCTCCCCTGGGGTCCCTCACATGCCCCTTCCTTTCTGTTGTGGGCGCACACCAAAGCCTCCTCCCCTCCCCACCTGGGCACCAGGATCTCTCTGTGGCTTCCCCTGCCAGGTGGTGTGGCCCCTTTCTCTGCTTTCAGAGACTCCCTTCCCACCTTCCCTCAGAGCGCTTCCCAAACTGAGGTCCCATGGCACACTCCCGGGAGGCGTTCGGAGGGTTCCGTGATCCACTAGACTTGGAAACACTGGGTCAAATAAACTTAGAGCGGGCTATTTGGACTTTTTGTTTATTTTTTTGTTTTTTAACTGTGGACTTGTCAGTGCTTGGTGTGGATATGAGGCTTTTTCCAAATTATTTAACCGTAAGAACTTTTTAAAATTATTATTTATTTTTATTCCACTGAACTTAGGAGCAAAGAACCTTTTTTTAAAGCCACGATCTCACTCTGTCACTCAGGCTGGAGTATGGTGGGGTGATCGTGGCTCACTGCAGCCTCCACCTCTCAGGCTCAAGCAATCCTCCCATCTCAGCCTCCTAAGTAGCAAGGACTGCAGGCACGTGCCACCATGTCCAGCTAATTTTTATGTTTTGTTTTGTTTTGCTTTTTGGTAGAGACGAGATCTTGCTATGTTGCCCAGGGCTGACTCAAGTGGTCTGCCCACCTTGGCTCCCCAAAGTGTTGGGATTACAAACGTCACTCACCGTACCTGGCCCGTAAGAAGCTTTTTGATGGAAGTATCTCAGGTGAAGATTTTATGGAATACAACTTGGGAAATATTGGCTAATCTTCAAACTGCTGTACTCTACATAGCTGTAATATTAGCAGATGCTCATGTGGCGCTGTGTGCCAGGCACTGTTCTCAGAGCCTTCTGTATTTTAACTCAATCCTTACAACTCCGTGAAGTACGTGTTAAATATCACTAGTTGAGGAATCAGAGGTGTGGACAGGTTAAGTCATGTGCCTAAAGGGACACAGTTGGGAAGAGGCAGAGGCAGGACTGGAGCCATGCCACCTAGTTCTGGGTGGTCCAGGGGTGTCCTGGGCCCATCTGAGGGGAGCCCCACCTCATGCATCCTCGATATTTTCAGGTCAGAGCTGAAGTCCTCATAACACAAACTGTGATCTGGAGTCTCTCTGTTGGGCTGCTGGTGTTTGGAGAACCCTGCCTTGGGGCCCACCCTCACCTCCTTCCCTGCCTTTCCTCCCCACCCCGAGCCCTCTGTGCCACTAGGAGAGGCCTGACGTTGCTCCCCTGCCTGCGTTTCTGGAGCTCCTGTCACCAGCGTGCCCTCTCCATCTCCCTGCCGCCTGTCCTGCTCCAATCTCAATTCTCATTTCCCCCTGCAGCTTTGGCTTCCATGACCTGCAATGCCCCCTGCCCTGTGGCTGCTGGGCCCCTGCACCCTCACCCCTACCTGCCAGGTTCAACTTCCTTCCCAGTTCGGGCTGGCCTTGGCCTCGGGCAGCGGGAGGATGGAGCCCTGGGCAGCAGTTTTTCAGCTCAGCCCCAGAGAGCCAGGTCTTGCTTCTGTTCTGCCACAGATTTGGGTTCCAGTGGGCAGCAGCCTTGCTCCCTGTGACCCCCACAGGGTGACCTGGGTCCCCAATCCTCAGGGCCTGTGTCCTTCCCTTAGCTCTGCAGAGTGGAGGCCTGGCTGGCCTCCTGTATCTCCAGCTAGGCTCTCACCTTCTCTCTGCAGCCCTCCTTCAGTCCCTGCCACCTGCTCCAGCTGTCCTTGGACTGTGGGCAGGTGCCCTGATGCTGCGGACTGTACAGTCCTCTCCGGGGATCAGCCCTCCGCCCCTTCCCCGCCCATCTGTTGGCCTCAGCTCCACCCGCTGGGTCATGGAACAGCCCAAGGACTGCCCTTGGCCTCCTTCTCTGAACTCCCTGCACACTCATCTCGTGGCCAGTGGCCTTCCCTAGAAGACTGCAGGCCCCTGGAATATAGGGCTCACAATGTACCCTGGTGTCTTAGTCAGTTTTGGCTGATAACCAAATGCCATAAACGGGATAGCTTATAAACAAAAAGGATGTATTTCTCACAGCTCTTGAGGCCGGGAAGTCCAAAATCAAGGGGCTAGAAGCTGCGGTGCCTGGTGAGAGCCTGTTTCTCGTAGGTGGCCCTTCCCCCTGTGTCCTCACATGGCAGCAGAGGCCAATGAGCTCCCTGGGGCCTCTGGCCTAAGGACACTAATCCCATTCATGTGGGCTTCTCCCTCATGACCTTATCTCTTCCCAAGGGCCCCGCCTCCTGATATCTTCACCCTGGAGGCTAGGATTTCAGCTTCTGAATTTTGAGGAGACATGAACATTCAGAACATAGCACATAGTAGTATAAGCTGTTAACAAGAGCGGACAGTGGGTGTGGGGTATATGAGAGCTCTGTGGTATTGGTGCGTTGTTTTATAAGTCTAAACTATTGAAAAATTTAAAAGTTTATTTTGAAAAAAAAAAAAACTGTGGATGCAGATGCTGTGTGACTTGTAATCCAGCCTGTGGGTAGCTCTGTCCTAGACAATGCATGCCCCAGTAGGCAACCCGCCAAGGTCTGTGAGTTGACCAGTGGGCCACATTGACCCTTCTTCTGCCCCTTTCTTCCCATGGTCGTGCTCTCACCTCCCCTACCCCCTCACTTTAATTCAAATTCATGCCTTCAGCTGAATGTTAATTAATACTGACCTCTTTGCAACCACATAAAGAATATCAGCTGCTTGAAATTACTTTAGACTCGGGATCAGTGAGCCCTGAGGTTGAACGGGACCTCAAACATTATTTTGAGGGTGTCTACCTCCCCACCCAGCTTTTCTGAGAGCGTGTACACCCACTGCATGGATGGCCTCTGTCACCGTGTTTTTATGTTTGAATCATGAGACTCCATTCCCATGAGGGATTTGCTATTGAACCAGGACTGAACGGTTGACTCAGGGCAGGCCAAATCTGTACTCTTGCCAATGGCCTTTCAGATTCTCAGGAAAGAATATGAATTATAAAACCCAGAAACAGAGCTGGGAGCTGAGTCACCACAGTGGGGCTATGGCTTGGAGCTGATCTCATTCCCTCAATCCCTGCAGCTCAGTTGTTCAGCTTTTCCTTGGATTCTGTGAGAGCCGAATTCATTCCAGAAATCCCCCTCTAACCTAAGCGAATCGTGAAAGTTCCTTTTTGTAATGAGAAGGACATTGCCGAGGATAGTCACTTTGCTAACCCACTGTTCTGCTTGATAGCAAGTGGTCATTCATCATTTCCTCAAATCTCATCAAGAGAAAAACCTCACGCCTCTTAGTGCTACTCACTTCATATTGGAGAGCTGCACTTCTGAGAAGGCTCTTTTTTGATTTTGCATCAAAAAGTGTTTCGCTTTGATCCATCCCAGTTTTGCTATTCTGGGCCACTGTGAGTGGATCTCATCTCATATGTATCTCTTTGTTGTCCTTTTCCCTACTTACCAAAGTAATACTTGCTTGTTAGTTTTAAAAAGTCAAATCTTGAACCTTATAGAAATGTTTTAATCCCCTTTCCACATGACAGTCCTTCAACCGTTTGAAGATGGTGCCCATCTAGGCTTCCCTTCTCTGAGGCAGGACACCCTTCGTTCTTTCGGTTGTTTCTCGCATAACACATAGCAAGGTTTCAAAATGTGCTCCAGATCTGATTCGAAGTTGTCCTGCATTTGTGTGCAGACAGTGGGTGAGTCATGAGCAAGTCTAAGATGAAGCCAGAACACAGCATGGTAAATATGATCTCATGGGTGTAACCAAGATGATGTGATGAGACTAAAGATCGGCTATGGTCTTAGGAGGATATTTGAAGGAGGCAGACTTATTAGGAAGGGTGCTTTGCTTTGTTGTTTTGTTTTGTTTGAGATGGGATCTCTGTGGCCCAGGCTGTTGTGCAGTAGTGCAATCCTGGCTCACTGCAGCCTTGATCTCCTGTGCTCAAGGGATCTTCCCACCCCAGCCTCCCAAGTCGCTGAGACTATAGGCGCATGCCACCATGCCTGGCTATTTTTTATTTTTATAGAGATGGCAGGGAGTCCATGTTGCCCAGGCTGGTCTTGAACTCCTGGCCCCAAGTGATCTGCCCATCTCTGCCTCCCAAAGTGCTTGGATTACAGGTTTGAGCCACCGTGCCCAGTCTTAGGAATTGTGTTAAGAAGCCACATGCCTGCTTCAGAGTCCTCAAATCCGAGGGCTTGCATGTAACACTTGAGGAGCAGCTGTCATTTAGGAGAGAACGAGAGAAAGTCCTGGCCTGGATCATAAAGGCATTATCTCTAGGTCACAGCAGCAATGGGGCGGGAAGGATCTCATCTATGGGGGCGTCCTACTTACCCACCATCAAGGGGTCCAGCAAGTTCCCACCTTGCCTGGAGGTTGCTTTCCATTTCTTGAGAGAGAGAAATTGTTGCTCTGGATGAAGTTCTGACAGACATGGAACGGTAGCGTGGGAGCAATTTGCCTACAGAGACTTCGTCCCTGGCAGGGACGGGAGGCAGCAGGGCCAGGCGCTTATCCCACACTTGTGTATGAAGGCATTTAGGAAAGACACTCCGCAAGGAAAGGCAGCGCTTGAATTGCACCCTGCCTCTGCTGGGCGAAATATCCTAGTGAGGAAGGAAAGGCAGAGGTGACGACAGAAATCAGCATGGCTATGAGTGAATAGCAAGGGTCTCATTCATAAATTCAAAATTTGAACGTATCAGGCACCACCATCAGGCCGAAGGACCCGTGTAGAGAGACAGCTGCTGCCTTCCAGTTACCAGTCTTCCCCCATCTTTTTTTTTTTTTTTTTGAGATGGAGTTTCGCTCTTGATTTCCAGGCTGGAGTGCAATGGCGCGATCTCGGCTCACCACAAACTCCGCCTCCTGTGTTCAAGCAATTCTCCTGCCTCAGCCAGGCACTGTAGCTCGTGCCTGTAATCCCAACACTTGGGGAGACTGAGGTGGGAGGGGCTTAAGACCAGCATAGTGAGATCCTGTTTCTATAAAAAAATAAAAAATGAGCTGGGCATGGTGGTGTGTGCATGTAGTCCCAGCTACTTAGGAGGCTGAGGTGGGAGGATCACTTGGGCCCAGGAGATTGAGACTGCAGTGAGCTGATAGCACAACTGCACTCCAGCCTGGGTGTTAAGAGTGATTCTGTCTCAAAAGAAAAAGAAAAAAGGCCGGGCGTGGTGGCTCACGGCTGTAATCCCAGCACTTTGGGAGGCCGAGGCAGGCAGATCATGAGGTCAAGAGATCAAGCCCATCCTGGCCAACATGATGAAACCCATCTCTACTAAAAATACAAAAATTAGCTGGATGTGGTGGCACGTGCCTGTAGTCTCAGCTACTCAGGAGGCTGAGGCAGGAGAATCGCTTAAACCCAGGAAATGGAGGTTGCGGTGAGCTGAGATCGTGCCACTGCACTTCAACATGGTGACAGAGCAAGATTCTGTCTCAAAAAAAAAAGGACTACATCTCTCAGCCTTCCGGAGCTAGGGGTGGTCATGGTCTGGCCAGTGTGATGTGAGCAGAAGTCCAACAGACAGCCTCCCATCATGGCCTTGGAAGAGGGTTCTGTTGACTTTTTCTTAAGGACCAGATAGTAAATGTTTCAGGTTTTGTGGACCATATTGTCGCAACTACTCAACTCGGCACTTACAGTTGAAAGCAGCCACAGACAAACAGGAGAGTGGCTGTGTTCCGCTAACGCCTGTTTATAATCATGGTAGCCAGCCTGCAGGCTGTGGTCGCTGATCCCCGCCTTAGATAAATGGGCGCATCCCACGCGTTCCTGGTACATTTCACATTTTTGCTCCATGGAATGCAGATGGGAAGGTGAGCAAGCTTGGAGCATGAAGACAAAGGCGATGCCTGCGAGATGAAGCAACTTCAAGTGAAAGGGAGCCTGAGGCAGTGGCTCATGTCTGTAATCCCAGCACTTTAGGGGACCAACATGGGCAGATCTCTTGAGCCCAGGAGTTTGAGACCAGCCTGGGGAACATGGCGAAACCTCTTCTAGAAAAATTAGCTGGGCATGGTGGTAGGCGCATATAGTCCCAGCTGCTTGGGAGGCTGAGATGGGAGAATTGCTTGAGCCTGGGAGGTAGAGGCTGCCGTGAGCCATAACCCACTGCACTCCAGCCCAGGTGACAGAGCAAAACCCTGTCTCAAAAAAAAAAAAAAAAAAAAAAAAAAAAAGGATTCTGGGCTCCCCATGCCTGTCTCGTTCATGTTACTATTTGGGGTCTCTTAGATGAACCCGATAGTAGACAGGAAGAATCAGATAGGCAGGAAGAAGAAGCAGATTTGCCTCTTCCCTGTGGGTCCTGATGAACAAATGGGAACAAGCGGTTAGTAACGAGGCCCCATCACCCTGCCTGGCGCTCCTGGTTCTCTGGTAACATGGGGCTGGTACATTCACCCAGAGTCCTAACTGGGCCTACTCCTTCTGAACAAGTCTAAATCTGAAATATACCTCCCACTGGCTACCAAGACTTCAGAGAAAAAAGAGACTCCTGATACACATGCGAGGGGAAGTGGAAAGAGAGCCAGATGGCCAGACTGCAGTTTTCCAGTTTAGCTTCGCGATGGGAAATCACCAGAGACAGAAGGCAAGGGAGGCTCACAGCAGCTTCCAGCCTCAGGCTCACAGAAGCAGGAGTCGGCGAGGTTCATGTGCTGTGTATAACCTTTCAACACGCAGTGACCTGATCCACTGGTAAATGTGGCCCAGTCTACCCAATAAGATCCATATTCCCTCCCCTTGGAGAACAGCAAGGAACTAAAACAGGAGCTAGAAGAAAGACAGACCTCTCAGGTCCCCATCCTGCTCCCCTCCCACCTGCCAAGCACTGCAAATTATGTCGAGAGCAAAAAAGAACAAGGAAGAGATGATCGCACAAGGACTGCTCAGAGCAGCTGTCTCATCCTCACACAGGCCATGTGGCTATCTGCTCTCCATACAGACACCTTTCCTAGCTTTCCAAGGTGGGACTCATTTCTCATCTACAAGTAAGAAGGCAGTAACCCACAGATCAAGACCGCCCACCGGACAGACACATGAAATGCTACACACTCTCCCATGCGTCAGTAAATTCCTTGCATCCACTGACTCCACGTGCGTCAGTGACGGACCGTGAGCTTGACCAGGCTGGAGATGCTACCATGCAGGCTGCTTCCTGCTTCCTCCACTCAGCCCCAGCTGACAAAGGACACATTTTTCTCCCAGCAAAACTTGTCTGTTTTTCTTTTTCCAAGAAAAAAGAAAGGTTGCCAGGAATGGTGGCTTATGCCTGTAATCTCAGCACTTTGGGAGGCTGAGGCAAGAGAATTGCTTGAGCCCGGGAGTTTGAGAGCAGCCTGGGCAACGAGGCGAAACCCAGTCTCTACAAACAATACAAAAAATTAACCAGGTATCGTGGTGCATGCCACTTCTGGGAGATCGAGGCTGCAGTGAGCTGTGATTGTGCCACTGCACTCCAGCCTGGGCAACAGAGTGAGAACTCTTCTCAAAAAATAAAAAATAAATTTTAATAATAAAGAATAAAGACAAGTAGAGATAGAAAACTCACTTTATAAACAAAAGGTTGCTTTTGTCCCTTGAAACTTCCTTCTTCAATAAGATTCTTTGCTACTTTTAGAGGAGTCCATTGTTTCTATTACCAAACTATTCTTTTTGATGCCAACACATCAATTGGGAGAGAAATATACTCCGTCAAAGCATACAGCTTTCAAGGGATCCTTTCTTGAGCAGTACCCAGAGGGCAGATATTTTTAATCTCTAATCTCCTTTGGGTCTGGGGTGTGTCATTATTTCAGTGTCAGCTGCTTTGAGCCAGAGTGGCCTGATGCTGCAGGCAGACACCAGGGTCTTCCAGGTAGGCACAGAACCCAGAGGTGAGAAAGTCTAATGGCTGGTATAGAAAAGACAGGGCCTCCTTCTGAAAAGTTCCGTGACTCAGTGAATCATCTTCAATTACTTAAACTGTTAGGAATCTCAGGAAGCTCCTGTCAAGAGCTCTCAACAGCTAGTGGGTCTTACCAGTTAGAGCTGTGCCACTATAATTAATTGTTTCCTTTATAACAATGACAGGCCTCGAGAGGTGGCTCATATCTGTAATCCCAGCACTTTGGGAGATTGAAGCTGGAAGATTGCTTGAGCCTACGAGTTCAAGACCAGCCCAGGCAACATAGCGAGACCTTGTCTCCACTAAAAATTTAAAAATTGGCCCAGCATGGTGACAGGCACCTGTAATCCTAGGAGTCTGAACCAGGAGGATCTGACTTGAGCCTGGGAATGTGAGGCTGCAGTGAGCTATGATCACGGCACCACACTCCAGCCTGGGCGACAGAGCAAGATGCCGTTTCAAAAATAAATAACAAAAATAGAAAAATAGTGAAAGTACTGGAGTTTATGAATGATTTACCCTCTTTCTTAAAAAATATATAAATCAGAGGGGTATATTACTTAGGATTCTTCTGCTTGCAAATGACAGAAAACAAATTAAATAGCTTAGGAGAAGAGGAATGTGTGAGCACCGGGAGGGCCGAGGGTGGAGCTGAGGACTTCATTACCCTAGGGCTCAGCCTGCCTCTCACTTCCTGCTTTCGTTGTGTTTGTGTCTTCCTGCACGATGACCTCCTCCTATTGAATTGGATTTCTCCTTAAGACTGGACCATGGCCATCAGAAAATCATGGGTTCATATATTAGCTTGCTTTCTTGATGGCTAGTTGGGGGCAAATAAATGCAATTGATTCATCAGGGCCATGTGCCCTCCTCCATTAAGGCCTAGAAAATGGGACAGGGTGATCAGTGTGGCCTGGCTCTTCTGCCCACCCCTAAAGCAATTGCTGTGACTAGGGAGGTGGAAGCTGGCAGCTCCTACTTGAACAGAAAGGGAAGGAGGAGCAGTTTCCCACAAGATCGGGGGTGTTGTTTCCTGATGAAAGCAACCATTCTTTCCATTTATCTATAAGGATTTTTTTTTTTTTTTTCCTCTGTTGCCCAGGCTGGAGTGCAGTGAACCACGATCTTGGTTCACCGCAACCTCCACCTTCCCAGGTTTGAGCAATTCTCCTGCCTCAGCCTCCTGAGTAGCTGGGATTACAGGTGCCCACCACCATGCCCAGCCAATTTTTTGTATTTTTAGTAGAGATGGGGTTTCACCATGTTAGCTAGGATGGACTGGATCTCCTGACCTGGTGATCCACCTGCCTCAGCCTCCCAAATTGCTGGGATTACAGGCATGAGCCACTGTGCTCGCCCGTCATCTATAAGGATTTCAAATGATCTCATACCTTTAAAAATCTGAGATAACAGAAATAATGGAAATGTAGCATTTGAAATAATTTAGGGAAAAATGGACTAACATTTTCTGAATGCTTATTGTGGGTCAAGTTATTTGCATATGCTGTCCATGTAATCCTCAAAAACCAGCTAGATAAAGTAGATATTATTATCCCCATTTTACCAATGAGGCAACTGAGATGTAGAGAAGTGGCTTGCTCAAGGGCACACATTCAGTGGCTGAGCCAGGTTTTGAACCCAGTTCTGTACGGTTTTAACCCCAGACATGTAATTATCACAGCACATTGGCTTCCTCATTGACCTACCTAGTGAATAGGTACATGATATGTGTAAAATACTTAACATTATTTTTATTCTAATTAATAATATTGTGTCATTGTGGTATTTTTATGACATGGCTGCAAGCTTTCTACCACTCCTCCCACGAAGCAGTCAGAGCTATGTCCTCTCCCGTTAATCTGGGCAGGCTTGTGACTGCTTTGAGCAACGCTGCCTGGTAGGAATGATGCCATGTGGCTGCCGAGGCCGGGTCACGGCAGGCCAGGTAGTTTTGGTCGTGTTCACTGGGACACTCACGCGTAGCACTCTGATCCACCACCTAAGGAAGAATTCCATCTATTCTGTGATTGCCACACTGAAGAACCCGAGCCATCTGGAGGATTAACATGTAGGCACCAGGTCAGCCATCCCAGCTGAACCCAGCCTGCAGCACACTGTAGCCCAAGGGCAAGACAAGAGCCACGAAGCCTCTGGGTGGTTCCAGCCCACAGCCATACGAATCGTCCCCACTGAGGGAGGCCTCAGACATCATGGAACCAAGATGAGCCATCCCCTTTGGTGCCCGTCTAAATTCCTGAGACAATGGATCCAAGAGCATAATGGATGGTGGCGGTTTTATACTGCAGGTTTGGGATGTGTATTCCACAGCAACAGATAACTGGAAGAGCCCAGAACAGGAATCAAAGATGTCTGACCATGAAGCATCTGGAATACAAGAAGATGAAACTGAGGAACACCTTGTATCCGTAAAGCAGCGAAGTAGTGATTTTTTCCCAGTACAGAAGCTCTTGGAGCAATCCTGACAGCCTTGCGCTGCGGTCTCCCTTCTTCCACCAGGTGGGGTGGATGCGTTGCTGCCTCCGCAGCAGTTTCTGACCCTGTGTGCAGTGGAAGGCTGGTTTCTCTGGTTCAGCTGGACTGTGGCTAACCCCACCCCAGCCAGGATCCCTGGCTGCAAGGCTGCAGAGCACACAGCCCCAGGAGGGCTTGGGTTTGGCTGCTGTTAGGAGCCTCTCCCTTTTGTGGGGGAGGTCAGTGCTTCTGAAGGAGGATAGAATCTGAAAACAAATTCTCCTAGCAGGCTGTACCATCCCACTGCACTGCTGTCAGGCTTGTGGACTGGAGGATTCACTCTCCGCGTAATGCAGCCGCCTGGGTACAGCTCAATTTCCCCTCAATTGGACATGAGGTGGGGGCATTGCCCCCAGCCCTCCCGATCAAAGGGATGGGATCCACGGAGATCCCCTACTTCCTCCTTCCCTGTTTCCTTTTTTCCTTTCATTCAAATCAAAGTACTACGGATACATGATTTTTAAAGTCAAATGGTGTCATAATCAGCAACAATAACAGGAAAACATTTCGGGAATTCCCTCCCCATCCCTGAGTTCTCCCTTTCAAATTCTTTCAGTCACTTCTGTTACTTACTTCTATATTTCTAAATAATGCATCCATACTGCTATTTTCTCCAATTACTGTTTTTAGATGTTGTCTTTTTACTCCCCATTATGGAAGATGAAGAATTAACTTTTTCATACCACCCCATATTCTATTTTTCTCCCTTTACCCTTCCAATATGGTAATATCACAACTTTCAGAAAAAGCTATATTTCATTAAAATATTTCTGTCTGATTATGGCTATAAGTCTTGTGCACTGATGAGCCGTGGAGCATATTATAATTACATTTCCTCTCTTGTACATTTTTCTCTTTTTATTTCTTTCTCTTCTTTCTTTTTTTTCTTTATTCTTTTTTCCCTCCCTCCCTTCCTCCCTCCCTCCCTTCCTTCTTCCCTCTCTTCTTCCCTCTCCCTGTCCCTCTCTCTCTCTCTTCTTTTGGCAGGGTTTCACTTTGTTATCCAGGCTGGAGTGTGGTGGCACAATCATGGCTCAATGCAGCCTCGACCTCCCAGGCTCAAGAGATCCTCCCACCTCAGCCTCCTGAGTAGCTGGGACTACAGGCACACTCCGCCACACCTGCCTAATTTTTAATTTTTTTTTTTTTTTTTGTAGTGATAAGGTCTTCCTATGTTGCTCAGGCTAATCTCAAACTCCTGAGCTCAAGCAATTTTCCTGCTGTGGCCTCCCAAAGTGCTGGGATTACAGGCATGAACTGCTGTGCCTGGCCCCCTGCACATCTTGTTTCTTCTGAACATATCACTATAATTTTTCTAATTTAAGATGATAAGACATGCCATTATTTATGTACCACTAAGAAAGAACACTCCCAACTAAACTGTGATGCTCCCTTGTTTGTAGGATGCATCTCAATATCAGAAATGTTAAAATGTGAAAAATATATGCATTTTCAAATCCATATAATACCAATTTTTTTGTTTTTATTGCTTAGATTTCTTTGTAACTGTCATTAATTCTTCCCAAATTTAAGAAAATTATTTTTAATTTTTAAACAACTTTATTAACATAAAATTATATACTGTAAAATTACCCTACAGTGTAAAATTCAATGGCTTTTAGTATATATGATGGTACAGCCATCACCAGAATCTGTTTAAGAATATGGTCTTTCCCCCTAGGAGTCACTCCCGAACTCCATTCTTTTGCATGTAGTTGTTGTTTTTGTTTTGTTTTTGAGACATAGTCTCACTCTGTTGCTCAGACTGGAATGCAGTCTTCACTCACTGCAACATCTGCCTCCTGAGTTCAAGAGATTGTCAGGCCTCAGCCACCCGAGTAGCTGGGAGTACAGGTACACACCACCACACCCAGCTAATTCTTATATTTTAAATAAAGACAGCATTTTGTCACGTTGGCCAGGCTGGTCTCAAACTCCCGGCCTCAAGTGATCCGCCAGTCTAGGCATCCCAAATTTCTGGGATTACAGGTGTAAGCCATCATGAGTGGCTGACAAGACTATTCTTTCTGATTGAATTGTTTTGGCTCCCTTGTCAAAAATCAATTGACCATAATATAAGGGTTTATTCTTGAGCTCTTAATTCTATTTCATTTATATAGTCTATCCTCATGCTGCTACCACACTGTTTTGATTACTGTAGCTTTGTAGGAAGGTTTGGAATCAGGAAGTGTGTGTCTTCTGTCTTTGTTACTCTTTTTAAAGATCGTTCTGGCTATTCTGGTTCCTTTGCGTTTCCATATGAATTATAAAATCAGCTCATCAATTTCTGCAAAAAACCTAGTGGGGATTTTGATACGGATTGCATTGAATCTGTAGATCAATTTGAAGGGTATGTCCATTTTAACAATATTAAGTCTTCTGATCCATGAACATGGGATGCCTCTCCATTTGTTTAGATCTTTAATTTCTTTCAACAATGTTTTGTAGTTTTCATTGTACAAGTTTGCACTTCATTTATTAAATTTATTCCTAAGTACTTTATTCTTTTTGATGTTGTTATACACAGAATTGTTTTCTTCTTTTGTCATTAGATTGCTCATTGTAGAAATATGCTTGATTTTTGTATGTTGATCTTATATCCAGAGAAAATTGTTATATATGTAAATCCGCAAGCCCTGAGAGCTATTTCCTATAAAGTCCTATACCTGAGTCCCTCTTTTCCTGAGATGTTCCTTCTGGAACCCTCCATTATCTTATTCCACCTGGTTCTCTTCAGGCCTGCTGCTCACTTGTCACCCTGGGACTCGCTTACACCTCTTTCCTGGGTGGATGTTCTATTTTTTGATCCTTTGTTTTTCTTGGGTTATTCCCCCATTTTGGTAGAGAACCTGAAAAAGCATACACAGAGATCAAATTTTGTGAAGAATTGCGTATCTGCAAATGTCTTTATTCTACCATCACGCTTCATTAATAGCTTAGTAGGGAATATAATTTAGAGTTGGAAATCACTTCCTCTTACAGTTTGTTTGTTTGTTTGATACAGGGTCTCACTCTATCACCCAGGCTGGAGTACAGTGGTGCAACCACAGCTTCCTGCAGCTTTGATCTCTCAGGCTCAAGCCATCCTCCCACCTCAGGCTCCCAAGTAGCTGGGACTACAGGCAGACACCACCACACCTGGTTAATTTTAAAATTTCTTTTATAGAGATGAGATATCATTATGTTGTCCTGGATGGTCTCAAATTTTTCTTTTTTTTTTTTTTTTGAGATGGGGCTTTGCCAGGTATGGTGGCTTATGCCTATAATGCCAGCACTTTGAGAAGCTGAGGCGGGTAGATCACTTGAGGTCAGGAGTTCGAGACCAGCCTGGCAAACATGGGGAAACCCTGTCTCTACCAAAAATACAAAAATTAGCAGGGTGAGGTGGCACATGCCTGTAGTCCCAATTACTCAGGAGGCTGAGGCAGGAGAATCATTTGAACTCAGGAGGCGGACATTACAGTGAGCCAAGATCACGCCACTGCACTCCAGCCTGGGTGACAGAGTGAGAAAAAAGAAAAGAGAGAGAGAGAGAGATGAGTTATCACTCTCAACCAGGCTGGAGTGCAGTGGCATGATCACAGCTCATTGTAGCCTCAACCCTCCCAAGCTCAGGTGATCCTCCCACCTCAGCCTCCCAAGTAGCTGGGATTACAAGCCTGTGCCACCATGGCTGGCTAATTTTTATATTTTTTGTAGAGATGGGGTTTCACCATGTTGGCCAGGCTGGTCTCAAACTCCGGCCTCAAGTGATCTAACCACCTCAGTCTCCTGAAGTGCTGGGATTATAGGCATGAGCCACCACACCCAGCCAGGGAAGTTTTATACTATTTCTTCGATAATTTTCTCTTCTTTCATTTTCTCTTTCTGAAACCATTTTTTTGGTAATGTTAGACCCTCTGAATTTATCTTATTATCATTATTTTTTACCTTTCTTCCCTTATCGTTCTTTCTTTATGATTTTCTTTGCTTTCTGGAAACTGTCCTTAAGCTTGTCTTACAACTTTTCCATCAACTTGTTTCCTGCTGTCATAATTTTAACTTTCAAAAGCTCTTTCCATACGGTTGGGTTTTCTTTGTGTCTAATATGCCCTTCCTGTTTCATGTGAGTAACATCATTTCCTGTGTCTCTGAGGATATGAATAGCTTCAAGGCATTTTTTTCTTTGTCCATCTGCATTGTCTCTGGGCCCTCTGTTCCTTTTTGTTTTGTTGTGTTTCTTTTGATCTCTGTCTACCATATTAGATGCTGTCTTCAAATCTATGGTGACCCTTTGTTTTATGTTCATACATAATAATGAGTCCCTGAAGAGTTGCTTAGATACTGAGGAATTGGGGAGGGATAAGGCTTATCAACTAGTGTGTCAAATTGTGAGATAGCTGGGCTGGGACCATCTATTTCAATGAGGGGAACTCCCAGATTTCAGTACCTATAGATAGATCTCTTTTCTGGGGTCATGATGTTTCTCCACAGAAGACTCTTCCAGTCTCCTGCCTGGAGATGGTACACATAAGGTGGAGAAAATTCTTGGAATATAGTGGCACAAAGAGGGAGGAGTTTATAAACTCTCCTTCAATCTTTCTTTAAAATATAGAATAATCCACTCCACTGTGCCTGCTTTTCTTTTTTCTTTTCTTTTCTTTTTTTTTAAAATTAAGACAAGGTCTTGCTCTGTCGCCCAGACTGGAGTAGTGCAGTGGCTCAATCTCAGCTCACTGCAACCTCTGCCTCCTGGGTTCAAGCAATTCTCCTGCCCCAGCCTCTCAGGTAGCTGGGATTATAGGCACGCACCACCACACCCAGCTAATATTTGTATTTTTAGTAGAGAATGGGTTTCACCATGTTGGTCAGGCTGGTCTTGAACTCCTGACCGCAGGTGATCCACCCCCCTCAGCCTCCCAAATTGCTGGGATTACAGGGATGAGCCACTGCGCCCAGCCTAATTTTTGTGTTTTTAGTAAAAACAGGGTTGCACTATGTTGCCCAGGCTGGTCTCGAACCCCTGAACTCAAGCTCTCCGCATGCCTCGGCCTCCCAAAGTGCTGGGATTACAGACGTGAGCTACTGTACCTGGTCCGTGCCTGCTTTTCTGATTCAATTTCTTCATAGGCTAAAACTCTGGTTTCCTATCAGAGGAGGAGGAGCCACCTGAGTGTGTATGATGGGCAGGTGGGCCTGGGGCTCTAGGCTCTCAACTCCACTTCCTGTTTCCAACCCCACCTTCACCTTTGCCTTTGCAGTAATGGGTGCCTCCGGTTCCTGAGCTTCACTGTTCCACTTTCTTAGCTCTGCTTCCAAAACTTTGTTAACATTTCTTTTCTCCCCTGTTGCTGCTTGCATTCTCTTGGTCCTTATTGATTTATAAACCTTTTCTTTCTTTACTTGTTTTTTTTAGTGGAGCTTTGAGCGTTAACGGTGGTAAATACACGTGCTCTCAATTCAGCGTGTTTAACTGGCTGATCCTGAATTTGCTTTGCAGAGGCAGAATAGCTGGGGGAGTGAAAGCTTGAGCTTTGGAGCCAGACGCATACATGGTTGAGTTCCAGCTCCACTTCCTCTGTGTGCCTCAGATGTCTCATCTGTAAAATGAGAATATCGGCTCCTAACTCCTAGCGGCCTGGTAAGCATTAACTCTGATAATGTAGGGATTTTTGTCCAGCCTTATGTGAATGCAAGGCTGTGCTCTGAACCATCTAACCAGGCTGCCTCTTTTGAGAACAGCATGACTCAGAAAGGGGCTTCTCTTTTCAGCCTGGATTCCAGAATAAAGAAATGCATGAAATAGAGCCACAGCAACCTCAGGTGACTCATTCTGTGAGTAAGAGAGTTTTTTTTTTTTTTTTTTAGAGGCAGGGTATCATTCTGTTGCCAAAGCTGGAGTATAGTGATGTGATCATGGCTCCCTGTAGCCTCAACCTCCTGGGCTCAAGGGATCGTCCTGCCTCAGTCTCTCAAGTAGCTGGGACTACAGGTATGTGTCATCACACCTGGCTAATATTTTATTATTATTTTTTTTGGTAGAGATGAGGGCTTGCTATGTTGACCAGGGTGGTCTTGAACTCCTGGCCTCAAATGATCCTGCCTCCACTTCCCAAAGTGTTGGGATTACAGGTGTAAGCCACATTGCCTGGCTGAGAGATAAATCTGGATGGTCATAAGCCACTAAGATTCCAAGATTGTCACTGCAGCGTCATTTAATGACCGCTAACTAATAAAGCAACAGTGTAAGGTGGTCCAAGTACTCTAAGATGTTGGGTAAGGGAAGCTCTTGCCAGGTAAAGTCACCAGGTGAGACAGGCAGGAAGAGTTTGAGATTCACAACAGTAACACCTGTGACAGTGATCAAACCTCTGGGGCAAGTTATTTCTGGTGGTCAGAGCATAAAAGCCATTGGAAGATGGTGGGTCTTTCC
>NW_016107610.1:2680875-2713478 GCF_001604975.1 Cebus imitator
CTCGGCTCACCGCAACCTCCGCCTCCCGGGTTCAGGCAATTCTCCTGCCTCAGCCTCCTGAGTAGCTGGGATTATAGGCACGCACCACCATGCCCAGCTAATGTTTAGTATTTTTAGTAGAGATGCGGTTTCACCATGTTGACCAGGATGGTCTCGATCTCTTGACCTCGTGATCCACCCGCCTCGGCCTCCCAAAGTGCTGGGATTACAGGCTTGAGCCACCGCGCCCGGCCTTCTTAATTATTTTTAGAGACAGGGTCTTACTGTGTCACCCAGGCTGGAGTGCAGTGGTGTGCTCATAGCTCACTGCAGCCTCCAACTCCTGGGCTCAGGTGATCCTCCCACCTAAGCCTCCAGAGTAGCTGGGACTACAAGTGCTCATCACCAGTCCCAGCTAATTTTTCTTTTTTGTAGAGACAGAAATCTCAGTATGTTGCCCTGGCTGGTCGTGAACTCCTGGCCTCAAGTATTAGGATTAGCCTCTCAAAGTATTAGGATTATAGGTGTGAGCCACCGCGCCCAGCCTTCCTTGACTCTTTAGAAGAGAGATTCTGTAAGGTGTCTTGGAGAGAAAAGAAAGAAAGATGGACCTGTGATTTTTTTTCTTTTCTTTTTTTGAGACTGAGTCTTGCTCTGTCGCTCAGGCTGGAGTGCAGTGGCGTGATCGCAGCTCACCGCAACCTCCATCTCCTGGGCTCGGGTGATCTTTCCACCCCAGCCTCTGAAGTAGCCAGAACTACAGGTGCATGCCACCAGGCCTGGTTTTTTTTTTTTTTTTTTTTTTTTTTTTTTTTTTAGTAGAGATAGGGTTTCACCATGTTGCCCAGGCTGGTCTTGAACTCCTAGTGCTGGGATTATAGGTGTAAGCCATTGCAGCAGGCCAAGGGTGGGCCTTTGAGAGCAGGAAGAAGGGGTGGGGGGAAGAGATTTTTACCCTAGAAGGGAAAGGGGCAGAAAGAGATTTTTACCCCAGAAGGGAAAATGTGGCAGAGTCACTCAGCCAGACCACGTATATGTCTGGCTCCAAAGCCTGACAGGGAGGCGAGGTCCCAAACCCTGATTCTAGGCAGTGTTCAGAGGTGACAAAGCCTTAGAGGGCGTGGCTGCCTGGTACACTCAGAGAGAATGGACTTGAGCGCAGAGCTTTTTCCCCTCCTCCACAATTCCCACGTCCCAAGGGTGACTCCAAATCAGCAGAGCCACCAAGCCTGAGGTGCCACAAGGCTGGAATGATGCTGTTCTGCGGTTGCTGGTGTGACCAGCGGAGCCACCCTGAGGTCTCAGCACTGCCTAACACCCTGGGACCTTGGCAGAATCTTGTGAATGGGGGAGGGAGACTCAATGATATGCCTGAGATTGAATTTCTTGTCAGCTCAGTGGGATAGTGGCTTGGAGTCAGATTTAAATTGAATTAGAAAAAAATCGATTGCAAACCACTCCAGCCTTGCAATCCCTCAGGCTCTCCCCAACCACACTCCGAACTCATGCTTACCAGCAGGCAGTGGCTACCAACGCTGGATGCCCTATGTGACCCATAGCTGGGAGTCTTTATATACCCTCTCCCCAGGAGTGGACATGCGCCTGTGTTCCCTTGGACAGGGAGCTTCCAGTCTTCCATCCTGAGGTCCTGCTAGAATGGGCTGTCAGAAAATTCCCTGAACAGATAGAGAGGTAGGGAAGCAGGAGCCCAGCTTCAGAAGCAAGGAAGGAACTACAGTCATATCCAGTGGTGGGCACGTGGCAGAGGGTGGGCACACCCTTTCACAAAGTGGCCCATCACCCCACAACACAGCAGGGAACAGGGCTGGCTTCTCTTCAGCTCTGGCATGGCCAGGGACGGTCCTTACCTGGGGTCCAGCTGCACCCCAAGCCTGTCTATCAGTCACCAACCTCACTGAGCTGCTTTCAGTCCCTTCCAAGTCTCCTTCCTCTTGGCTCTTCCACAGGCTGCTCCAGATGCCTGAACGCTCCCTTCTTTCACGTGCCTAACTCCTACTCATCCCTCAGGACCTAATGTGGCCATCTTCTCTAGGAAGCTATCTGAGCTCCCAAGTATGAGTTAGGAGTCTGTTCTGACCCTCCCACAGCACCCTGATTCTCCTGTCTTGGCCCCTGTCATACCTTGTGAAGGACTGTTTAATCATCTATCTCACACGCATCAGTATGCTGCTGAGGGCAGGAACTGTGTCCGTTTTGTTTAAAACAGTATCTTTAGGGCTTGATGTCTAGTGAGAGAGGAAGGGAAGGGGAAGGAAAAGATAAGGGCATGGAAGGGAAGGATGGAAGGAAGGAGGAAAGGAAAAAGAAAAGAAGAGAGGAGGGAAGGAGGCAAGGAAGACGATAAAGGAAGATTCCCTACTCCAGGGTGCTCACTGCCTCAACAGGTCTTCCCAGCAGGAGCAGCTGCACAGAGGTCACCTATTCCTTCATCTCACTCAGTAGGAGATATGCTCTTTACTGGTTAGAATGATTGACATTATCCAATATCAATTGCAAGTAATAGTGCATTCAATAGAAAATAGTTTACATGATGGGAGATTTTTAATATCTGACATAGTAGAAACTCCAGGCGAAGCAGTTCCAGAATTAAGCCAGGCAGCAATGACGGCATCAAGGACCTGGCTCTTGCCACCTCTCTGCTCTCTTATTTTGGTTCTGTCCTTGGATTGACACCTTGTGGTCATAAGATGGCTGCTGCAGTTCTGGACACAGACAGGGCCATGACCAGTAGAAAAGGCCTTTCCTCCCATTCATTTGTTAGATGGGAAGAATACTTCCACAAAAGCCCCCCAGCAGGGATTTCTTTCTATCCTGGGATTAAGCCACATGCCTGTGCTGTGGCTGCAAGGGAGGCTGGAAAGGCAAGTGTGTCTGCAGCTGAAGGTGGACTGCCAGCACAGCAGCAGGGGGAGATGGTTGATGCTGCCCTCTTTGTCTTGCCTGTGAGGCTTGAGATTTCCTTGCCTTTGAAGGTCCTCAGAATGGAAGCCCAGTGCTTGAACCTTGATACGGTTTGGCTGTTTCCCCACCCAAATCTCATCTTGAATTGTAGTTCCCACAGTCCCCACGTGTCATGGAAGGGACCCAGTGGGAGGTAATTGATTGGTGGTGGTTACCCCCATGCTGTTCTTGTGATAGGGAGTTGAGTGAGTTCTCACAAAATCAGGGGGTTTTATAAAGGGCTTTTCCCCCTTTGCTTGGCACTTCTTCCTCCCACCATGTAAAGAAAAATGTGTTTGCTTCCCCTTCTGCCATGGTTGTAAGTTTCCCAAGGCCTCCCCAGCCCTACAGAACTGTGAGTCAATTAAACCTCTTTCCATTATAAATTATCCAGTCTCAGGTATTTCTTCATAGCAGCATGGAAATGGGCTAATACAGACCTGCATGGCAGTTTGCTGGGAGCAATACATGGAAGTCTCCTCTCTGGATTTAGGCTGGAGACTGCTTGTTGGGTCCACTTTTCCCTTAAGTGTGTAGTTGGATATATGGCCACCGGGAATAAAACCAACACTTCCTGGCCTCCTTTGCAGTAGATGGGGTCACATAACTAAGTTTTGGCCAATGAGATGAAATCAACGTGTCATATAACTTCCAAAGTACACTTAAGAGAGGGCCAATGCACTTCTTCTAGGATGACCAACTTGTCCTGGTTTGCCTGAGACTTTACTGGTTTTAGCACCAAGAGCTGTATCCTAGGAAGTCTCTCAGTCCTGGGCAAGCTAGGATAGTTGGTCACATTCTCCATTCCTTCCTCTTTCCTTCTGGCTAGAATGTAAGTATGATAGAGGACATTGTAGAGCCCCAAGGTGGAAACCACACATGAGGATCTCACAAGATTAGGCTGCTAAGTTGGAGGGAGGCTGGTGGGGGAGGGGGAAAGATTAGGCTGCTGGAATGGTACAGGTACGCTGATTTTAGGTTACTCAAATTGTTTCTATAGAGAGGGGTCCTGAGCCTGGATATCTGATTAATCCCTTTAGGTTTCATTTATCAGAGAGAAAAATAAACTTCTATATTGTTGGCATTTTTTTTTCTTTTGAGACAGAGTCTTGCCCTGTCACCAGGCTGGAGTGCAGTGGCGCAATCCCGGCTCACTGCAACCTCCACCTCCTGGGTTCAAGTGATTCTCCTGCTTCAGCCTCCTGAGTAGCTGGGACCACAAGCGCGTGCCTCCACACCCAGCTAATTTTTGTATTTTTAGTAGAGACGGGGTTTCACTATGTTGGCCAGGATGGTCTCGATCACTTGACCTCGTGATCTGCCCACCTCGGCCTCCCAAAGTGCTGGGATTACAGGAGTGAGCCACCGTGCCCAGCCTGTTGTTGGTATTTTAAAATGTAATTTAATTCATTTATTTATTTTTGAAATGGAGTCTTGCTCTGTCACCAGGCTGAAGTGCAATGGTGTGATCTTGACTCCCTGCAACCTCTGCCTCCTGGGTTCAAGTGATTCTCCTGCCTCAGCCTCCCAAGTAGCTGGGATTACAGAGGCCCACTGCCATGCCCAGCTAATTTTTGTATTTTTAGTAGAGATGGGGTTTCACCATGTTGGCCAGGCTAGTCTTGAACTCCTGACCTCAAGTGATCCACCCACCTCAGCTTCCCAAAGTGCTGGGATTACAGGTGTGAGCCACCATGCCCAGCTTATTTATTTATTTATGTAGAGTCAGCCTTGCTCTGTCACCCTGGCTGGTGTGTGCAATGGCATGATCACAGGTCAGTGCAGCCTCAAACTTCTGCGCCCAAGCAATCCTCCTGGGGTCTTACTATGTTGCCTAGGCTGGTCTTGAGTTCCTGGTTTCAAGCAATCCATCTGTTTTCATGCTGCTGATAAAGACATACCTGAGGCTGGGCAATTTACAAAAGAAAGAGATTTAAAGGACTTACAGTTCACGTGGCTGGGGAGGCCTCACAATCACGGCGGAAGGTGAAAATCACGTCTCACCTGGTGGCAGACAAGAAAAGAGCTTGTGCAGGGAAACTCCCCTTTTTAAAATCATCAGATCTCATGGGTCTTATTCACTATCATAAGAATAGCATGGGAAAGACCTGTCCCTATGATTCAATTACCTCCCACCAGGTCCCTCCCACAATATGTGGGAATTCAAAATGAGATTTGGGTGGGGACACAGCCAAACGATATCACCACCTGTCTCAACCTCCTGAGTAGGTGGAACTACAGGAACATGCCACCATGCCCAGCTAAGCTTTTAATGTTTTTTTAGAGACGGGGTCCTTGCTGTGCTGCCCAGGCTGGCCTTGAACTGCTAGTTTCAAGTGATCCTTCTGCCTCAGCCTCCTGAGTAGCTGGGATTACAGGCATGAGCCACCATGCCTGGCCCTTCTATGTCATTTTAGCTTCTATTATTTTGGATTATCTGTGACATGCAGCTGCAGCAAATCCTAACAGATAGAGAAACAGGTCTAAAGCCTTGGAGGATGCTGGGGTGTTGGAGATCTGCTTTGTTATCGTGCTGCTTGTGCACACTGGAGAGCAGGTGTTAGTCCTGAAAAGCTCAAATGTGTTCCACACAAGTGCTTCAGGGGCTGCCTTGGGGGATGAGTGGCTGACATTGTGGTAAACTTTATACGCCCCACCTCACCAAAGGCTTCAGCTAGAGTGGTTCTTGCTCTTGCTTCCTTTAGCAAAAGGGTTTCCTTCCTAAAAAGCAACTTGAAAGCCACTGGTTCTTAAAGGAATAGTGATGACCTGACCCCCTGTCATGCTCCGACCCTTCCCTCCCGGCTGTTTTGCCACTTCTTGCCAGTTTGCATAGGAACTGCACAAATTCATTCATACCTGTGTCTTAGTGAACTTAGAGACCAAAAAGAAAGAGGAAGTTAAATCCTAGAAAGACTTGCATCAGCCTAAATTCCTAGGAGAGACTTGGCACCAGACATTGTCCCTGGCAGCAGCCCTGTAGGGGACTTGCTGCTACGGGGTCCTCTCTGGGGGCCATCACCTTGGGAAGGGAACCTATGAGACCTGGGGGTGTTGCATTATGTCCCAGGTGACTGTTGTTTCTAAGAAAGTGTCGCTGATCCTGGAAATACTGGCTTCAGGTGCACCTGTGCAGCTGAGGAACTGTCTGGGTTTGTAGGTGAGTCTGAGGGTAGACTGCCAGGCCAGGGAAGGAAGGTGCAGGCAGGATTAGGTATAGATACACCTCAGAGGCTGGTGCAGAAAAAGGGGCTCAGATCTAGTGAACCTTGGAGTCAGGATTGCCTGTCTGGTCCACTGTTGGTTGGTATGGAAGGTACAAGCAGAGGCCTGTACTTGAGGAGTCACTGGGGACAAAGACACCCAGGCAAGGGACATGGTTTAGGGGATTTCTGAAGCCTTTACAGGTAAGCAAGGCTGGGCCATCTCACCCAAACTCGTCTGGCTAGAACCCATCTAGCCCATCTAACCCTTGAAGAGAGGGCTTTGTTGTAACCCATCTCTGCCACTTGCTGGTTTGGCCTCAGCTTCCTCTTCTGCAGCATGGGGTATAATAACGCTTGCTTCATGGATGTTGTGAGGGTGGGATGCAAAAACTAATTCTGATGGTGGCTTCGGTGTGGCTTAGCTGGGTGTTCTGGCTCAGTTTCCGTTGGCAGGCGGCCTCCACTTCTCTCTACATGGGGCTCTCCTTAGAGTTGCTTGAGTGTCTTCATGACATGGCAGCTGGCTTCCACCAGAATGAGTGATCCAAAGGAGAGAACAAAGTGGAAGCCACAATGTCTTTCATGGCCTAGCCCTGAAAGTCAATGCTGTCACTTCTGCAGTCTCCTATTGGTTATATGGGCCAACCCTTTCTAACATGGGAGGCCCTGCTACCAGGAGGAGGTGGGCAGCATTGGTGCCATCTTGGAGGATGCTACCACAATGACCTAATGGAGCTGCTGAACCAATCTTGGGGACAACGTGTTGCCTGACTTCTTGTTAAGTGATGTAAGAATTCCGGCTGTTAAGAAGTTACTTGTAACTGAGAGCATTCTGATATCTCATCCCAAAAGTTCTTTTTCTTGGTTAAGGTAGCCACAGTCAGATTGTGTGACTTGCAACCAAAGCCTCTGACTGATCCTAGAGAGTAAGCCTAACCTGTCAGCCTGGATAAGGGGAGAAGGAAAGGAGGCTCCTGGGCTGGGGCACCCTCTGGGATGCTCACTTGGATCCTCAAAAATGTGACATGGTCTTCTAGGATCCAAAAACAGGCACTGTGAAGGGAGAGAAAACCTGGCTTTTCTATGCACAAATAGTCATGGTTAGCTAAAAAAAAAAAAAAAGGGAAAAAGAAAAATCATTGCAGTAATGATATGACTCTGGTTCTGCCAGCTTCTACAGCTGGCTCTGTGGCTGAGTCTCTGCGGAAGGACAAAATCCTTCTCCTTTCTCAGATTCCCTGCTTAACTTTGGTATTGGTCTAGTTCCAGCAGAGATTCCTATCGAACAGGAGAAGTGCTGAGGTTGCCACCGTGGGCCAGGAGGGCACTGAATGTATGCAAGTCAGGTCTCCTACCAAAGATAGGTCAGAAAATCAGGATTCACTGAGCCCTGCATTGCCTTCATGTGGGCCCTGGCAAGCCTTCACACTGCAGAAGGAAGAGAAGCCTGTGTGAGCTCAACCCCTTCTGATCTTCTGGGTCAGCTGCAGCTGGGAGCACAGTGGCTGGGTGGTCCACAGACGCTGGCGGCACCATTGCTGCCAAGCCTGGTAATTATGTGCTGGGAAAGAGAGCGCCCTGCCCCCAACTCAGAGTTCTGTAATTTGCCAGTTCCCGAGAGCACACATGCAGGGCGCAGACTGGAGAGTCCCAAGCACAACATGCAGAGGGGCAGGCTACAGGAAATGATCCAGGGTCATCTGTATCCAGTACTGTAATCCTTTGCATCTGTGAGAAGCTGTAGATGAGACACCTACATTTCTTAGAAACGATAACTATTTAGCAATAATCTCCATCACTATATAAAGGGCTTGGGCAAAGGGGTATATCGGGAGAGAATGCAGGAGCCTAGGGGTCCTGGCTCTGCCACACATGGGTGGCTTAGACTGCAACCATTTCTGTCTTGTCCAGAGAAGAAGCTGAATCACAAAATGTTACATGTGAAAAGGACAGAGGGATTTGACTCATGGCCTAATATGTAAAGTACAATGCTTCTGGCTACAAGTTACAGAGGACCTAACTAGAAATGGCTTAAACAACAAGGACGTATTACACCATGTGGCAAACAGTTCAAATGCTGGGTGGTTCTAGAGTTGGTTAATTTTCAGCAGTTCTGTGATCACACTTGGGACAGTGATGCAGATTCTCTTCATTTTCCATTTTGTCATCCCAGGTGCCGGCACCACCCCCTCATTGTGGCCAGATAGCTGAAACAGACCAGGTATTGCTTTCTCATCCAGTCATTCCAGAGGCAGAAAAGGTTAGGTATCTCTCTTGTGTCTCTTTTTTAGAAGGAAGGAAACTTTCTCAGAAGCCCTTCTCCACACCTTCCCCCAAGATCACCCCATACATCTCATGGGCCTTGATTGTGTCACATGCTTGTTATTAACCAACCCCTGACATGGGGAAAGGAGTAACCACAGTTGGTTGAAACTGATCAACCATGACACCTTGTGCATGGGAAGGGTCCACGCAGGACAGGAAGAAAAGTGGGAAGTAGGTGAGAGGGGAAGGGATGTTGGCTGGGTAGAAAACAAACTGTGTCTTTTACAGCTTGGCTCCTCCCCTCATAGATGAGGACCTGAGCTTGAGAGAGATCTCCTCAAGTCAAGTCCCATAGGACTTGGTGGCAGTCGGGGGGTAAATCTGGTTCTCACTTTTGGACAGGCTGTTAGCACAACCTGTTGCTTATGGCCTAGAGGAACTCCAGCCTGGAACTAAGAATTTGATTCTCTGTGAAAACTTCTCCTTCTAAAATCACCCTAAGGGTCAGGCACAATGGCTCACACCTATAAACCGAGCACTTTGGGAGGCAGAGGCAGAAGGACTACTTGAGCCCAGGAGTTTGAGACCAACCTGGGTAACATGGCAAGACCTCATCGCTATAAAACAAACAAACAAACAAACAAAAAACACAAAAATATAAAATCACCAGGGCCAGTCTGAGATGTAATTTTCAGAGCTGACTCAAGCCTTTGACGTCTGTTTGCCTCCAGCCCCAGTGGAATGCAAATGAGAAGTTCAAGGGCACAGTGGGCAAGTGCTCTCTAGACCGACTGCAGGTTCAAATGCCATCACTGCCTTATCTGCTGTTTGTTGATCTCAGCAAACTATTCTGGCAGCAGCTGGCAGCGATACCATCTGGGAATGAGAGTAGCAACCCCTACCAGGCACCCCCGTCAATGAGATTGTATCAGTCAGCGGCCAGCCAGGAAAATGGAAACCACTGGAGATATTGCAGGCTTTAATGAAGAGGATTGGTTACAAAGCTGTTGAAAGGGCTAGAGGTACAAAAACATGATAAGGGGTGCTGTAGTCTGCATGTCTGTCCCCTCAAACCTCACGTTGAAATTTGATCCCCTGTGTTGGAGGTAGGGCGGTAGGGCGGAATGGGAGGTGTAAAGTCACAGGGGCAGATCCCTCACGAATGTGTTGGTGCCACCCTCATCCTCCGTGAGTGAGTTCTTGCTTTATTAGAGTGCTCTCGCAACAGCTGGTTAAAAAGAGGCTGGCCCCTCCCCATCTCTCTTACTCCCTCTCTTGCCATGTGATCCGCACACATTGGTTCTTCTTCCCCTTCCACCATGAGGGGAAGCAGCCTACGGCCCTTACCAGAACTACATGCTGGTGCCATGCTTCTTGTACAGCTAGCAGCTTCCCCCTCCCCCTCCCCCCTCCTCCCCCTCCCCCCTCCTCCCCCTCCCCCCATTCCCCTTCCCCTTCCCTTCTTTCTCTTCTCTCTCTCTTCTCTTTTAAGACAAGGTCTCACTCTGTCACCCAGGCTGGAGTACAGTGGCACAATCTCAGCTCACTGCAAAGTCCACCTCCCAGGTTCAGATGATCCTCCCACTTCAGTGCCCACCGCCAGTAGTTGGGACACCAGGCGCATGCCTCCATACCCGGCTAATTTTTGTATTTTTGTAGAGATGGGGTTTCATCATGTTGCCCAGGCTGGTCTTGAACTTCTGGGCTCAAACAGTCATTCCACTTCAGCTTCCCAAAGTGCTGGGATTACAGGCATGAGCCACCGCACCCGGCCATCTTTTGTTTATAAATTACACAGCTTCAGGTATTCTTTTATGGCAATACAAACAGACTAAGACATGGATATTTCCCAGGGATCAGGAAGCTGCTGTAGTCCAGGCACCCATACATGGCATTGCTGAGCTGCTGGAGAGGCTGCCCCCACCCTACACAATAATCCAGCCCCTAATCCAGCCCGAGCCACTGACTCTGCCAGAGCCAGAATGGCTGTTCCCTTCCTCCAGTTCTCTCATCTCTTCAGCACTTCACTGGCCAGACCCAATTAAAAACCAGCCGGCCGAAGGACAAGGATGGAAAGGGATGGATTGAGGTCCCAACAGATCCTATGTGGAACAGAAACATGTAAGACGATGATCAATAACATGGATTTCAGACTCAGAGAGACCTGAGTTTGGGTCTTTTGTGACCTTGGGCAAGTCACTGCCCTGGAGTGAGCCTGAGTTTACTCAACTATAAAATGGAAATGATGACATACCCATTTCAGAGTATTGTTGTAAAGGCTCAAGAAGAAAATGATTACAGAGGCCTTTAGCCATGTGCAGCGTCTTTGAAGGGGCTAAAGAAAGGGCAGCTGCAGTTGTGCTCCTTACCATCTTCATCATCATCGTCACGATCACAATAATCTCAGTACTTCCAGCCAAAGCCTTTGTGGCAAGCTGCTACGCCCCCTTGTACCAGGGTCCCACTGTACCCTTCTGGGGTAGCCAGGGCTTTCACAGACCTTTTACTAAGACCCCTTTGGACTTTCAGAACATTCTCCAGTTTCCACGGAGCTACATTGGTAGCTATGCTTCTAGTCTCCCAACTGAGAAAATGGGAAATGACAAATGCTCCTATGAATTCAATAACACCTCTGAACGATCACATAATTTATCAAACACACAGGTGTATGCATACATTTGAAAAATAGCTCTCTCTCTTTCTGTGGGAGGCATTGCTTATCTTGTCAGCCAATGATGGGGATGAATGGACCCCTCCTAGGACTCTCCTCTCTGGCCTGGGGCTACCTCCTTCACACTTAGAGCCTGCCGGCTTGCGGCTTGTGTGTGGACTCCCGAGGCGAAGGACAAAGTCCCCATCGTGGCTGACAAGGCCCCGAGTGGTCCGACTGTAGGCCTTGTCCTCCTCTCCAACCTCATTTGTCCACTTAGCCCCTTGTTTTCTGTTCATCAGCCATCCTGGCCCTCTTTCAGTTCCTGAATATACCCTGCTCCTTCCTCTCATTTCATGGGCTTTTTACTTTCTTTTATCTCTGTCTGGAATGTTCTTTCCTGTATTTTTTAATCTCATTACTTCAGACTCATGCCTCTAGTCCAGGTGGGATATTTTTGATTGTAAGAGACTAAAAACCAGACCCAAAATGACTTAAGCAAAAGCAGAATTAAAAAGTCCAAGCATAGTTCTGACTTCAGGTATGTCTCTATCAGGGCCTAACCACTGAAATCAACATTCATCAACTCTGGATTGGCTCATGTGCCCATCTCTAAGCCAACTGCTATGGCCAGGGATGCGGTACATGCTAAATATCCCACTCAGATAAATTGAGTTGAAGAAAATCAGATACAGTTCTAAGAAGGATGAGTGGGTGCTGGGCATGAAGACAGCAATCCACTCGGGTCTCGCTCAGTTCAGGGAAGTGCTCTTGTGCTCACTCTCCCCTCTCCAAGATTAAGTTGGTCCCTATGGTGATTCACACTCAGAGCTTCCGGCACGTCACAGCGCTCATCATCTTGTAATTATACTCTTGTGAAGTTGAATGATGTCTGCTTCCGGCACCAGATTATGAGCTCCGTAAAGTCAGGGTCTGTTTTGTCATCGCTGTATTCTCAGTGATGGAAAAGGCACTCAATAAAGAGTACGCATTTTAAGGGATTCATCTGGGACCCCGGGTGTGACTAGACCCAGCCTCCTGCCTTGACTCTTCCAGCTGCGTCGCCATGAAGGACAGAATCTTCCCCTCCCAAGCTTTCTCTCCAAGCAGGCTTGGGGACACTTACACAGGACACATCTCCCCGGACAAGAGAATGACAATTTTCCCATGGGACCTGGCAGGCCTGCGTCCCAGAACTTGGAGTGAATGATGCAGGCAAGCAGAAGGGACTTGAATCAGGAGGGGAGCCAGGGAGAAAAGGAGGGTCACTTTGGATTAAGAACTTTAAGCAGAGTGATTCACGATCATTGCGGCTGACATTTAAAAAGCCTCAAATACTTTTGGTAACCAGTGTGCTGCTTTGCATTTTGACTCACATTTATTTACCCTGGGAATGAAGCGGCCCTCAGTTGCTCTGGGGTAGATTGTATTTCATTTTCTGCTTCTGATGTATCAGCGATGTTTGGCTTCTCCATTTCCCATATTTAATTATTGCCAAAGCTTATTTTCAAGGGAGCTCTTACACAATGGAGACATTCGGGTTTTGGTGTCAGGCAGGCCATGGTTGGCAACCTGACTTTGCTATCTGCTGCCTGACCAAGGACAAATTACTTAACTTCTCTGTCTCCATTTCCTCCCCAATGAAGTAAGGATGCTAATGCCAAACTTGCAGGGATTTGGGGAGATTTAGATGGGGGTGATTCTGTGCAGTATAACCTCCAGGTTTAGCCAAAGCTATGGTGGGATGGTGGAAAGCAGGGGAAGAAGCATGTCTTATGTGACGGAGGAGAACGGGGAAGCCAGCAGGGCCCAGGTAGCTCTTTGTCCTACCCTGGTGTAGGTGTTTGTCTGAGTCCTCAAGAGAAAGTCTCGGGCTCTTTGTCTAGATGTAGACTCTGGAAGACACAGGGCACAAGTGGCGCAGCTTTAGGACGTAGGGGACAATGTGGAAGGCTGGGTGTGCTGGGGAGTGGGGGTTATGACAGAGGTGGAGGGTGGCCAGCCAGCCTCATATGCCCAGGACTAAGGAGATTGCCACACACGGGACTTTCAGCATTAAAACTAGGAGAGTCTTGGACAAACCAAGACTCAGTTGGTCCCCTGGACATGTGGTATTTCCCCACTGGGGCCTGAAACCCAGAGGAACTTCCCGGGCCCCAGCCTTCCCAGCACAAGGAGTCAGTGCCTGGGGCCCAGCCATTAACATGGTACAGGCCTCAGGGCAGGGATAGTGTTGAGGTGATCTCATTATCTCCCCTTAGACACCCCCAGATATAACAGGGTGACACCTTGTGGGAGGCTGGAGGCCTGTGTTAGCAGATAGAGGAAGAGTCAGAAAAATGTGGGTTCTGATCACTCCAGTAATCCCAGGTGAGGCCTGGATGGCTTGGGTTCTGTATGAGAGCCAACATAGTACTTGGCACTTACTGTGATTTGTGTTATTTTATTTTCCAATTGACTATTTCTAGAATACAGTAGCACTGACATATACTTTTTTTTACTTCAAATCTGGCCACTTTAGAGAAATCTTTTGTCTTAATAATTTTTGAGTTAATTCCCAAGTATCTTTGGCATAAAGTCATGTCACCTGTGCGAAATGTTATCTCCAGTCCCAATATCTGTGCTCTGGTTTCTAAGTCATGTCTCATTGCGCTTCTCAGAACATCTCGACAATTTTAGATAATGGCAGCAATGGTTGTTGCTCCTCATTTTATTTCTAATTCCATTAGTTATGTTCCAGTAAAGTATTTCTTGCTCTTAGGATACTCAAAGGTACACCTGCCAAATCCCAGCCCTGAGGATTGGTGCTTCATTAGTAAGTATCTTGAAGGCTCTCAGCTGGAAATAAATACCCTTCATTTATTAAAGAAGCATCCTTCCATTTTTAAGAGTTTTTGAAAAGAATGAGTTTAGTGTTTTATTAAGGACATCAGCTCTGACTCTTAAAAAAAAACCAAAAAACCCCTGTGTCCTTATCTGTAAAATGAGCTGAGAGCTATGGAGTAGCAGCAAAAATAACAGTAACCACTTGGCAGAGCCGTTGAGGGTTAAATGAGCAAAGTGCCTGGCAGGGAGTCCAGCAGCATCAGGCCGGCAGGTGTCAGTGTCATCGCTGTCACGGGTCCCATCCCAGGCTGTCTGACACACTGCTCCCCTCCTCCATGCCAGGAGACCCTCCATGCCAGGCTTCTGCCCTGATCCTCCCCTAAAGAGGCGTGGCCAGCAGGGATCCCAGCTGCCTTTAGCTAAGTGCTCTGTTGGAATTTGGCTGAAAGCCACAGGCTGGGCAGTTGGGAGGCTGGATAGATTGGGATGGAGACCCCCAGGGAAAGGCCAAACACTGGAGGACCTTGGGTGTCCTGGCTGTGCCCATAGCTGTGGGACCTCAGCACATCCCTGGGCCCCTGGGCAGCCTGTTTCTTCAGGAGGTAGTCTCTGAGGCCTGGCCCACCACTGGGTGACTCTTGTTATTATAATAGATAACAGCATGGCTTGCTTAAGCAGACCCTGTGAATTTCTCCAGTGCCCCCATATTACTCCCACACACTCCCACACTGCTTCTCTACCTGCTAGTGCACTTTTTAGGGGGAGGGGGATGGGCAGGACTAGCTCAATGTGTGGAGCCCATTGCAAAATGAAGTGTTCGGGGCCCTTTATTCAACAGTGATTAATAATTTCAGGCTGGGTGTCATGGCTCACTTTGGGAGGCTGAGGTGGAAGGATTACTTGAGGCCAGGAGTTTGAGACCAGCCTGGACAACATAGTGAGACCTTGTCTATTTTTTAAAAAAAATTCAGGTTAGTGACATCAGAGCATTAAACCAAGAGTAAGACCCTTCTGGACACAGGCCCTGTGACTGCTCAGGTTTCACACTCATGAAACCAGTCCTCAGGGTAAGAACAGACACCCCCAGAATACTACTTGTTAATTTAGGACAAGAAAATTCCTTGCTGTGGTGGAAACCAACAGTGTAGTCATGGGGTTGTGAAGGTGGAGGCCTGGGAATCCCAGAGGCCTTGGTTTCATCGTGACAGAAAACCACATCAGGAAAATCAAGCTGTCAGGACTGTGAGAGTGTGGTGGCATCTGGGTCCATGTTGCTGAGTTTATCTTGACCTTCCTGTATTTTGGGTAGGAGAGCCCCTAAGCCCCTAAGTACCTACCTTTCCTAAGCTCAGTGAAGTTGGGTTTCTGACATTTATAAATATAGCATTGTTGAGAATTTTGGACTTTATCCAGTAGGTGTGAGAGGATTTGATCCCTTGCCTGGTGGGAATCGAGGGTGAAGGCAAGAGGAGAGGGTGTGTGGGGTGGGCACTGGGGACAGAGCCCTTTGTTGGAAGGTAAGTCTGAGACTGTGGCAGTTAATAAGGTCATTTTGAGAAAGGGAGTCCATGTTGAGGTGTGAATCCAGTGCTCCAGGTGAACTACAAAAGCAAGGTCTGGAGGGAGATGGATGCCGGCGCACACCTGAGCTCTGGAGGTAGGGCGAGGGTCCTCCCGGGGTTTTACTCCTCTACTATTCTGGCCCTGGGGGCGCTGCTCCCACCTTATAGTTTTTGCTTTAGGGTGGTCACTTGGTCCCTCCCTTATCTAAAAAAGGCTGGAACATTCCAAGAACACTTTACTAAAGGCTTGGGAGTACCAAGGGAAATAAAGATAAGGGGGCCTATGAATCTGAAGATGACTGAGAGGCCTTATATCTGGGGCTGGCTGGACCCTCCTTTTCTAGGGGCAGAGAGGGCATCCAGGGAATTCTCCTTTTTAGTCTCTCAGCTTCTGGTGGCCTCTCTTTCATTTCCCCTCATCCCTTCTGGAGCTGAGGGGGTAAAGGGGGCAAAATACCTTTAGATCAAGCAAAATTCCACCTTTAGGAGTTCATCCTACAGAAAAAGTTACATTAAAGGATGTTCACTGTAGCTGTGATATTGTAATAGCTGTGCATGTGCAAGTGTGTGTAATATATTTTATGCAGAAACAGATCTGGAAGCATACAGCCCAAATTGTTAACAATAGTTACCTCTACGGAAGGAAGGGAGTGGGGAAGGAAGAGAGACTTTCCTTTGCCTCTGTACATTTCATATACTTCTGCTTACTTTGGATTTTTCTTTACTATTTTCCCAGTATGTATTCATGTGTATAATTATAAAATGTGTAATTTAAAAATAATGAAAATTTAAAATCATATTATACAAAATTTGGAAAGTTTGAGAAAAGAACATGAAGTCAGATGCCCTAGATTTGCAGGGCTGTTAATCGTCATGATAATTTCATTTCTTCCACCAGTTTTCAGCGGTCTGAGGGCAGGACTGGAGGAAGGTGATGTTAAATTGACCCGGGAGCCAGCAGCTAAGGCACAGGGGCTTGGCTGTTGTTCCAGGCATTCGACATCAGTGAACCCGTGTACTCTCTGAGGTAGACATTAGTCCTAGATTTACAGTGGAGGACAGTGGGTGGGAAAGATGAAGTTAAGATCTAGGTGATGACAGAGCTGGGATTCAGACCTCAGGGCATGGAGCTCTCCGATTTGTGGCTGCCTCCAGCATGGTTCAACGGGGAAAGAGGAGGAAAGGAAGACAAAGAACCGGGTGCAGGTGGCACAGTCTTTGAATGGCTGACCCCTGGCTGGAGACGCAGGTCAAGCCAGGAGGGAGGACTGGCTGCATAGAGGCTCAGCTTTAGTAGAAGAGGTGTGGAAGCAGAGTAGGTTTGGATTTTAGACAGGCAAAGCTGTGAGGAACCCGGCATCTGCATGTCTCTAATGAACTGGCGAGGAGGGCATGAGGACTAAGGAGTCTCCTGAGAAAGGACTGACCTGTAAGCCACAAATCTGTGGCAGTCCCAGGGGTAGGAGAGAGGCTGGGCCTAGCAGTTTGGTTTATCTCCTTTCCCAGCCCCGCTAACCTCATGCCCGTGTCCTGGGAGTAAGAACGGAGGCAGGCATTCAGCTGCAAGCCTGAGCCTTGTGGAAGTCAAGCAGCTCAGGCAGGGTGTAGATGGATTCAGGCAGCTGGTGAAACGGGTTCCACTTTGTGCCACGGAATAAGGAGGCTGAACATGGCTGGTGTGGTGGAGGCAGCCTACCTTCACCAGAACTGGGACTGTTCATGAGCTCTCTAGACATCCGGTGGGGATAGGATTCTTTGCAGGGCCTGGGAGTCCTGGGTGATTTAGTGGGTGGCACACGCCAGTGAGGTTTGGGTTACTTCTGTCGGTGTAACTCAAACCTCACTGTCGTGTGCCATCCAGTGTCACAGGGTAGGGAAGTGTTCAGGGACCTCAAGGTGCAGGTTAGAGCCAGGGGAGGAGGGATGGGGTGGAACTGATGTTTGGTGGTGGGAGCTAAGAGGAAGGGCCTGTGAACTCCTGGAGTGTCCCAGGCTGAGGCTCTGGATATGGGAAAAAGTGGGCGGAGACTCCAGAAGCAGGCGGATGACTCCTGCCTTTCCTGTCTTCTTCTGCATCGTTCATAGCCCCAGGTCTCTAAGCCTAGGGTTCCAAAATTGCGGAGCTGGAAATCAGTTACAGCCTTCTGGGAACAGAGAGGGTAAGTGACCAGCTCAGGACAGCACAAGGCAGTCCAGGGGGCCAGCGAGGTGTCGGGCGGGGCACACGGGGCTTTTCAGGTCAGCTGATCCCCCAGCCCCAGTCCCCAACCCCCTCATTTAGTGCAAGGCCCAGGGACTAACATGGGAGGCGGGACGCCGGAGGTCCTGCCTAGGAGTGGAGGGCCAAGAGGACTGGAGCTGCCTGGAGCCACAGAAGCGGCAAGGTCAGCGCTGGGAGTCGTCAAGGCCGGACTTCTCCGCAGGACGGGGAGGAGAAATCGCGCTTTAAACTTCCATGAACTCTGGTGGTTCAAAGCATTTTCTCCATGAAGCATCCTTAATTTACAGAGCTCTAGATTTTACCTGGAAGAAAGACTTCTTAAAATTGCAAAGGCAGAAAAAGCTCTACAATTTAGGCGGAATAAGGAGTGATGTTTAAAAATCTTTTCCTTTGATTTTCAAGACATCTTCATCGAGCCAGTAGTACTTTTATAAGGCGGAGAGGCATAAATATTAATATTGCTTAATGTGCTTAAACTGGCCAGTTTGGCCAGTCACATGCTCTCGGGTTACCCGGCTCAGGCTAGGAATATCGAGGCTCCGGGGACCTGGCACCTGAGCCTGTGCAGCAGTCCCAGCGCGACAGTAGGGACTCCAGCCCAAAGTCCGCCTCCGGGTCTTTACAGTAGCCGGGCCCGAGGAGGGAGTGGCGGCCTTTCTGGGTCGCTCCAGGGCCACGCTAGGAAAGGTGTGGACGGTGGGAGAGGAAAGGAAGGGGCGGGGGGGGCATCGCGCCAGTCTCCGCAGACTCGCGGCCCAGGGAGGACGGGAGGACTGGCGGGGGTCCGAGGTGGCCCGCTACAGGGTATGTGATGGAGGCCCAGGGGCGCCGCCCTCCAGCTGGTAGGGGAGGAGCCCCGGCCACCGAGTAGTTAAGTGACTGGCTTAAGCTCACTCAGCAAGCTCGTGGCGGTGGGCGTGTCCGGCGCGTCTGTGGTCCTCTAGAGTCCCAGGCCTGAACTGCGTACGCCCCTTCTCCTGGCTCTGCCTTTGGGGATCGGACGCCGGACTGGGCCTTTGGTTAAGATGAGCGGAAGATGGGCGCCTGCGGCCGCCGCGGTACCTGTGCGATCCGAGGCGTGGCGCGCCAGGTTTTGGCGTGCGAGGGCGCGCACGTGGACCGCGGCTACTCGCGGACGCCCAGGCCTCACCCCCGCGGGACTCGGCGCGCGGCGCCCTTGTTTGACTTTCACCACCCCCAAAGGAGGTCCTTCCATCGGCCTCTTTTCTGGGTAACAGCTCCAAGGCTCACACGTGGTGATGCCACCCAGGTCACGCAGCTAAGTTATGGAGCCGGAATTCGCAGTTGTCGGTCGGGGTTCTGGTGGCCTCAGGCTGGAGGTGGCTGTGTGTCCCTGGGCAAGTCCCTCTCCTCTGGGTAGCCTAGTCCGGCGGCGCGCGGGTCGTGGCCGCGCATGCTCAGTGGCGGGCGGCGCCTGGAGACGCGGCTGGTGCTCCAGCTGTTTTGCATTGACGCCAGCACCCGCTGGAGGTCATCGCTGGGGGCTGGGCGCGGCGCGCTGCCGGCAAAACCCGGCCCGGATCAACGAGCCAGACCGCCCGCAACTCCGGGGTGCGCGCAGCCGTTTTTGCGCTTCTCGACGGTGCGGCCCCAGGCCCGGCTGGAGCAGACTTGCTTCCCTCCCTACCCCGGCGGACTGGGCCCGGCCGCCCCGAGGGGTTTCCTCGGACCCAGCGCCTCAGCCCACGCGCCTCAGCCCCGGCCAGCGAGAGCGTCTAAGCTAGCCTTGCCCTCACGGGCGCTCGGCCTGGGGGCTCTTTTCCGCCGGGCGGCGGCCCAGCGGGCGGAGCGGCGTGGGTGTCCACGGCTAGGCGGAGTCCCGGGCCAGGGAGGCGGCGGCGTCGGGAGTGGGAGCGGGAGCGGGGCCGGGCGCGGCTGGGAGCTCGCCTCCCTCGGGGGTCGTGCCGCAGCTCGGCGAGGGCGGCGTCGCGAGGGCGGCGTGGACTCAGCCGCTCCCGGGTACGGAGAGCGCAAATCTCCTCCCCCGTATTTCCCCGGAAGCGCGGCCGAGAAGAGCGCCGCGATGTGAGGGAGGCGGCCGGCGGCTCCCGCCTCAGGAAGGGCATGTTCGGAGGGGCGGCCGCGGCGCGCCACCCGCCTCAGCGCCCCCTCCCCACCGCCGCCGCCGCCGCCGCAGCGCCCTCACCGTGATAAAAGGGGCGGCCGCGCTTCCTGACTCGAAACCCGCGCTCGCCGCCGCCCGCCCGCCCAGGCGGCGATGACACGGCGCCCGCGGCGGCCCCGAGGCGCCGGGCGGGCCGTTTGCTGACCGGTTCGCGGCTGCCCGCCAGCGTGTCTGCGGCGCCGCCGCCAGCATGGGCTGCGCCCCGAGCATCCACATTTCCGAGAGCCGGGCGGCGCACCACGGCGGCAAGGAGGCCGAGGACGCGCCTGGCCCCGCGGCACCGCCGCTGTCGTCTGGCGGGCCGCACCTCCCGCAGGGTCAGAAGACGGCCCCCTTGTCCTGGACCCGCGGCGCGGGCCTAGCGGAGTCGGAGCCTCGCGACGGCAGAGGCAAGAAGGTAAGGAGCGCCGGGCACTCTGGGGCCGCCTTGAAATTCGGGCCCGGCCGGGCGGCAACTTTCCCGCCGGGGCCAGGCGGGGTGGCCCCCGGGCCGCGGTGCCCTCTTATCCAGCTTTGGATGGCTTTGACAGCCGCCAGCCACCGCCTTGCCGGGCAGCGTTCAGAAAGGACTGACCCCGATCCCGCGACCCTGATTCATAGGGTTGCGATCAGGACGCCGCCTGCTCCGCGGCGTCGGTTCCTTGGACACATCCGACGCCCGGAGCGGCGGGGCCGGCGGTGAACTTGACTAAGGCGATTGCATCAATTTCCTCTCCAAGAGCGGGTGTTACAGGGAAACCCCCATGCTATTCTAGCGCGCCCCTGCAACGTGAAATCAGTATGAACTTTGTTCTTTTCCTGTGGTAGAAAGGGAGGGACGACTGGCCTCCCCACTCTTCCCTCCTTCAGCTTTGCGCAGGCGGTCACAGCTTACCATTTTCTTTGGGACTATTAGAATGTAATCTGGAACATCAGCTTTGCTTCATTGCACATGTATTTGAGGTCCACTTTTGTTAGTATACATACTGTATTTAAAGCATGTGTAATTAGAAAATACTGTGAAACGCGATTTTTGAAGCATTCAGGAGAACAAAGTTAATCTTCTATTAAGCAAACTTACTGGGACATTTTGTGATTTTTGGGTTTTTTTGTTTTGTTTTTTACATTGCGTGTCATCTCTAGCGCATATTGCCTTGGCTTATGTTTTGTCAAAGTTTCTGGGCTTACTTAGTCTTTGTTAAGATTTTCTAAAGGAAAGGTAAAGTAAAAAGAAAAATGTGGTCATTAAGGCATACAGCTGCAGGTTTCCAGTTCTTTGATTTCAGAATTTAAAGCTGGAACTCATGCGTTGGTTTATGTTTTATTTTTTTAATTACATTCCAAATTTCTGTCAACTTGTATGGATGGTTTATGTTTTATCAAAGCAGTAAAAAAATTTTTTTGTGCAGGGCTGCAGATTGTTGGCTGTCATCCTTCTCATCACGACCAGGTTTTAAAAGTAATTTGCACAATTTTGTTGATTTTTCTTGCTCGCTGAGAACTGAACATCCCAAGTTTGAGAGATATAGTTCGACACACTTTCTGTCTTAAATTTCTAGCAGTCATCATGGTACTTTTCTGTATGAAAGGAGAAAGTCTTTTTCAGTGTTGCATAACATAGTTGAAGTGATTTCCCTACCCTTCCCATACCCTAAGTGAAAATTCAGCTTTGTTCTGATTATCAGAAGTTGAATGCTTTCTCCTGTAGATTCTTTGAAGAAACCTCTGATGGTTTAGACTTGTTAACTCAAGCTGCTCTTAGTATCAATGTTAAGCTGAGTGGTAAGCCTACTTAACTGGCTTTAAAAAAGCATTACACAGGTGAATATGGAAACTTTAACAGCTTTCAGGTTTTCAGTCCCAATCTAACATTGGTTACTTTGCAGGTTAATGTGATTCTTTCAGATTACCAAAGTCGGCCTTTTAGTAAGAGGCCCTTGTGTCTTTGGAGTGGCCTGGGTGTTCTAAAAGTCATCTGGTGTCTTGTAAGCCTTCCTAGTGCGGCAGAAGCCGCTTGCTCTTGTGCTATCACAGTGCCTGTAGGTCTCTGAATTTATAAATGCCTTCTTCAACCATTCTTGCCTATTGGCAGACCATTGTCCTGTGTTGGAGGCCCAGAAAATACATTCGTCCTTAAAGTGCCTAACTTGGTGGCATACACATAGTAGGTGATAAATAAATGTTTACTGATTTTTAAAAAAATTAACTGAATGATGAAACTTTTTTCAGTCATTGGAATTTGATTTCATATAGCCTCCTATACAGACTTCAGAATAATAGTATTTCCAGAGCAGAAGTCAAATTGTAAATTATAGCACCACAACCACAGAAATAATGGTCCCATACTTGTTATGAACTGTACGTGTTGATATCACATCTCGTTTACAGATTTTTGCTTTTAGGTATGTCAGATAATAGAACAGAGGTAAATGTCAGCATTTTTTCTAGTCTAATATTTTTTCTTTAAGGGAATGAATCCTTTTAAATTAAGGTATTAATTGTACTCTGGAAATTCATGTTTAGAGAAGAAGGTAAACTTATAGTAATGTAGCAAAATCATAAAATTAATTTTAGTTTCTATATATGAACCTCTCAGGATGCAATTTAATTCATTACAAAGTTTCTTTATTAAAAATGCAGTAAGTCAGCATATCTTTAAGTGAATTTCAATAAGAAATTCTTTGGGGGACGATTTTATAGTTCTGTAGCGTTTAGTAAATACCAGTTTATCAGTGTGGGTGGGAGATTGATAACTGCATTTTCAGGTTAAGCAGTATATACCCCGAGTGAAAGTGTATCCTGCATGTGTTCCAGGGAGCACTGTGTGGACTGTTAATCAGTATGGCATGAGAAAAGAGGTCCGTAGTCTGGTAAGGTTTTGGGAAACACAGGTTGAATATCCCTAATCAGAAACGTTCCAAAGTCTGTTTTGAGTGCTGACATGATGCTCAAAGGAAGTGCTCATTGGAGCATTTTGGAGTTCAGATTTTCAGATAAGGGATGCTGAACCGGTAAATATAATGCAGATATTCCAAAAGCCAAAAAAAAAAAAAAAAAATCAAAAATTCAAAACACTTCTGGTCTCAAGCATTTGGGATAAGAGATATGTAGCCAATACCGGCTCAGACTAAGTTCAGCAGAGTTCTTCTATGCAGGACTTGTCAGAGAACCTAATTTCTGAAAATAATCCGTGAGTCTCCAAGTGATTTTTCGAGTGTGCAACGTTTCCTAAACTTGTTTGATTATGGAGTCTTTTTCTTGAGGTATATGTCAGGTAGGCCAAATGTTAAGACCTGATTTTTTATGTGAGATACCAATATTCAAAGTACAAGAAATATACTTAACAGTAAAACTCAATGAATGTAATTTGCTTCTTAATGATTCCAAAGGTATTTTAGATCTTGTAATACATGAGGCTGTGTTGTCTGTATGAACTTATTTAAGCATTACTAAAAATACTTTCTGGCTGTTTATTCATTTCAGGAGTTAAAGTTTATGTGGTTACAGATAATGAATGCTGTGTTCAGTTTGAACACTTAGAGTTTTGTTTATTTTTAATCAGTGTGAGCTTTAACTGTAACATTTAAATATTTTCTTGCCAGTCTTTGGATTTACCCCGTTTCCTCTTTACCCATCCAGGACTTAAGTTGCCCTTGAAAGATTTGCATGTAGTGTTAAGAGACCCTATGCTCACCCCCCACCTTCCTTTTTGCAAACACCCACTGCACTGCTAATGACTGATGCTCCCTCTACCCCCACTAATCAGCTCTGTGAGGTGGCAGTCAAGTTTGTTTTGTTTACTGCTGTATCCCCTGGGTCTGGCACACAGTAGGCCTTCCATAAACATTTGTTGAATTAGAGAATTTTGTGAACTACAATGTAGAAGTTGAAAATCCACCTAAGCCATGGAAAGTAGAAATAGAAACCAGTTTTAACTAGAGTAGAGGCTGTGAAGTTTGGATTTGGTTTTGTGGAAATCTCTGGTTATTGCTCTTCAGAGCACTGTACCCAGGGAATAATATATTTCTACCCTGGTGAGCAGAGTAGATTTCTCTATAAAAAGAGAGTTAAGAGTTGGATGCAATGGCTCATGTCTGTAACCCCAGCACTTTGGGAGGCCAAGGCAGGAGGATTGCTAGAGCCCAGGAGTTTGAGATCAGCTTGGACAACATCTCAAGGCTCCATCTCTACTGAAAAATAAAAAAATTAGCTGGGCATGGCAGTGCACAGATACTTGAGGTGCACAGATACTTAGTCCCAGATACTTGGGAGGTTGAGGCAGGAGGATCACTTGAGCTAAGAAATAAGAAATTCCAGGCTGCCATGAGCCAAGGTTGCATCACTGCACTCCAGCCTGGGCAACAGACAGAAACCTTGACTCAAAAAAAAAAAAAGTTTGAAGGATTAGTGCAGCCAAGGTGATAGATAGTAGTACTGCTGCACGCTAAACTCTGATCGAGTATTACTGCTGTAGCACTCACTCAGAATCTCAGACAGACATTCTCCGTTGGTCCATCTCTGTTTCCCTTTGCTTCCGTCGTTCATTTCCTCCGCCGTCTTTTTTCTTGCTTTTCATCACCTCATCTCCCTCTTTCATCTCCCTCCTTGCTTTTTCCTGCTAGTCCACCTTCCTGCACAAAACTGGCCACTCTTGCCATGTTAGTCAACTAAAGTTTAGTGGTTTTTAAGTGTTATTTAGCTATGGAATAAAACTTATTGCCTGCTCCTAGCTTACAAAGTGTATTCATCAAGACTTTTTTTTTTTTTTTTTTTTTAAGACAGGACCTTGCTCTGTTACCTAGACTGAAGTGCAGTGGCACAACCATGGCTCACTGCAGTCTTGACCTCCTCGGCTTAAGCTATCGCCCCCCTCAGCCTCCCAAGTAACTGGGACTTCAGGTGCGCGCCACCATGTGCGGCCAGTTTTTTAAACAATTTTTTGTGGAGATGAGGTCTTGCTATGCTGCCCAGGCTAGGCTCAAACTCCTGGCCTCATGTGATTCCCCCGGCCTCGGCCTCTCAAAGTGCTCAGATTGCAGGTGTGGATTACTGTGCTCAGCTGATTATTCAATTATTTGCCTAAACTAAAGCAATTTTCTCTTTGCGTGTGACCTGGCTGATTTTTTTTCCCTCCGCTAGAGATCTTTGACCCTTGCTAGATTATATGGAATTACTGAAAGTTTCTCTTTGAAAGTGTAGTTGAGAAAAATGAGACCTAACTTTCTGCTGCCGTAATAAGTGACTACAATTTATCTCCAGAGCTCAGAGGTGGTGAGTTCCCTCATTATTGTGTTCTTGTGCCTTTCAATGTATAGAAAGATCTTTATTCATTTTCTGGAATTCCTTTTACATACATAAAATACTTTGCATTTCATATGTTTTTTAGAACTTAGCTGTCATTGCCACCATAACTTTAAGTGTGACTCTTAAGATAGATGTTGTCACAATTCTGCCACCTCAAATCTGTCCCTGACCAGCTTTAACCCTCACCTTGCTAAGGCAGGGTTTATGATAGGGCCTGTGGTCCTTTCTGGCAGAAATGTTTCCTGTTAAGTGGCTTATGACTCTGGTTTTCCCTTGGATAGCTTGCCCATTTGGATTCGGTTCTTAAATAGGAGAAGGTTCCTGATATGAGGACACAGGGTAAGGCAGACATCTCAGAATAATCTTAAAGGACAGAATATTTTAAAAAATTAAAACAGAACTGAGGGAAAAGTGCTTAGGACATGAGTAAGCCCTTAGTCTTACCCAAGGTCAGTGGCTTCATCCTGGTTTCTCAGTACAGTCAGGCAGTAGGAGGTGATGGACTCTGCAGTTCTTAGAGTGCAAATTCATGTTAGTAATACCCACCTTTTCTTGAATGCTCTCTGTTTTGCAAGCACCATATTAGATGCTTTACAGATGTTATCTCGTTTAATCCTTTCAACCTTGTGAGGTGGCAGTTATCATTTCCCTTTCACAGATAAGACACCAGAGGTTAGAGACTTGCCCAAAGTCGTACATTTAAGCTGAGATTCAAATCCTCTGGTCCAGCTCTCACCTCCTAGGTTGTTACTCTGTTAACTAGCTATGTGCATTGCATTTCCCACTCTTTGGTCTTCTCCTAAGCTACAGATTTCACAGGTCAAGCCGGCATCTTGAATCTGCATTATCAGGATTTTGTTAAGCCTCCACTTACTGAGGAAGTTGGTTACAGCCCTACCTTAGGTTCCTGTGTTTGAGGAAGTTGAAGTCATCTTCAGCCCTGTCCCAGTTAACTCCTGAAGCCAGCTATTTTGTGACGCCCTCTGGTCTGCCCTCTTTGCTGTCTGAAATGAGTTGGGAGGGCATCCCTTGGGAGTTTTTTTCCTTTCCCCTTTCTCCTGCTCAGGTTACAGGCAGCCTGCCTTACCAAGAATTCCCCGGGAGCTGGTTCTTTCCATTGACCTTTGCCTAGCGCGCTGTTCCCCCACCAGTGCTGCCTGTACCTATCCTCTCAGAGTTATTCCAGGCCCAGCTGAAACATCCTTGAGCTCCTGGCTGGCTTGCACTTTTTCTCTGCCCTTGGGACCTGCCCCTGTATCCCTGTGAAACTATTCTTCTGCTGGATTATAGGCTGCTTGAGGGCAAGCATTGTGTCCTAGTTTCATTGCAGTTTCCAAAGTGCTTGGTACACTCAGTAAATATTTGCATAAGTACAACAGTCTCTAAGGCTGAAAGGGCTTTTATTCATATTCCATGAGTCTGTCTCACCTTGTTTAGATTTAACAACAATTGTTGGGGTGTGTTCTATGTTTTAACAGAAAGCTAAAGTACCCTTAAGCCAGTGATTAATCTGTGGGGTGATTAGTAAAGCTTTTGCCTCTAATTTTGGCTGAGTTAGGATTGAGCAATGTTCCTGGGTCCCGTCCTTCCGTCCTGCCTTTGTTCTGCTCTGTTTGGTAAAAGACTGGTGGAATATCATGTCAGAGAGCTGTTGTGACAAGTTTGTATTGCATGTCTTAGCTACGGGCACCGTATGTAGTTTACCCATCCACACAGACAGAAAGGATGTTGCACATTTCCCAGAACTTTGAGGGTGACCTCAAAGAATTTGGGCTGGGGGGCCTTGCCAGTGCTTTTATTCTGTATTGGCTGGAAATACACCTTTGCCGTCTCGAATCATCCTCTTTCACGGTCTGTGTTCTCCCTTTCATGTCCTGTTACTGAGTACAGCAGCTGCTTCACTTCCTCTTACTTTGCTTAAGGATAACCCAAAGGGCTGGTGGCACATCAGCAGTTGCCATGTTGTCTTCAAATGTTCAGAGTTGATGGCAGCTTCCTAGTGAGGTGTTAAAAGACTGTAGGAGGAGGAGCCAGAAGATGTGTGTTTTGGGTCCAGCTCCATCAGGCATTGGCTAAGTGATATTTGGCAACTCCTGATTCTGAGTTTTCTTAGGTACAAAATGAGGCTAGAATATCTGGGTTCTGGTGAGGATAGCTTAAAATAATCTGCGTCCAAGTGTTTTGTAAACTTCAGGACACTATCACATGTAAGGATTGATCATTTTCTTATGAGAACCTTTCTCAAAGGCAAACTTGGTTCAAATATATCTGTTTTTTTAAAAGCAGGTCTCATTTTTAATATAGTTTGGTTTTTCTCCATTATTTTATTGTGAAAATTTTCATAGAGCAAAGTTGAGAGAATTATGCACTCATATGCCTGCCGTCTGGATTCTGCAGTTAACACTTTTCTATATTTGCTTTATCATTATCTATCTACTCCTTTATCCGTCCATCAACCCATTTTATTTTTGGATTCATTTCAAAGTAAGTTCCACACATGGGTATACTCAACCCCTAAACACTTCATTATGCATATCAAGTACTGCAGCTCAAAATTTGAACTTGGGGCATGGTAGCACATGCCTGTAGTCCCATTTGCTCAAGAGCTGAGGCAGAAGGATTACATGAGCCCAGGTGTTTGAGATCAGCCTAGGCAATGTAGCAAGACCTCATCTCAAAAAAAAAAAAATTAATTCAAAATTAAATAAATTCAAAGTTTACTTTTTTAAAATATAAAATGACATAAAGTAAAATGTATACATTTTATGCATACCATTCATGAGATATGACAAATATATATATGCCCGTGTACTGCAAACCTCGATTATCAAGATACAGAATTACGAAATATTATAATTACTCCCAAAGGTTTCATTGTGCTCCTTCTCTGTTCTTACCCTCAGCCACCAGCAACCACTGTTCTGAATGTTTTTCATTATACATCATTTTTGCCTATTCTAGATTTCATATAAATATAACCTTAAAGTCTAGGTTATTCTTTTCTTGTAAGGCTTATTTCACTCAGCATAATGTTTTTGAGATTCTTCTATGCTGTATGAGTCAGTAGTTTGTTCTTTTTTCTTTCTAATTAAAGTAGTCTGTTATATGAATAAACCACAATTCACTTATCCATTCTTTTGTTGATGGATGCTAGGGCTGTTTCTAATTTTTGGCTATTGTGACTAAAGCTACTATGAATAGTCTAGTATAAATTATTTTGTGGACATATGCTTTCTTTCCTCTTGGTTAAATACCAAGAAGTGGAATTGCTGGGTCATAGGATAGGTATATGTGCAACTTGTGTAACTTTTTTTTTTGAGACTGAGTTGCACTCTTGTTGCCCAGGCTGGAGTGCCATGGTGCAACCTCTGCCTGCTGGATTCAAGTCATTCTCCTGCCTCAGGCTCCTGAGTAGCTGGGATTACAGGCATGCGCCACCACGCCTGGCTAATTTTGTGTTTTTAGTAGAGTTGGGGTTTCTCCATTTCTCTACTAACAACATTTATAAGCTATGATTCAGGCTGGTCTTGAACTCCCAACCTCAGGTGATCACCTGCCTTGGCCTCCCAAAGTCCTGGTATTACAGGTGTGAGCCACCGCACCCAGCTGTATATGTGTAGCTTTTTAAGAAACTGCTTGACCTTTTCCCAAAATAGTGATCCAGTATTACACTCAGGCCAGCAACGTATAATAAAAGTTCAGCTGCTCTACATCTTTCCCATCATTTGGTGTTAATCAGCATTTTAATTTTAGCCATTCTGGTGGGTGTGCAGTGGTATCTCATTGTGGTTTTGATTTGTATTTCCTTGATGGCTAATGATTTTGAGTACTTTTTCCATGTGCTTATTGTTCATTTACTGTATTACTTTCTTTTTAAGGTTTTTATTTTAATACTTTTTAATTAAAAGGAAGCGTAAACATCATCATGACCTCTGGGTAGGGAAGGACTGATTAAGGAAGTTACACAAGGCATTTACATAAAGGAAATGGTTAATAAATTCAACTACGTTAAAATAAAGAACTTCTCTGCAGAAGAGAGTGAAAAGGAAAGTCACAGACTGGAAGAAGATATTTGCAATGCATAATACCAATAAAGGATTAGTAATCAAAGAACTACAAGTCACTAAGAAAACAACAGCCCAGTTGAAAAATTGGCAAAGTTTGGGGCAGACATGGCAATGAGAGAAAATCAAATAGCTAATAACTATATGAAAAGATGTTCAATCTCATGGGGAAATGCAAATTAAACCCACAATGAAATAACATTTTATACCCATCAAATTGGCAGACGTTTAAAAGACTGGCAGTAGTTTTGGGAACTGCTCAACGTTAGGTAGAAGCATAAATTAGTTCAACCACTAGGGAAACCCATTGTCATTGCCAGGTAGAGTTGAACATGTGAGCCTGTGACATAGCAGCTTCTCTCCTAGAAACTCTTTACTGGAAACATGTATGAAGACTTTCAGAGCAGATTACTTTTAATTCCAAATTTTCCTGTAAAATCCAAATGTCTATTAACAACATAATGGATAAACAAATTGTGATATGTTCAAAGAAAGGAATACTTTACAGCTGTGAAAAAAAATGGATGGATTACAGCTCTAGGTATTAACTTTGATAAATCTCAAAAACAATGTGGAGAGAAAGAAGAAGCCATCAAAAACATTTAAAAGCTATGATTCTTTTTATTTAAACATTAATAGTATGGGAGTGGTGGCTCACCCCTGTAATCCCAGCACTTTGGGAGGCTGAGGCAGGAGGATTACTTGCTATGTTGTCCAGGCCAGGAGTTTGAGATCAGCCTGGACAACATAGCAAGATCCCATCTCTAACAACAACAAAAAAGAGATTAATAGCTAAACAATATATAGTAATGTACACATAGGTGTTAACATAAAATCAGTTTAGGCAAATAAAGTTTATTTTAAGGACTTAAACATTTAACAGGTTAATTTGAAGCTGTAGAAGGATAGTAGGCCCTGCTCTCGAGGAACAATTAGTCTCTTCTGGAAAGGTGAGGTAGGTGTCTGACGTGGAAGTGATGATGGCACCTTGAGAGATGGATCGTGGCGGCAGGAGCTTGTTCTGGATTGGTCATAAGGTACAGAAAGGGGAAAGGAGGGAGAGGTTTGACCTGAGCTTAAAAGACTGGGAGGATGTGGATAAGTGGAAAATATATCTCTGGATAAGGGAAGGGTGTGGGGGTTGGGTGCCTGTTCCAATTATGAGGAGCCTGACCAGGGATATGAGGGAAGGTCTAAAAGCCATGTTGAGGAGTTTGAAGTCCATCCTGTAAACCTTAGAGAACTCCCAAAGACATTTCATTTTCAGCAGGGTAGTCAAAGGATAGACATAGTTCATGAAGATTAGGTTTCAGGCAAAAATTGCAATAGGAGGGGTAAGGGAAAGCTAGAGGTGGGCACTATCCAGGACCTATTGCAGTGCTTTGGGCACAAGGTATGACCAGGTATGACTAACTTAGTGCAGTGGTTAGGGAAAGGAGGGAATAAGGGAAGGAAAAACTGACAGACTAGTGACAGATTGGATTAGTGAGTGAAGGGGTGGAGAGTGGAGGGTGACTCAGAGGTTGGGGTTTACCAGCGTAGAAGGACTGTGATAACATGCCACAATTTGTACAGTGCTTTATGGTTTACCAAAAGCTATTTTTGTACATCATCTCATTTGATGTTCCCCAGACCATGGGGAGGTAGAAAGGAGGGATTTTATTTTCCCTGTTTAAGGCCTACAGAAGCAAAAATTCAGAGATTGAATGACTTGTTCAAGTTTGTGGTGACCACTTACAGAAACAGGTTCATTGTAATAGCATAAGTCAGAGGAAAGAGAAGTTATGGAGTTTTTAAAAAACTTTTCTTGTCTTTTGGTTCTGGGTTCATCTTATAAAAATGAACTTTTTCTAATTGTAAAAGTCATATTTATTGTAGAAATCTTGAAAAATATAGAAAAGAACAAGGATCACTTAAATTGTACAGTCGTTCAAATTGCACAGTCAGGAGATAATATCTCCTAAAATGGTGGTATGTTTCCTTCCATCCATGTAGTTTGCTTTAAGTAACTAATTTGAATTTTTTTTTTTTTTTGGCTGGGCGTAGCGGCTCATACCTGTAAATCCCAGCACTTTTGGGAGGACAAGATGGGAGAATCACTTGAGGCCAGGAGTTTGAGACCAGCTTGGGAAACATAGTTAGACTCCCATTCTCTATAAAAAATAAATGAATAAATAAATTATCTGGGCATGAGGCACATGCCTTTAATCCCAGCTAGTTAGGAGACTGAGGCAGGAGGATTGCTTGAGGCTGGGAGTTTGAGGTTGCAGTGAGCTGTGATTATGCCACTGTTCTCCAACCTGGGGACAGAGTGAGACCCAGTCTCTTAAAAAGCAAAAAGCAAAAATATTTTTAAAGCAGTTTTATGTTTCAGTTCTAGTAAACATTTAGCTATTATTTATTTAAATGTTGTTCCCTTAAATTTTCTCATTTCTCCTCTTCTGTAGCTCCCTCTAAAAGATAGATTGAGACACATCTTGATCTGCCCTCCAAGTCTCTTCATTTTTCTTTTATTTCCCCTCTCTGTGCTATTTCTGGAAGCATTTTTTAACTCAGTCTCTTAAGTCATGGATTTATTCCTCAAGGTCTACTCAGCTCTTTAGCTCACTGAGTTTTTAAATTTGAGTTTTTGCCCTCAGTCTGTGGTTGCTGTTTTTTCATGACTGCTTCTTCATGTTTTATGGTTGCAGCATACTCCCTTATCTTTTTGAGAATATTATACTCACTTTAAAGTTCTATTCTGATTGCTGTTTATTAAAAATACTCTTTATTGAATTATAAATGCAGTCAGCAAAGTGTACAGAATCCCCAAGTGTACAGCTTGATGAATTTTCCTCATGCTCCCATGTAATCACCACCCAAATCAAGGCAGAACATTTCCTGCATTCCAGAAGGCTGCCTTGGGGCTATTCACTGTTTTTTAGTATTTTTAACATTTTTACAGCAATCTTGAAGGGTTTTCATAGGGTACCCCTGTATATCCAATGCCTGTATTTTATATTAGCATTTTACTGTACTTGCTTTATCACATATATCTATGTTTTCATTCTTCTACCTATCATTCTCCTTTTTCTTTGATATGTTTTAAAGTAATTGCAAATATTAGTATACTTCCCCTTACATATTTCAGCATGAGTTTGATATATATTTAGGTTTTTTCCTTTTGAGGCAGCATTGACCTACAATGAAATGCACAAATATTTAGTGTATGTTTGCTGAGTTTTGACAGATGTGTACCTCTATGTAATCCAAACCTCTGTGAAGTTATAGAACATTATTTTTGCCCCAGAAAGTTTCATCATGCTCCTTATTGGAGAATCTCTTCTTGCAACCACCCTTCTGATTTTTTTTTTCTTCACCATAGATTAGTTCTGCCTGTTATAGAACTTAATGTAAGTGGAGTTATACAGTATGTACCTTTTTTCTTTCTTTCTTTCTTT
>NW_016107610.1:2713531-2723674 GCF_001604975.1 Cebus imitator
TTTTTTGAGGCAGGGTCTCCCTATGTTGCCTAGGCTGGAGTGCAGTGCAGTGCTGCGATCATGGTTCCTGCAGCCTTGACTTCCCTGGCTCAAGTGATCCTCCCATCTCAACCTCCTGAGTAGCTGGGACTGTAGGTACTCAGGGTCTCACTGTGTTGCCCAGGCTGGTCTCAAACTCCTGGGCTCAAGCAATCCTCCTGGCTCAGCTTCTCAAAGTGTTGGGATTATAGGTATGAGCCACCGCACCCAATGTATATACTCTTATATAAGACTTCTTTCCCTTAGGATTATGTTTTTGAGATTCATCTATGTTTCTTGTATCAGTAGTTCATAATATTACACGATCAACTTTTAAAGGTCATGATAAATATTGTTAAATTGCCGTCCAGGAAAATGTGATCAAATTTTTTAATTAAAAAATCCCAAGTGGCTGATATTATAGGCATTCACTACTTTACCCTGCCCCGTGGTCAGATTTTTATTTCATAGCAGCATGTGAGAGTATTTGTGGTGCTTTCAACAATCTGACTGTGAGAGGTGGTATTTTATTGGTATTTTAGCTTGAATTTATTCATTTATTATTTGTTGTTCTTTATTTCTCCCATGTATGTTTTGGACATTTTAATTTCCTCTTCTGTGAATTTTTCATGTCTGTTGCCTATATCTCTATTTGGGCTTTAGAGATTAAATTATTACTTAAAAGAACCTTTTAATAAGTTTGAATGTTAAATTTGACCTCTCATGTGCACTGCAAATTTTTTTCCTCAGTATTTTTTTCTCTTTTTGGATTTGTTTTTAAAAATTTTTTGAATTTGATTATTTTTAGAACTAGAGTCTTGCTCTGTCGCCCAGGCTGGAGTGCAGTGGCAACCTCACTGCAGCCTCAAACTTTTCAGCTCTAGTAATTCCCCCACCTTAGCCTCCTGAGTAGCCGGGTCTTCAGGTGTGTGCCACCGTGCCTGGCTGATTTTTAAAGAGAGGGTCTCCCCATGTTGTGCAAGTGGTCTTGAACTCCTGGGCTTAGAGGATCCTCCTTCCATAGCCTCTCAAAATGTTGAGATTATAGGCGTGAGCTACCATGCTTGGCAGGTGTTTGTGTATCTAAATATAGAAAAGCTACAATAAAAATGCAGTATAAAAGATAACAAATGGGCCGGGTGTGGTGGCTTATGCCTGTAATCCCAGCACTTTGGGAGGCCAAGGCAGGCAGATTACTTGAAGTCAGAAGTTCAAGGCCAGACTGGCCAACATGGTGAGACCTCCTGTCTCTACTTAAAAATACAAAAATTAGCCAAGTGTGGTGGCACATGCCTGAAATCCCAGGTCCTCGGAAGGCTGAGGCAGGAGAGTCGCGTGAACCCAGGAAGCAGAGATTGCAGTGAGCCAAGATCCCACCACTGTACTCCAGCCTGGACAACAGAGTGAGACTGTCTCAAACAAAAAAGATGAAAAATGGTACACTTGTATAAGGCACTTACCATGAATGGGGCTTACAAGACTGGAAGCTGCTCTGAGTGAATGAGTGATGAGTGAATGTTAAGGCCTAGGATATTACTGTGCACTGCTGTAGACCTTATAAACACTGTACACTTAGGCTATACTAAATTTGTTTTAAAAATTTTTATTTAATAGTCTCAGCTTACTGTAACGTTTTTTACTTTATGAAGTTTTGTTTTTTTCTAACTTTTGACACTTTTGAAGTAATACTTAGCTTAAAACACAAACACATTGTATAGCTATACATATTTTCTTTCGTCACATACTTATTCTATAAGCTTTTTTCCGTTATAATGTCTTTTTTCTTTTTGAAGTGTCTCACTCTGTCACCCAGGCTAGAATGCAGTGGTGTGATCTTGGCTCACTGCAACCTCTGCCTCCTGGGCTCAAGCAATCCTCCCACCTTAGCCTCCTAAGTAGCTGGGACTACAGGCATGCACCACTGTGCCTGGCTAGTTTTTTTGTATTTTTTTTTGTAGAGTTGGGGTCTTGATATGTTGCCCAGGCTGGTCTTAAACACCTGGCCTCAAGCAGTCCACCCACTTTGACTTCCCAAAGCGTTGGGATTACAGGTGTGAGCCACCACGCCCAGCCTTGATATTTAAATTTAATAATAAATTGCAACCATTTTCCATGTTATTAATTTCTTCACAACATTTATATGGTGTTACTAATGCTGCCATGTACATCTTCTTGCAACAGGTGTAAGATGGGCACAATTTTATAAGCCTTTGTGCACAAAGACTTGGATTTATTTTACTTCTAAGTTTTCTAGAAACAGAATCTACTTTTAAATTAGGTTTCAAGTTTTAAAACATTTTAGGGTAGTCTGTAATGAAAAAGCCCTATATTTTATTTAAAAAATTTTTATGTATAAACTTGGCTTTAGATAAGTTACATTTACTTATTGAAATCTTCCATTTTCTTAAGAATTTAATTCCTTAGTGGGACCTCTGACTTTGCCATATCCAACTTACTTCCGCATTTTATGGAGGAGGAAATTGAAACCCTAAGGCATTTGGGAGACATATGCAAGAGCCCGCTGCAAGTACTGGTGAAGCTGGGACAAGAACCCCAAGCTAACTTTTGTCCTTTATCCCGTGGCATCTTTTATATTCATGGGAAGTGAACCAGAGTTACTACTTCACTCCCTTTGGTCATTTCACTGGGATTGCCTAGCACCAGACTCGGCATGCTCTTGTAATTCTGGTTTGCAAAGTGTACCCTTGCCTGGCAGGCTTTACTGTATCAGAAGCAATAAAGAAGTTAAACACCTGGAATTTCTAAACTTGGATATCATTAGGGGAGTTGCTAGATTATTGCAAAATGGCTCTGTTTTCATTTTAAATACATGTACAGATACCTATTTTTTCTTCTCAGTTTGTAACCCATACATTTGGAGCTGGAGTTGGCATGCAATGAAACCTACAGTATTTATTAATACGTAGTCATTAACTGTATTTTGATCAACTTCCTTTACTGCTGTAACATTTTTAGATAAAAGCAGGAAGTCTTGTTCTCCCTAAATCATTATGCACTTTTTGTTATTCTAGAATTAAGAAATAGAGTCTTAAAAAGCCAAAAATTTCCCATGAGGAGTATTATAGTAAAGCTTTGCCTTGGGTTGAAGAAGGCAGGAATAATACCCTATGGGCCAGCAGTATTTTCAAAAGGCATGGAACACCTCTATGAAGATTATTGATAGTTGACTGTATGAGCAAACATATACTCATTTTCAATATTGGCAAAAATTAGTTCTTCCATTAGACACTAATCTCTAGTGATATTAGTTTTCAGAGACTATGAATTAGAAATTGTTTTAGTGGTTTTCTAGGCTGACTTCTTGAACTCCATTGTAGATATTTTCTTGTCAATTTTCCATCTACACAGAGAACTCCAGTTTGGTAAATTTTCCTGATAGGTCACTTTTTTTTTTTTTTTTTTTTTTTTTTTTTTGAGATGGCGTCTCACTCTGTTGCCCAGGCTGGAGTTCAGTAGTGTGATCTCGGCTTACTGCAACACCTGCCTCCTAGGTTCAGGCGACTCTCCTGCCTCAGCCTCCCACGTAGCTGGGATTACAGGTGCCCACCACCATGCCTGGCTAATTTTTGTAATTTTAGTAGAGATGAGGTTTCACCATGTTGGCCAGGCAGGTCCTAGAGCTCCTGATCTCAGGTGATCTGCCTGCCTCGGTCTCCCAAAGTGCTGAGATTACAGGTGTGAGCCATCCCACCTGGCCTACATTCTTTACTAACAATAAAGTATTCCCTCATTCATTCAACAAACATTTGGTGCTTACTGTGGGCTAGGAACTGCATTAGATATTTGCTGGTAATGTGATGATGAATAAGATGTGGTCTCCCTTTTAAGAAGATAAGCTCACTAGATAGACTTGCCTCTAATTGTGTGTGTGTGTGTTTCCACTGCCCCCTTGATTTTATAAAACCTGTTCAGAAATAAGCATATTGTTCCTGCAATACAGTTAAAAAGAGCAGGGGAATTGAAATCTGAAAACTTGGGCTCAAATTCTGGGCTCTCTCTTTGGCTTTGATGCTTATTTAGTTGTGTTAGCTGGGGCAAATTGAATAACTTGTCTGTGAGCCACAGTTCCTTGTATGTAAAATGTGGACTTGAGAGAAGACACCTTTTAATCTGTTAATGCACCTTAGAAGTGATAGACTTTTCTTGTTTTTCTTTGCCTATTAACCAGAATTTTGTTTTCTCACCAGCGGGTCACTGGAGAAGGAAGCTCTGTTATGATCCTTTTAGTGCTGCTGAATATACTGATAATGGAAAAACAAACAGGGGCGCACTGGTTTTCTGGCCTGTAAACCAAAAAACAGTTTTCAGTGCCAAAAGCTGTGTTTGTCTTGCAAGGCCAAGAATGTTTCTGCAATGTAGGACAGCTTCAGATCCCACTTGAACTTCTTGGGTAATCACATGATTTTGGTTTAGGTTCAGTTGTTTATAGGGCTAGCTTTACTTACTGTGCTCAGCTTCTGGTGTAGTTAAATAATGTAGGCTGGCTGGAAGTGGTCTCTGGTCAGGACTATTATGAACTGAGCTTGTTCTTCCAGTGTGCAGGCCCTGGCTAATCAGAGAAGTGTACCTGTCCTATAATTAGGCTCTGGAAAGACCCTCGAGCATGGCCTGTGAACTGGGCCCTGGCTTCTCCCCTCCAGGTCCATTTGGAGTCAGTAGTTTCTAAACGGTGGCAGTGAGAGCTTTGCCCTGGCCCTTTCATAGCTTTCTCTACCACTGTAGAGCCAGGTAGCTAAAATAATCTGCCTTGTTTTCCTTGCTCCTGAGGAAATTTTCTGGAATTTATTTATTTATTTTTGGTCTTTCTTTTTAGAGACGGGGTCTCGCTATGTTGCCCAGGCTAGAGTGCAGTGGGTCTTCACAGGCGCGATCCCACTACTAATCAGAATGGGAGTTTTGACCTGCTCCATTTCCAGCCTGGGCCTGTTCATCCCTCCTTAGGCAACCTGGTGGTCCCCCACTCCCGGGAGGTCACCATATTGATGCTGAACTTAGTGCAGACACCCTATCGGCATAGCGCACTACAGCCCAAAACTCCTGGGCTCAAGCGATCCTCCTACCTCAGTCTCCCAGGCATGCGCCACCACACTCGGCAATTTTCTGGAGTTTGAATCCTACATTATCCATTCTTCTGAAAAAAACATGTCTTCAGACCTCATTTTTCTAATTGCCAGATAACCAGAACCCACATGCATAGGTCTAGGAGATCTCTACCCTGCAAGCAGAGGTTCAGAAAAGGAGCAGAGTGAGCAAATGGAGACATGATTGTTCTATTCTCCTGCTTAACACACCCTGTAACTCTCAGTTGCCAAATTCAGACTCCTTTCTTTGGTCTGTAAAGCCCAGCCTGGTGGGTTCCTGCCCCCTCTCCAGCTTCTTCCTGTGCCTCACACACTGAATGCCTCAAGTACTCACATTTCCAGGGACTTGATAACCTCTGGACTTTTGATAGTGTGGTTTCCTTGCCAGTACTCCATGAGAATTTCTTCCCAACTTAATCAGTGGAATTAACAAAAAAAAACCTAGGTGAAGGCAGGGCATTAAGAAGGAAGTAGGTAAGTGTTAAAAGAAGTGTTTTTTTATCTGGAAAAGATGCCCTCTTTTTCTGTACATGCAATATTCCATTATAAAAACAAGGCAAGACTAAGGATAAAAGGTTTCAGCTGTCAAGGTCATGCATACTCAGAGGATGCAGAGGTTCCTGTGTTCTGCTGTGGGACAGCTTTTGCCCTCCTGGCTGTTGCACTATAGTTTTGAGGACCCGGAGAATGGGAGAAGGTTGCAGAGAATGGATGGATATCCTAGTGACTGGAAGAGCATGGTGGCTGATACTGTGTATGCTTGTTGAACTCCAGGGGCGGTCTGAGGTTCTTGAAGTGACTTCACCTTGTTGGGTACCTGAATGAATTGTCATTACAAATCAAAGGTCTTCTGGATTTGATGGTGCACTGCTGAGTGTTGGGTTATGAGATCACAACGTGAGTGTGTGGCAGAAACACACTTTTTATGATCAGCTCTAGACATTTCTAGCTATGACATCTTAACTTATTAAAGCCTGGGTCATTAACCTGGAAATACTAAGATTGGTGTAACAATAAAGCTGTCATGTATTGGCTGTTTACTGCATACCAGGCACTGTTCTAAGTACTTTGTGCATGAGTTACGTTAATCCTCTGACAACCCAGGGGGTTTGGGGTTACCTTAAAGGTTCACCTTTTCAAAATTCTACCTTTTTTTTTTTTTTTTTTTTTAATTTTAAGAGATGGGGGTCTTGCTATGTTGCCCATGCTGGTCTTAAACTCCTGGCCTCAAGTGATCCTCCTGCACTGGCTTCCCAAAGTGCCGGAATTAAAGGCATGAGCCACCATGCCCAGCCTCAAACCATTCTCACTTCTGCTAGCAGGTGTATGGGAGTTTCTCCCACACACATAAAGCAGCTCTTCAGTTCTCTGTGGATACCAGCTGGGTGCCCTAACGTTCAGTTTAATTCTGACACTAACTGGAATTAGTGCAGATCCTTCAGGCTAAGGACTTGGTCCCATGTGGCTGCCCTCTGCCAAGTTCAGATGCCAATTGCAAGTAGTAGGCCTTTGGTTGCCCCCAATTTTTGTCCGATTTGGCTATGAATTGGAAGTTCTCATAACACCCTTCTTGGGATTGATGATTTGCTAGACTAGCTCTCAGAACCCAGGAAAACAGTTTACTAGATTACCAGCTTATTGTGAACGATATATTTATTAAAGGACACAAATGAACAGACAGATGATACACAGGGCTAGGTCTAGAAGGGTCCCAAGCATAGGAGCTTCAGTCACTGTAGAGCTGGGCACACCACCCTCTGGCATGTGGATGTGTTCTTGTTCACCAACCTGGCTGCTCCCTGAAGACACCCTTTTGTATTTTTATGGCGGCCTTGTTACATAGGCATGGTTGATTAAATCACTGGCCACTGGTGATCAGCTCAATCTTCAACCCATTTCCTCTCATCTTTTCTGGGGTAAGCGGGGAAGGTATGCTGAAAATTCCAACCCTCTAATCCTATGATTGCTTCCTATGGCAGCCAGCACTCCATCTTGTGGTTATCTGGGGGCTTTCCACAAATTACCTCATTAGCATAAACTCTGGTGTTGTGGAAGGCGCTTGTTAGGAATAACAGAAGTCACTTTTTCACCTTCATTGGCCTGGAGCTGCCCCAGGCCTGTTTCAGGACAAAAGACCAAATAGTTTAACCAAAGAGCTGTGAGCAAGGAACTGTGGAGGACGACCAAAATTCGTATTTCTTACATCACAGATATACTTTGGTATTTCTGTGTTTTTTATTTACTTTTTTGAGTTTAGGAGATGTCATAAATATTTTTTGTCTTTTTTTTTTTTTTTTTTCAGAAAAATTTATTTTTTTTTTTTTTTTTTTTTTTTTTTTCCAGACAAGTTACCTGATTATGTTGGTCAGGTTTCTTTTGACTGCAAGTAGCATAATCCAGTCTAAACTAGCTGAGGCCAGAAGTGGAATTTGTGATCGCCATACTCTGGCTTACACAACCAGACCAAAGGAAGGACATGGGTATGCTGGCCTCTGGTACCAATGAAACCAGGACTCGTTTTCCATTTTTCCCTCTTGGTTGGTGCCGTCTTTGTTTCCGTGGGCTGCTTTTTGCTATTCAGCAGGAAACGATGTCCATCAATAGCTCCTGTTCTCACATTTTATAGCTTCTGCAGTAGAGAGCTTCTTCGCTTAAGTCCAATTTGAAAATCCTAGGGAAAAACCAAGATGGGCCTGACTTGGAACACCTGCCCACCCCTGTAGCCAGTGGATGACCTATGTGATGGGTAACAACTTTCACAGAACTAGGTAGTTGGAATGAGGGGGAGCAGCCCTCAGAGGAAGTGAGGGTACTGGTTAGAACAATAGCTGTCCCTGCACTGGGGTTCAGCCCCGGCCCTGAAATGCTTTTCAACTTAAGAATTAATACTACTTTTATGTGTAATGATAGTTTTTATTCCTAATCTGACTCTGAGGCGGTTTGTATTCTGAATTATCAGAGAACTTTTCCACTTATTCTATTTGCTAAGAGAAGAATAGGCAATTTGTAGGAAAATTTCAAACAAGGTTTGACATAGAAAGGGCTTCCCAGTTGACCTTCTTCCTTACTTCATGTAGCCTGCCTAAGAGATAGCTACTCTTCATTGCTCATCACTTCTCATTTTACCCTGTCCTTTATACTTACTACTTGTTCTCAATTCTGTTTTTGCATACCAGTGGTAAGATGATTACATCCTGTTTTTTGCTTTTTGGTTTTTAAAAAAATTTTTTTGCAAGACACAGTCTGTCTCTGTTGACCAGGTTGGAGTGCAGTGGTGCAGTATGGCTCATTGCAGCCTCAGTCTCCTGGGCTCAGGCAGTCCTTCCACCTCAGCCTCCTGAGTAGCTGGGACTATAGGTGCCTACCACCACACCTGGCTAATCTTTAAATGTTTTGTAGAGACGGGGAGTCTCACTTTGTTGCCTAGGCTGGTCTCGAACTTCTGAACTCAAGCAATTCTCCCACCTCAGCCTCCCGAAGTGTTGGGATTACAGACGTGTGCCATGGCGTCCAGTCTGCATCCTTGTTCTTGTGTTTCTGTGTCATCAGCTAACCCTGTATCTTGAGCAAATCACCCAACTTTGTGGGTGATTTGTTATGACAGGCTGATTGCTGTAACAAACCAAAAAATATACTAAAGGCTAAACAATTCTGGTAGAAGTTTCCCAGTCATGTAAAATTTCAAATAGATGTTCTCAATCAGTGGAAGACTCTTCTCTAAGCAGTGATTCAGGGACTAAGGCTCCTTCCACCTGTGGCTCTTTTATCTTCAATATATGGTTGCCAAGGTTGTCATGCTTGTCTATATGGACAAGCTCCTAATAGGGGAAGGAGCATGGAAGGTCATGGGTGAGAGGTTTTTAACAGCCAGGTCTGGAAGTGGTCCATGTCAGTTTGTTTACTTTCCATTGGCCACATAGCCACACTTAACTTCACTGAAGGCTGGGAAATATGATCTAGCTGTGTGCCCAGGAAGAAGAGGAACTGGGTTTGAATAGCCAGCTAGCCAGTCTCTGCCACACTTCTTTGGTAACATTTGTTGTTCTTCCCCTTTTCCCCTTTGCCATGCATAGTAGTTGTAGTTTGGGTGAGATTTGGCCCATTTCCAGCTCCAGAGTGGGCCCCAGCAACCTCCTTTCCCCATTTATTGGTTCAGTAATAGATACATAACCCAGGCCTAAGCTGAGCAGGACGTGGAATTCCTCTGGTCCCAGTTACTAGTTCAGGGGCAGGCATGTAATAGAAACTGTCCCAATCAGACTATGGAGTGGTTGGGAGAAGATGTTCCTCCCACTCCCCTTGCAACCCCCACAGTGAGGACAAAGCCAACTCCAGGGTGAGAACAGGCTTAGAGAATTGCAGACCCATAGAGCTGAAGTCCTACCAAACCTTTCCTGAAGCTCACAAGAGCTGACCCTGGACTCTGAGTTAGCATGAGGCAGTAAATCTACTTTATCTCCTAATACTTTAATTTTCTTGACTTGTAACCACAAGCATCCTGGCTGATACAGCTAATAAAATGGAAGAGGAACAGGGAGAGAGAAAGGATAGAATCTGGATCTCTAAGTTCTGCTTCTGTTTATTGCTGTCATTTCTGTGATATTTCTTTGGATACTTGAACACAATCAGGTGGGCTATCCTAGTTTCACTTCTCCATTCCCTGGAATTAGAGTGGGGATAATTAGATTTTTTTCTACCTCTTTGAATTGGCTAATAATTAGATTTTTAAATATTCTTTTTTCTACCTTTAGACAATGATTTCTCTCTGGATTGAATGGTATATAGTAATTTTGAAGAAGACGTTATGACATTTTATTTATTTTCCACCAAAATGGAATCATAGGTACTGAATATAGTCCATATGATTTCTTTTCTTGCTTTGTTTTATTGACTTTTCTAAAGTCTGTCTTTTCATCCAGGAAATAGAATTCTTTTATCATACACATTGCCAAATGCATTTGGTTTATAGCTGTGTATTATTTCTGTATTACTATAGGAAGTTGTTTTTTTTTTTTTTTTTTTT
>NW_016107610.1:2723704-2729485 GCF_001604975.1 Cebus imitator
TTTTGAATTAGGGTCTTGCTGTTTCAGGGTCACCCAGACTGGAGTGCAGTGGCATGATCACAACTTGAGCTCCTAGGTTCAAATGATCCTCCCGCCTCAGCCCCCTGAGTAGCGGGGTCTGCAGGCACTCACCACCACATCTGGCTAACGTTTTAATTTTTTGTAGAGAAAGTCTCACCGTATTGCCTAGCCTGGCCTTGAACTCCTGGACTCAAGCAGTCTTCCTACCTTGGCCTCCAAAAGTGTTGGGATTACAAGTATGTGCCAGTGTGCCCAGCTATTACTATAGGAACTTTTTATATTTTGAGTTAAATATTCCAAGCCGTTCTAGAGTTTGAATAGCTTGTCAAATTTGTTGATTTTATAGTACCTCTATCTTGAAAAATATGCCCTATGGTGTTCCTGAAAGAACATTTTGAGAGAAGTATATGGTATTTAGTAAGGCAATGAAAAATAACTGGTATTTAGGACTGTTGCTCAAGAAGCTAGTTTGCACAACCAGAATTCATGAGCCCCGCATATAGACCCCTTATACACCTGTAGTGACAAATGAAAACAGTGAAAGTCCAGCCTGACTCACTCTGCTCAGAATATGGAGGGTAGGAGGGTGGGGACAACCTCAGCATTAGGACTGCCCTCTCTCGTTTTGTTTCAAAAAAGAGTTGAAGTAACTTAAAAAATACATGTAATAGATAAAACAAAAAACAAAAAGGAAATCGGGCCAAGGGAACACAGCGAGAACTGACCAGTTAAGTCAGGAGTCAAGTCAGCATGTGAAAACGCATGCCATCAGGGCATGCATGGTTGCCATGGGGCTGGATCACATGTTCGGCTCTGAGCTTCCACAGCCTCACCAAATACGAAAAGAGTTCCAGAATTCTGGAGATTTAGAACTAGCAAGTGACTCAGGAGAAGTACAGTTTCTGAGTTCAGACCTAAAGAAATTACTCTCGTTGAGTCCTTTTAGAGGACAAGGCTCTTAACAATGTTGCCATCATAAATGTGGTGAATGTCTCTCAGTGCAAGCTGAGAGCAGGATACCATACACAGATTCCAGGTGGGGCTAAAGTACATGGTCCAGGAGCTTAGCTAGTTTGATTCGGGAATTAACATTTAGTCTACCTGGAAGAATGTGGTATTACCCATTTTTAATCTTGGCTAATTTTATTTACATTAAGTTGATTTGAAATGGGATATCAGTCTTTCTCCATATGTTTATCAACCATTTGTAATTTTTTAAAATATTGTCTGTTACTTTGGCTGTTTTCCTATTGGAGAATTAGAGTTTTTCTTCTTAATTTGTGTAGGTTTTTTAAAAGTTAAGAACGTTCATCTTTTCATCATGTGTGATAAATAACTTTTTTTTTTTCCTGGTTTGCCTTTTAAACTTACGCCTGGTAAACATTTTTGGGATTGCTCACCGAAGTAGGAGGGGATTAGGCTACGGTATTGAGAGTGGGAGGAGGGATTAGGGCGCATGTATATGATGTCCCTTCTGGTGTTAGGGACTTTTGACATGTACTTGAGAAGAGGGAGCATTTGGAATTTGAAATAGTCCCTAGGAGAAGGAGAGATGGAGCGATTGGGGAACATGGAGAATGCACCCTCGGCAACACTTGGTGCCCAGCCGTGGTGGGACATTTGTGTATTTAATTGTCATTCTGCCGGCTGTGTGATCCTTTTTTCTTTAGCAGTGTTTGGCCCTTCTTCTGTACATATGTGAAAGATAGTTGGATTGATTTGGAATTGGAGTTTTGCATCTCGCAGATGTCCAGTAGCTACTAATGAGGGAGCAAGAGTGTGGGATGTGGGTTTGGGTTTGATAAAAGGAACAAGCATTAGAGGGGGACTAGGAGAACAGATAGGTAAGGGCCAGGCAGTGTCAGTTAAAGGGGATAAATGATTATATGCTTAGAGCAGTGCCTAATAGGTGAAGCTTCTCAACACTGTTCAGTGTGTGGTGGTGGTGAGTAGTGAAGACTGAAGAAGAAGCCAGCCACAGTAGCACAAAACAGGCAAAACTGATCTGTGCTGTTTGAATGCAGGACAGTGGTACTGGGAGAGGACACGGGGAGGGGCGGGGGGGCATTTCTTGTATGCCGATCATATTGCTTCTTGAGCTTCTTGGTCTGGGTGCTGGTTATACAGGTATGTTCAGTTTGCAAAAATACATCTATTAGTACAGTTATGCTCTATGTACTGTCTGTGTATGTTCAATAAAATGTAAAAAATGATAAAAGAGAGCACATACTTTGGTGCCACACCACTTGTTTTCCGATCTTAGCTCTGCCACTTTGTAATTGTGAGACGTTGGGCAAATTACTTAACCTGTCTGTGCCTCAGATTTCAAGTTACATAAAATGAGAATAATATGTATATCACAGGAGTGCTGGGAGGATTAAATGAGTCTCTCAATAGTGTTTAGTACATAATAAAAATCCCCAGGGTGTTACCTATTATTATTTTTAAAATAATGATAATTATTATAGATGAGAATATGTATGAGGGAGAACTGATGAATTGGGAATTTGTGGTCAGAGAGAGCTCATGGACATTCTGCCATATGACATCCTGAGTATGACCACCATGCAGTGGTGCCCGTAGTGGAGTGGGGTTGGACTGCAGGTTATAGTCAGAATTAAATGGAAGGAAGTGTGAGGTGGTGGTATTGCCATATGAACCTTGACCTTGCCCAGGATGATGGTAGTACTTGGAGTGAGCTTGAAGCACTGAGGTCCTTAATAAGTGTGAGTGACTTAGAGGTCAAGAGAAGGTGGCAAGGGTGGCATTGCTTTGTGATGTGAGTCTCAGAGCATCTAGGAGTGGCAGCGAGAGAGTCAGAAGCAGGCTCCCTCTGATAGGGAGTGGTCTGGGGAGGGCACCTGTGGCTTTTGCCAAAAGTCCCATTTCCCTATAGTCTCTGTGCCTGCTCAGGTGGCTCAGGGAGGGATCAGAAGCCAGGGGACTTTGCAGTGTTTTGATGGTGAAATATGGGTTAATTATATTTGTTTCAGTATATTTTCAGAATTCACTTTCAGTCTGCTGATACCCATAATGCTCTGTCAGACTCCATTTCTGCCTTTCTCCTTGAACCTTGGCTAGATCTGTTTCCCCTCACCACACCCCTCCTCCATACTGTGTAACTCATCTCACACCCCCAGTTCAGTTGAAGAAAGTTAAAGTCATTGTAGTTCCATACTCTGGGACACATTTCTAATAACTGGCCCTGTGGCTGTGGACACATTTCCGTTTTAAATTCTGCTGCCAGGTATAGGTTTTGTTCTTAAACCTTATCCTGGCTCCCTGCCAGTACTCCAGTTACCCCACAGCTGAGGTCGTCTTTGCATTTGGCCAAGCCCTTTTCTGACTCCTGGCCCCAAGGATGGGAGCCTATCACCTGACTTCCTCCCTCCTGTAGTCTGCCTGAATCCTCTCCATTACCACCTTCGCTCCACCCTACTCCACCTTGCTCCTGCCTGCCAAGCCATCTGCATTTGCTGAATCTCACTAAGGCATTGTTTGCCCACATTGTCTGCTGGGGATACAAAGGGAGCCTCCCTCTCCCTGTGTCTCAAGAGTTCAGCACCTACTCCACCTTAATAAGCTTGTGAGGCTTCCCAGGCACCTCTCCCAGCCTGGTCTGTCCCTTGTGTTCAGGGCTCCTGTTCTGACACTGGGCACATGGGAGGTACAAGTTTTGAGTCCTACAGAAAGAAAAAAGAAGGAAGTGTCCTTCACACAACTTCTGTCCTTTTTCTTCACTTCCTTGTGTGTAAGAGAGAGTGTGTGTGTGATTTGTTATTTAGGGTCTGAGGATATTCAAGGTGGAAAAGGGTAGAATAGAGTTAGGTAATTTTTATTTTGTGACTAGGCAGTTTAACAAACTCATCTATAGAAACAACTTTAGTTCTCTTCTACCTATTAATATTAATATATAGGTGATGTAAAAACTAAAAACTCGTTTTTCAAAGTGACTGCTAGAAAATCCTTTTGGACTGTAGGTAATATAGAATGTTTATAATCAGACCAACAAAATACTATTCCTACACATTGTTTTCCATGACCTAGAAATAAGGATGTTACAGGTCATTTGTTGTAATGGAATTTGTTGTCCTAAGAGCATACCCACTGTAAAATTTAGGAATTTTGGTTGGTAAATAAAATTCGTGGAAAGAAGTACACATAAGGATTTCAGGCTGGAGAAGGGACCATGGTCATTGTATTTTTCCTGGCCAGTTTTCATCAAAAGTTTAGATTTTCTCTGGACTGTGGTAGGTTATCTTGTCTGTTATGACAAAAACCAACCAAACAAAAAACAAATGTCACATGCTGTTAGTAGGAATGTAAATTAGGAAGATTACTTTGGAAAACTGTTGGCAATATTTACTGAAATTTAAAATATGCATGTTCTCTCACCACCAGTTCTACTTCCAGTTACATAGCCAGCAGGAATGTGTAGACATGTTCACCAAAAGTCACTGCTAGAATGTTCACTGTAGTATTAATTATACTAGCCAAAAACTAGAAATAACTTCATAGTTCATCAAAAGCAGAATAAATTATATGAGCATACAATGAAATATTTTATAGCAATGGAAATGAAAGAATCATTTGCTACATGCAATACCACCAATGAATTTTGTAAGCATAATATTGAGTGAAAGAAGTCAGACAAAAGAAGATTACATACTATATGATTTAGTTTATACAAAGTTCAAAATCGGGCGGGACTATGGGTTGGCAGTTAGGATGGGGCTGACCTTTGAGGAAGGGGAGGGGTAGTGATTTGAAGGAAGGTTTGAGGGCTTTTGAATGTTCTATTTTTGACCTAGGTGGTAATTATATGGGTGAGTTCACTTTGTGATAATTCACCACTTATGATTTATATTCTTTTCTGTAAGCATGTTAACCTTCAATAAAAATTTCGATCAAAAACACTTTCGATGTTTGTTACACTTGAGCCACATGTTGATACGCACATGTCCCTTCTGGTCTTCGGGACTTAGCTGTGCTTTTGCCTCACTCTCAAACAGTTTGACTTCCTTTTCATGAGAATACTACTCATCCTTTTGGAAATTTTCTCTGATAAGCTGCTTCCCTCTCTTTCTTACACACAGAAGAGAGTGCATAGTTTCCGTATTGTATCCTTTGTTGGCACCATGTCCTGAACCACAGCTAGGAGTTCATTCTGTGTACATTTGATTGCATCTCCTGATCTTTAAGCTTCAGGAGTGGAGAGAAGAGGCTGGGCCTATTTATGCCAGTCATTATGTCTCTAGGGACCACGACAGTGCCTACGCCCATCGGTGCTTGACAAATGAATAAACTGACTTCAAAGGAAACAGTCTTTTTTTCCTTCATCCATTTCAACTTTTAATTATGGGTAGTAGGAAGTTGGAGCCCTTGTGAGGTTGCATGGAACATTTTTGAGATAATAGTGACTTTAATAGCCTTAAAGTGTGACCTGTAGGAAAACTCAGCCGAAAGAGGGAAGTAGTTATTGGGTAATCAGTGTTTCTTAACCTAGTTCTGTGTCGTGTTCCTGAGAGTGAACAGTTTATATATGATGACTTCATTTGTTCTGGCTTTTCTCATGACAGTCCTAAGGTCAAGTCTATTTTAAGTCTGAGAAATACATCCTGGAAGTTAGTTTCAGAGTCCCTATTTCCTTTTTCTCTCCTTTGTATTGAAATCTTGGCTGTCCTCCCCATCCCTCCTCCCAAACTGTTCTTAGAACCCAGGAGGCGGAGGTTGCGGTGAGCCGAGATCACGCCATTGCAC
>NW_016107610.1:2729516-2741859 GCF_001604975.1 Cebus imitator
AAAAAAAAGAAACAACTTTGCAAGTATCATAAATATCCTCTATGTTGATTTTCTCTGAACTTCAGTTGTTCTTTTTCAGTTAGATATGGGGAAGTGGCACCTTCTTATTTACCATCCTAACCTGACAGAATTAAGCCAAAAGCAATGCTCAGATTGGCCAAGTAGGAAGACAAATTTAAGATAAGACATTTACACTTTATTTGCTAGATGATTTTTGTAGGGTTTTTTCCTTGTGTAATGTGGCTAGAAGACAGGTTTGGAGCCAGACAGTACTGGTCCGCATCCCAACCCTGCCTCTCCCTGCTTTTTGACCTTTGGCAAGTTTCCTAACCTTTCTGGGCCCCAGCTTTTTCTTATTTGTAAAATGGTGGTAGTTGTCACGGTTTAATTAACTTTTGAATGTAAAATGGTCTGTCAGTGGCTGAAAAATTATAAATACTCAATAAATTGCAGTTGCCTAAAATGGAAGCTTCAGCTTTATTGTTAGAAAATAATGGTTTTAACATACAATATTGTTAGGCTCTGAAAAGTAGATTAGGGCTTTCTTTTTAAGAATGTGTTTGGAAATTAATTTTGATTTATAAATGATTATATAATATCCAGTTCAACAATTTAGCCTTGGGAACAAAGAAGGAAATATATTATTATATTGGCTTATATAATCACTTGCATGCTTCTACTCTGGAAACAAAAGAGTGGGAGTGGGAGAATTTTGGAGACCCCGATCCACGGTGAACTCTAATAATCATTTCCTAAAGAACAGCCCTATCCACAGTTCAACAGAAATCTGGGGATTTTGAATGGAGCTTTGTACTCTTGCCACTTTTTTCTTTCTTCAGCAATTTCTAGTTGCTTAGAATTAAGGGCTACACTCAATGACCCTGCATTTGTTGGTGAGAAAAGGGGAAGCAGAGAGAGATTTTGCAGATTTGGACCTTAGCAACTTTGGTCCTGATGGGCTTGGTAGAGAAATTACAAGGTCAGAAGGGCTTTGAGATGTGGTGGAAAGAATAGAGACTTTCCATACTCTGCCTCTACCACTGTGCACTTTTAAAAAAGTTAATTAACTTCTCTGAGCATCACTTTTCTTATCTGCAAAATGGGAATAATGAATTCCATCTTTAAGAGTTTTTGAGATTAACTGAGATAACGTAATAAATGATATTTAAGAGGCAGTGAGATAGAAGAAAAGGAACAAATTTTTATTAGCTCTTTCTTCCTCTCCTTCAATTTAATCTATTATATGTGCTGGAAAGAGTAAGGGAATTCTGTTTAAAGGATTGTCTGTAATTACTCAACTTAGTATTTTGAAATACTTTATTGTGGAGAATTTATAACATACAAAAGTAGAATTATGTTGTATTTGTTGCATAACACATTACCCCAAAATTTACTGGCTCAAAACAGTATTAAGCATTTATTTCTCACTGTTTCTTTGGGTCAGGAATTTGAGAGAAGCGTGGCTCAATGGTTCTGGCTTATAATCTGTCTCCAGGTTGCAGTCAGGTGTTGGCTGGGTCTGTAGTCATCCAAAACCTTACGCCAGTGGATTCACTTCCAAGGTGATTCACTCTTGTGATTGGCTAAGTTAGTGCGGAATGTTTTGGGGTTTGGGGAAAGGCTCAATTCCTCTCCATGTGTGTCAGCTTCATAGGGCTGCTCAAATAGCCTGTGGCTTCCCATGGAGAAGTGATCCAGGAGGTCAAAGCAGAGACTACAATGCCCTGATTGGCCTAGCCTAGACTGCATATTGTCAGTTTGACTGTGTTCTATGCATTACATAGACCAGCTTTGACTCAGGGTGGAGATGATAGAAGATCTTGTGATCATGATCACAATTTTTTTTTTCTTTTCTCTCTCTTTTTTTTTTTTTTTTTTTTTTTTTTTTTTTTTTTTTTTTTTTTTTTTTTTTTTTTTTTTTTTTTTTTTTTTGTTTTTTTTTAAATGAGTCAAGGTCTTTACCTAGGCTGCCAGACTGGAGTGCTTGGCATGATAGTAGCTCAGTGCAGCCTTGACATCCTGGGATGAAGCTATTCTCCTGCTTCAGCCTCCCAAGTAGTTGGGAGTACAGATGTGGGCCACTGCTCCTGGCCCCAGTCATCACATCTTTCATTCATTAGTGGTGATATGGTGGCAAATGATGATATTCTAATTCTGTCATTACGTTTTCATTTAATACTGAATACTTCTAAAAAGAGAAACTCCTCTCACTATGTGATGAAGTTTGAATAGCATAGGCAGGATAAATGCTTGTTTCTTGCCCTCCATTTACTATACCAGTTTTCAGAATAATGATTCGACTTCCTAGTATCCTCTTCAAAGGAAACCTGTTAAATTTTATTAGTATCATTATGAAGTTAAGGATTTTAATGTATTTGATATATTTCAGTCAATTGCACTTGTTACCTATATTGATATTTATGTATTTGTACCCCTTTTAGAGAAATGGTAGCATACTGTACATAGTACTCTTGATTTGCTTTTCTCACTTCATAGCATATCCTTGAAATCACTCCATAGTTGTCTGTGGAGGAATTCTTCATTCTTAAAAAAATTTGAGATATAATTCATATACTCAGTCTTACAAAGTAGACAGTTCAGTGGTTTTTTAGCATAATTACAAAGTTGTGCAACTGTAATCCTAGAATATTTTCATCAAAGAAACCCTGTACCCATTAACAGGCCCTTCGAATTACCTCCTGCCCATTTACCCTCTACACTCCCAGCCTCTGGCAGCCACTAATCTATTTTCTGTCTCTTTGAATTTACCAATGAACGTTTGATTTAAATAAAATCATAATTTCTGGCCTTTGTTTCTGTTTTTTTTTTCAGTTAGCATAATGTTTTCAAGGTTCATCCATGTTGTATTAATAGTTTGAATCAGTTCCTCATTCATTTTTTAGCAGCACAGTGTTCCACTGGCTTGATCTACCTATACCTTAGTTAACCAGCTCATGCTGGTAAACATTTGAACGTTTGAGTTACTTCCCTACGTTATTATATGACCTTGTGCGTAAGTCTTTTTTGAGACAGAGTCACCCAAGCTGGAGTGCAGTGGTGAGATCAAAGCTCACTGCAGCCTCGATCTCCCAGGCTCAGGTGATCCTCCTGCCTCAGCCTCCTGAGTAGCTGGGACCACATCACACCTGGCTAATTTTTGTATTTTATGTAGAGACGGAGTCTCACTATGGTGCCTAGGCAGGTCTCAAACTACTGGGCTCAAGCAATTCACCTGCCTCAGCCTCCAAAAGTGCTGAGTCATCTTTTTTTTTTTTTTAAATGTGAATTTTGCTAGGTATTGCTGAATTTCCCTCTGTAAAGGTTGTACCATTCTGAATTTTTACCAGCAATGTATCAGAAAGTCTTATTTCTCTACTGCCTTACCATAGAATATTTTGTGATATCTCAAAATAGTTTTAGTTGACATTTTACTTTTACTTCTCATAAAATGACTGAGATTGATTGAGCATCTTTTCATATGTTTAAACTCTGCCTTCCTTTTTGTATAAATTATCTGTCCATATTACTCTGGACTCTCTCCAAAGGGTTGTTTGTATTTCCTTCCATTTTTGGCATGTCTTCCTGTATTGCAAATATTCTTTTCATATTGGCTGGCTGTGGTGGCTGACACTTATAATCCCAGCACTTTGGGAGGCTGAGGCACAACAATCACTTGAACCCAGGAGGTAGAGGTTGCAGTGAGCTGAGATTGCACCACTGTACTTCGACAGAGCAAGGCTCTGTCTCAAAAAAAAAAAAAAAAGACTTGTCATGCAAATTTAATTTTTAATGTAAGTATTTCTAGTAATATTTTTCTTAAATATCTTCTGGAGTTTGTGTCATAATGGGAAAGCTTTCCTTACTCCATGTTATAAAATATTTACCTTTGTACTCAATGGTTTTATTTTTCACACTTAAATCTCTGACCCATTTGGAATTTATCTTGGTATATGGTATGAGGAATACAGTTTAATCTTCTTTTTTCATATGGCTGTAGAATTATTCCCAGCACCATTTACTCTGTTCATTCCCCCTCACTGATTTGATATGCTATCTTTATGATAAATTCCATTCATAATTGAGTTATTTCTGGATTTTCTGTACTGTTCCATTAGTCTCTGTTTAATTATGTGCCACTACCACGCTGTTTTAATTATAAGGCTTTATAAGAATATTTTGTAAGGCTAGCCCTCTATTTTTTCTTTCCTTTTTCAGGGTCTTCTGGCTGTTCTTGCTTGTTTTTAGAGATTAACTTTATAATCAGCTTGTCTAGCTGTAGGAATAAAACTCAAAGATTTTTTTAATTGAGGTTGTATTAAATTTACAAATTAGTATAGGGAGAAATGACATTGTTATGTTGTTGTATCTTATACAAGAACATGGTATGTCTTTCTACTTGTTTAAATCTCTTGTGCTTTTTGGGAGGGTTTTTATGCCTCTCATCGAGTTCCTTATTGAGTTTACGCCTAGGTATTCCATTATTTTTTGCATTCATAAGTAGGATTTTCTCTTCCATTATGTTTTCTAACTGAATTTCCTTGTTAAAAAAATAAACGAAGCCTGTTGATTTTGATATTGGTCTTATATAGCCTGCTAAATTCTCTGATTTGTAATACAAAGCACATAAATTCTTTGGGGTTTTCCAGACATATCATTATTTGTTAATAGAGAGAGTTATACCTCTTTTCCAATTTTTAGACCACTAATTGCAGTCTCTTATCTAATTGATTGAATAATATCTCTAATACAATGTTAAAATAATAGAAAAGATAGTGTTTTAGTACAAACTAGTGTGTCTTGTTTCTTTGTCAGGAAAGTTCTAGTTTTTCCCCATTAATATTTAGCAGACTTTTACACTGAATAAAAGGAATAATGGGAAGAAATTATGTGGGGAAAGTTTTTGTGTTCTTTTCAAAGTATGGGTGAGATATACACAGGATGGTGGTGGTAAATATTGTGAATTTTTCTACTCTAAATTCTATGGTTATAATATCCAGAATAAGTATGGTTTGATGGGCATTTCAAAACAACGCTTTGTGGTACTAAGTGGAAAATAGATTGTAGAGGAACAGAAGTGACGGTAGATTAATTAAGTACAGGACTTTTTTTTTTTTTTTAGCTCTTCAGAGAGGTAGTTTGGATTTCATGGTAGCAGTAGATGTAGAGGGTTATAGGCAAACTTGGGTTATATTTTGGAAGTAGAGTCTGTAGTGGGACTATTTAAAATAGCCATGTAGATAAACTGTTTCTTACTGTTTCAGGACAAGATGAGTCTATGCCAGATGTAAGTCAGCACACTTATTTACAGATTTCTTCCTTGAGGATTTCTTTTTGTTAAAAAATTTTTGTGGTTGATCTGGATTCTGGCCTAAACTCTTTATGTCATTGCTGATCCATAGGCCACACTTTAAGCAACATCAATCTCTAGTATCCGTCTTAGGGGCAAGCCATGATTTATTTAACCAGTCTCTTACTATTGGGTAGATGGTTAGCCTTCACATTATCTTTTTTTGATATTAGGAATAAGTAATATTGCCATGAAATGCTTGTTTCTATAATTATGTGTATATATCTTGTAATTTCTTTAGGATAATTCCTGGAAATAGGGTAAGGACTTTGGAGCATAATGACAGAGTGTTCTCCAAAAAGCTTTTACCCACTTGCAGAGTCACATTTTTACTAGTATGAATTCTTTTTTCAAAAAGACCTTTGCTAATTTGGATGACAAATGGCAAGTCATTTTTTGAATATGTACTTCTTTGATTAGTAGTAAGAATATTTTAAATGTATTTTTTGGAATGGACATTTCCATCTTTGCCGTTTTTAATCCTCTGATCATTTTTATTTTGGGGTGTAAGTACCATTTACATTAAGGTGATTTACTCTTTGATTGTATAATGAAAATATTATTTCTCTATTTAAAAAATAGATTTTGGTGTTTTTGCATCATGTAGAAATTGTCTGTTTTATAGATTCTCCTAGCAGCATAGTTACTTGGCGGCGGGGGGGGGGCGGTGCAGTTGGTCAAGGCTTGCTGCCTTCCTGCTTCCATCTCTAACGAGGTTGCCCTTCAGAGGTAAGGACAGTTCACTATTGTGAACTTCCTGGGGTAAAAAGTTTTGGGTGTGAGGAACTTAGGAGTTAAAAACTCCTGTGTAAGGGAAATTTATATGGGTGATAGATGATATTAAGAGGTTATTTTTAAATTTTGTTAGATGTGAAGATGGAATTGTGGTTGGGTTGAAAAATCTACATACATAGAAGTATTTAGGGATGAAAAATATGAGGGATTTTCTTGAAAATACTATAGCCGTAAAAGATAGATTTAGCATTTGTGTCAAAATTTTGAAAGTTTTTGATTTGCGTGGTGGGTTTATGAGTGTTCTTAATACTTTTAAAATTTCATTTTAAAGAAATGGGGTCCCACTGTGTTGCCCAGGCTGGAATAGAACTCCTGGGCTCAGAAGATCCACCTACGTTAGCCCCTGCTGAGTAGCTGGCATTACACGAGCATGCTACCATTTGGCTGCTGTTGCTTTTTTTTTTTTCCTTTTCTTTTTCTTTTTTTTTTTTTATTTTTTAATACTTTAAGTTCTGGGGTAAGTTCTGGGGACATGTGCAGAACGTACAGGTTTGTTACATAAGCATACATGTGCCATAATGGTTTGCTGCACCCATCAGCCCATCATCTACATTAGGTATTTCTGCTAGTGCTATCCCTCCCCTACCTCTCTCCCACCAACAGGCCCCGGTGTGTGATGTTCCGCTCCCTGTGTCCATGTGTTTGCATTGTTCAACTCTCACTTATGAGTGAGAGCATGCAGTGTTTGGTTTTCTGTTCTTGTGTTACTTTGCTGAGAATGATGGTGTTTCCAGCTTCGTCCATGTCCCTGCAAAGGACATGAACTCACCTTTTCATGGCTGCATAGTATTACATGGTGTAATATGTACCACATTTTATTTATCCAGTCTGTCATTGATGGGCATTTGGGTTGGTTCCAAGTCTTTGCTATTGTCAGCAGTACTGCAGTAAACATATGTGTGCATGTGTCTTTATAATAGAATAGTAGAATGATTTATAATCCTTCGGGTGTATACCAACTAATGGGATTGCTGGGTCAAATAGTATTTTTTGTTTTTGATCCTTGAGGAATCGCCACACTGCCTTCCACAATGGTTGAACTAATTTACACTCCCACCAACGGTGTAAAAGCATTCTTATTTCTCCACATCCTTTCTAGCATCTGTTGTTTCCTGACTTTTTAATGATCACCATTCTAACTGGTGTGAGATGGTATCTCATTGTGGTTTTGATTTGCATTTCTCTAATGACTATTGATGATGAACTTTTTTTTTTATATGTTTGTTGGTGGCACAAATGTCTTCTTTTGAGAAGTGTCTGTTCATATCTTTTGCCCACTTTTTGATGTTTTTTTTTTTCTTGTAAACTTAAGTTCTTCGTAGATTCTGGATATTATCCCTTTGTCAGATGGATAGATTGCAAAAATGTTCTCCCATTCTGTAGGTTGCCTGTTCACTCTGATGATAGTTTCTTTTGCTGTGCAGAAGCTCTTCAGTTTAATTAGATCCCATTTGTTAATTTTGGCTTTTGTTGCCATTGCTTTTGGTGTTTTAGTCATGAACTCTTTGCCTATGCCTATGTCCTGAATGGTATTGCCTAGGTTTTCTTCTAGGGTTTTTATAGTTTTAGGTCTTACGTCTAAGTCTTTAATCCATCTTGAGTTAATTTTTGTATAAGGTATAAGGAAGGGGTCCAGTTTCAGTTTTCTGCACATGGCTAGCCAGTTTTCCCAACAGCATTTATTAAATAGGGAATCCTTTCCCCGTTGCTTGTTTTTATCAGGTTTGTCAGAAATCAGATGGTTGTAGATGTGTGACATTATTTCTGAGGTCTCTGTTCTGTTCCGTTGGTCTATATATCTGTTTTGGTACCAGTACCATGCTGTTTTGGTTATTGTAGCCTTGTAGTATAGTTTGAAGTCAGGTAGTATGATGCCTCCAGTTTTTTTCTTTTTGCTTAGGATTATCTTGCAGGCTCTTTTTTAGTTCCATATGAAATTTAAAGTAGTTTTTTCTAATTCTGTGAAGAAAGTCAGTGGTAGCTTGATGGGGATAGCATTGAATCTGTACATTACTTTGGGCAATATGGCCATTTTCATGATATTGATTCTTCCTATCCATGAGCATGGAATGTTTTTCCATTTGTTTGTGCCCTCTCTTACTTCCTTGAGCAGTGGTTTGTAGTTTTCCTTGAAGAGGTCCATCACATCTCTTGTAAGTTGTATTCCTAAGTATTTTATTCTCTTTGTAGCAATTGTAAATGGGAGTTCACTCATGATTTGCTCTCTGTTTGTCTGTTACTGGTGTATAGGAATGCTTGTGATTTTTGCACATTGATTTTGTATCCTGAGACTTTGCTGAAGTTGCTTATCAGCTTAAGGAAATTTTGGACTGAGACAGACGCTGGGGTTTTCTAAATATACAATCATGGCATCTGCAAATAGACACAATTTGACTTTCTCTATTCCTATTTGAATACCTTTTATTTCTTTCTCTTGCCTGATTGCCCTGGCCATAACTTCCAATACTGTGTTGAATAGGAGTGCTGAGAGAGGGCATCCTTGTCTTGTGCCAGCTTTCAAAGAGAATGCTTCCAGTTTTTGCCCCATTCAGTATGATATTGGCTATGGGTTTGTCATAGATAGCTCTTATTATTTTGAGATACATTCCATCAATACCTAGCTTATTGAGAGTTTTTAGCATGAAGTGGTGTTGTATTTTATCAAAGGCCTTTTCTGCATCTATTGATATAATCAAGTGGTTTTTGTCATTGGTTCTGTTTATATGATGGATTATATTTATTAATTTGCATATGTTGAACCAGCCTTGCATCCCAGGGATGAAGCCAACTTGATTGTGGTGGATAAGCTTTTTGATGTGCTGTTGGATTTGGTTTGCCAGTATTTTATTAAGGATTTTTGCATTGATGTTCTTCAGAGATATTGCCCTGAAATTTTCTTTTTTAGTTGTGTCTCTGCCAGGTTTTGGTATCAGGGTGATGCTGACCTCATAAAATGAGTTAGGGAGGATTCTCTCTTTTTGTATTGTTTGGAATAGTTTCAGAAGGAGTAGTACCAGTGGTACTGGCTCCTCTATGTACCTCTGGTAGAACTGGGTTGTGAATCCATCTGATCCTGGACTTTTTTTTGGTTGGTAGGCTATTAATTACTTTCTCAGTTTCAGAACTTGTTATTGGTCTCTTCAGGGATTGATTTCTTCCTGGTTTAGACTTTGGAGGCTGTGTGTGTCCAGGAATTTATCCATTTCTTCTAGATTTTCTAGTTTATTTGTGTAGAGGTATTACATAATTCTCTGATGGTAGTTTGTATTTCTGTATTAATACACCCTTTATCATTTTTTATTGCATCTGTTTGATTCTTCTCTCTTTTCCTCTTTATTATTCTGGATAGTGGTTTATCTATTTTGTTGATCTTTTCAAAAAACCAGCTCCTGGATTCATTGCTTTTTTTGATGGTTTTTCATGCCTCTATCTCCAGTTCTGCTCTGATCTTAGTTTTCTTGTCTTCTGCTAGCCTTTGAATTTGTTTGCTCTTGCTTCTTTAGTTCTTCTAATTGTGATGTTAGGATGTCAATTTTAGATTTTTCCTGCTTTCTCTTGTGGACATGTAGTCCTAGAAATTTCTCTCTTGACCTAGGGTTAGCCGTGTCCCAGAGATTCTGGTATGTTGTGTCTTTGTTCTCGCTGGTTTCAAGGAACTTATTTATTTCTGCCTTAATTTTGGTATTTATCAATAGTCATTCAGGAGCCGGTTGTTTAGTTTCCATGTATTTGTGTGGTTTTGAGTGAGTTTCTTAATCCTGAGTTCTAATTTGATTGACTGTTATGATTTCCATTCTTTTGCATTTGCTGAGGAGTGTTTTATTTCCAATTATGTGGTCCATTTTAGAATAAGTGCGATGTGGTACTGTTGATTTGGAGTGGAGAGTTCTGTAGATGTCTGTTAGGTCTGCTTGGTCCAGAGCTGAATTCAAATCCTGAATATCCTTGTTAATTTTCTGTCTCATTGATCTGTCTAATATTGACAGTGAGGTGTTAAAGTCTCCCACTATTATTGTGTCGGAGTCTAAGACTCTTTGTAGGTCTCTAAGAACTTGCTTTATGAATCTTGGTGCTCCTGTATTGGGTGAATATATATTTAGGATAGTTAGTTCTTTTTGCATTGATCCCTTTACCATCATATACTGCCTTTCTTTGTCTCTTTTGAACCTTGTTGGTTTAAAGTCTGTTTTATCAGAGACTAGGATTGCAACTGTGCTTTTTTTTTTTTTTTTGCTTTCCATTTGCTTCGTAAGTCTTCCTCTATTTTTTTATTTTGAGCCTAGGTGTGTCTTTGCATGTGAGATGGGTCTCCTGAATACAGCACACTGATGGGTCTCAACTCTTTATCCAATTTGCCAGTGTGTGTCTTTTAATTAGGGCATTTAGTCCATTTACATTTAAGGTTAACATTGTTATGTGTGTATCTGATCCCGTCATTACAATGCTAGCTGGTTATTTTGTCCATTAGTTGATGCAGTTTCTTCATAGTGTCAGTGGTTTTTACAATTTGGTATGTTTTTGCAGTGGGTAGTACTGGTTTTTTCTTTCCATGTGTAGTGCTTTCTTTAGGAGCTCTTTTAAGGCAAGCCTGGTGGTGACAACATGTCTCAGCATTTTGCTTGTCTGTGAAGGATTTTCTTTCTCCTTCACTTATGAAGCTTAGTTAGCTGGTTATGAAATTCTGGGTTGAAAATTCTTTAGGAATGTTGAATATTGACACCCACTGTCTTTTTGGCTTGTAGGGTTTTTGCAGAGAGATCTGCTGTTGGTCTGATGGGCTTCCCTTTGTGGGTAACCCAGCCTTCTCTGGCTGTCTTTAACATTTTTTCCTTCATTTCGACTTTGGTGAATCTGATTATGTGTCTTGGGGTTGCTCTTCTTGAGGAGTGTCTTTGTGATGTTCTCTGTATTTCCTAAATTTGAATATTGGCCTGTCTTGCTAGGTTGGGGAAGTTCTCCTGGATAATATGCTGAAGAGTGTTTTCCAACTTGGTTCTGTTCGTCCCGTTGCTTTCAGGTACACTAATCAAATGTAGGTTTGGTGTTTTCACATAGTCCCATATTTCTTGGAGGCTTTGTTTGTTCCTTTTCATTCTTTTTTCTCTAGCCTTATATTCATACATTATTTCATTAAGTTGATCTTCAGCCTCTGATATCCTTTCTTCCACTTGATCAATTTGGCTATTAATACTTGTGCTTCACGATGTTCTTGTGCTGTTTTTCAGCTCCCTCAGATCATTTACGTTCTTTTCTAAACTGGTTATTCTAGTTAGGAATTCCTCTAACCTTTTTTTAAGGTTCTTAGCTTCCTTGCATTGGGGTAGAACATGCTCCTTTAGCTTGGAGGAGTTTGTTATTACCCACCTTCTGAAGCCTCCTTCTGTCAGTTCATCAGACTCATTCTCTGTCCAGTTTTGTTCCCTTGCTGGCGAAGAGTTATGATCCTTTGGAGGAAAAGAGGCATTCTGGTTTTTGGAATCTTCAGCCTTTTTGTGCTGGTTTCTCCCCATCTTTGTGGATTTATCTACCTTTGGTCTTTGATGTTGGTGACCTTCGGATGCGGTTTCTGAGTGGATGTCCTTTTTGTTGATGTTGATGGTATTCCTTTCTGTTTGTTAGTTCTCCTTCTAACAGTCAGGCCTCTCTGCCGCACGTCTGCTTGAGTTTGCTGGAGGTCCACTCCAGACCCTGTCTGTCTGGGCATCACCAGTGGAGACTGCAGAACAGCAAAGATTGCTGCCTGTTTCTTCCTCTGGAAGCTTTGTCCCAAAGCGGCACCCAACAGATGCCAGCCGGAGCTCTCCTGTATGAGGTGTCTGTCAGCCTCTGCTGCGAGGTGTCTCCCAGTCAGGAGACAGGGCGTCAGGGACTCACTTGAGGAGGCAGTCTGACCCTTAGCAGAGATCGAGCACCGTGCTGGGAGATTGCTGCACAAAGCTGGCAGGCAGGGACATTTAAGTCTGCTGACGCTGCACTCACACATGCTTGGTTTCTTAATACTATTCTTTTGTTTTGTTTTTTGGAGTTGGAGTATCGCTCTTGTCACCCAGGCTGGAGTGTAGTGACACGATCTCGGCTCACTGCAACCTCTGGCTCCCAGGTTCAAGTAATTCTCTAGCCTCAGCCTCCTGAGTAGGTGGGACTACAGGTGCCTGTCACTACATCCAGCTAATTTTTGTATTTTTTTTTTTTTTTTTTGAG
>NW_016107610.1:2742014-2760686 GCF_001604975.1 Cebus imitator
GATCTCTTGACCTCGTGATCCACCTGCCTCGGCCTCCCAAAGTGTTGGGATTACAGGCTTGAGCCACCGCACCTGGCCTAATTTTTGTATTGTTAGTAGAGATGAGGTTTCACTCTGTTGGCCAGGCTGGTCTCAGACTTCTGATCTTAAGTGATCTGTGCTGAGATTACTGGCATGAGCCTCTGACCCTGGCCACTGTGTGTATTTCAGAAAGACTCTTGGGTCTTTGGAGAACTTTGGGGGAGTGTTTTTTTTTGTTTTTTTTTTGTTTTTGTTTTTGTTTGCTTTCTATGACTAGGATTCTCTTCTTAGTCTCTCTCCTGGCACTTTGCAGGCAGGGTGGTTGGTGATCTACATTATAAAGGGAGCCACCACTAAAGTCAGAAATTAGTCAAATAAGGAGGCTCATGGTTGTCCCTTTAGTTAAATGATCACAATCATTGGCACATAATAGGTGTTCTCTCTTGGGCTCAAGATTACTAATCTTCTCAATTCTCTGTGTTTATTTTTTATGTGCTCTGTCTGCCAAAGGAGGAGAGTAGTGTTTTGAAGTCCTTCACCACAGTTGTGGTTTTGGAGAGGTTCTCCTCATACTTCTCACAGCTCTGGGCTTTAAGAAAACAACAAGGGTCCTGTACAGTGGCTCATGCCTGTAATCCCAGCACTTTGGGAAGCTGAGGCAGGTAGATTACCTGAGGTCAGGAGTTCGAGACCAGCCTGGCCAACATGGTGAAACCCTGTCTCTACTAAAACTATAAAAATTAGCTGGGCGTGGTGGTGCATGCCTGTAATCCCAGCTACTTGGCAGGCTGAGGCACAGGAATTGCTTGAACCCAGGAGGTGGAGGTTGCAGTGAGCCAAGATCACCACTGCACCTGAGCGATACTCTGTCTCAAAACCACCAAACAAAAAAAGAAAACAACAACATTAAACTTTAAAAATTTTGAAATAATTTTAGACTTAGATAAAATTTACAAAAAAAGTACGAAGAATTTCTGTATAGTCTCTACCCAGATTGCTCAAATGTTATCATATTTTATTGTATGCTTCTATTTATTGTCTGTATGTATCCATATTATTATTTTCTTAATCATTTAAAGTAAGTTGTATACCCCATGCCCCTTTACATCCCTTCATTGTGTGATTCCTAAAAAGAAGGACATTCTCTATTAGCAATACCATTGTTAAGATCATGAAATTATCATTGTTACAGTATTGTTAGGTAATCCACACACCTTATTCGTGTTGTCCCACTAATTTCCTTTGTAGCTGCTATGGTCTCTGTTCGTGTTCTCCCAAAATTCATCTTGAAACCTAATCACCAATGCAATGGTATTAAGAGGTGGGGCTTTTGGGGGGTGATTAGGTCATGGGGGTAGAGCCCTTGTAAATGGAATTAGTTCCCTTATAAAAGAGGATTGAGGGAGCTTGTTATTTTGTCTGCCTTGTAAGAACACATAGCAGGTGCCATTTATGAAGAGCAGGTCCTCACTAGACACACTTGGACTTCCCACCCTCCAGAACTGTGAGAAATAAATTTCTGGTGTATAAATTATCCAGGTCTGGTATGGTGGCTCACACCTGTAACCTGAGCAATTTGGGAGGCTGGGGTGGGAGGATTGCCTGAAGCCAGGAGTTCAGGACCAGCCTAGGCAACATAATGTGACCCCATCTCTAAAGAGAATTAAAAATTTAGCTGGGCATGGTGGCCTTTGCCTGTAATCCTAGCTATTGGGGTTGGGTGTGATGGTAGTGCTGAGGTGGAAGGATTGCTTGTACCTAGGAGTTCAAGGATGCAGTGAGCTATGATCGTGCCACTTCAGCCTGGGAAGCTGAGCAACACCCTGGCTCTTAAAAAAACAAAATTACCTAGTCTAAGGTATTTTGTCATAGCAGCCCAAATGGACTAAGACCATACCAGAAGAAAAAATTATTTTCTGATCTAATATCCAATCCAGGATCACACATTTAATTGTCATGTCTCTCTAGTCTTCAGCCTGAGGCAATTCTTCATTTTTTGTCCATTGAGAGTTAGTTGTTTTTGAAGAGAACAGGACAGTTATTTTGTAGGATTTTTCTTACGTTTGCTTTGTCTCGTGTTTTGTTGTGATAGATTCAGCTTGTGCACGTTTGGCTGGAATATCACAGAAGGGAGGTTGTGTCCTCCCCAGTGCATCATATCAGAAGGCACATTCTGTTTGTTCCATTACTGGTGATTTTCACTGTGATCACTTAAGGTGGTGCCTGCCATTTCCTTACTATTTTTTGCTTTGAAATGAATAAATATCTTTTGGGGAAATACGTTAAGACTATATACATATTTTCTTACTCATTAAGCTTTCACCAAACTAGTTTTAACATTCATTTGTCATTTTTGTCTGAAATAGCGAATGCCAAATTTTAACTCATGGGTAGCATGTTTTGACAGCTTGTTATTCAGCCACTTGGGGTTTGTCTTAGTTCTTTTCAGCTGAGATGTACAGCAGCATTGTAGAAAAGGGCAGCTAGATCTCAGCATTGGTCCAAAGACATGGGTGCTTCACATTTCTGTTCCAGCTACTTGGACAGGACCTGGGTGAGTCAAGTTCTCACCCATGCTGGATAGGGCACCGTGCCTCTGCCTGTCTGCTCTCCTCTAGCTCTAGCACTAGTCCATCCAGGTAGCTTTGTCTGGATATTGGAAGTGTTTTTTTGTGATGTCTGACAGAGAACATATCAACTAGAATAAAGGCTGCATTTTTCATAAGGGGCTGTGGCAAGGTAGTATAGTCTTGCTCTGTCACCCAAGCTGGAGTACAGTGGCATGATCTTGGCTCACTACAACCTCTGCCTCCTGGATTCAAGTGATTCTCCCGCCCTAGCCTCCAGAGTAGCTGGGATTACAGGCACATGCCACCACTGGCCCTTTTTTTGTTGTTGTTTTTGTTTTTGTCTTTTTAGTAGAGATGGGGTTTCACCACCACCAGTAATTGAACAAACAGACATGTTGGCCTGGCTAGTTTCAAACTCCTGACCTCTGATAATCTGCCTGCCTCAGCCTCCCTAAGTGCTGGGATTATAGGCGTGAGCCACCACACCCGGCCAGATTTATATCTAATGGGATCAAGAGAATATTTATTTTGTTGAATGGAAGATGAAGATATATGAACATGTTTACATGCTAAAGAGACAGTCAGTAGGGGAGAGATTAATGATCAGGACAGAGGGGGACTGTTGAGGGGGCTCCCTGAAAAGGTAGACCTAGGTAATGGGATTAGCTCTGGGCAAGACAATGGACACTCGGGAAGAATTTGGAAGGATTGAAGAGAAGGGAACATTACTGTTTTTCAGGTTATGAGTAGGCAAATATTTGAAGGAATTATTGCCTAATTGCCTCATTTTGCTTTGTGAAATAGTGAGATTATGTCCTAAGCGTGAGTGGGTGCAGACCTTGAGGACATGGTTGAATAGGGAAAGTGTTGTGGGAATAAGAGTGCTGCCTGGGGTTCACGAAAGGATTTCTAGGCTGCCGGTGGTAGAGATCATGAATTCTTGGTGGCTTCTGTCTGCAAGGCTCTGTTATTTTCTCCAGCAGTGGCCATCAGCTCAGGTGGAGAAGCATAGGAAATAATTGGGTTGACTGGGGACAGGATTTTGCCACATATTGTGGTGGGAAGGCAAGGGAGGTGGGAGACCAGAGGGTGGGACAAGAGGGTAGGATTTTGTTTGGAGAGGTGATTTGAAACTCCATGGTGGTCTGTACAGGACTGGGGAGGTGGGATTGGAGAGAGGGTAAGAGTGAAGTTCTCGAGGAGGTCAGAAAATTACTGGAGGAGGAATTAGGTTCAAGATTGCTAGCAGAACAGGAATATTAGCGAGTAGGATATTGGAGTTTAGTATTTTCATCATGGGACCCTTCTGGTTGATGAGGGGCTGGAGTGGAACAGGGTGAGGTGAAGATCACTGGGCTATGAGGAAACTTGAAATTGGTGGATGGGTTGTTTATATGGATATGACACCACCAGGTTGATGGCAAGACATTGGTGGAGGGGGGTGACAGTGTTCCAAGTGTGCAGGGAAGGAGAGAGAGTTGAGCAGGAATGAATTATTGATGCCAGATGGCATGAACATCGTTAAAATGGGGGCTTTTGGTTGCCAAGGGATCAGGGATGGTTTGCACCTGGAGGCTTGATGGAACTGGCTGTATGCAGCCTCCAAAGATGCCTTGATGCTGTGGAGAGTGGAATTTGCTCAGATTTCCAAAGAAAAGTTGGTCCTTGGGTCTTTGCTTGTATTTCTTCTTCCTGGAGCTCCCTGGCCTAACTTCTCTACCTGGCTAACTCCTGCTGGCCCTTTAAGAATGAGTTCTGAATCACCTTTTCCAGGAAATCTTTCTTGAACCCTCTGATCTGTCTGTCCCTATTACTCTTGGTGCTTTTCTCTAACTTAGCAGGTATCATACCATGTCATCGCTGTCTGATGTCCTTCCCTCCCCTAGACCATAACTTCCTTGATAAAGGCAGGGACTGTATCTTTGCATCCCTGGCACAGTACCTGGCATTTATTTGGTTGAACTGTATGAAGTTGCCATTTACGAAGTGAATTTGGTCTAGTTTGTAATTTCTCTCCTTAGTAGGTGACTTTCTTTTGTCAACTCATCTTGAATCTTTTTCTGAAGTTACAAGCCCCTTTCATAGTTTGACCTTAGACAGGTTCCGTGAAGGTTGTTTCTCTCTTAGTGACCAACTAAATTTCTATGTGGGCCAGTCAGTCTTTCATCTTGCTTAGGCTTTTTTTTTTAGTTTATACCTTCTATTATTCCTACTGCCTAGACTTTTTGTTACTCTGCTTCTAGTGTGTCTCCTGCTGGTGTTTGTGGTATTGTCCTTTTGAACAGTAGCTTTAGCTTAGCAATGCTTCAGATATAGCTTTTCAGAAACTCAGTGATCTTGTGTGTTACACATTAAAGAGTGCATTGAACAACAGCATATCCAGATTAAAAACAAACAAATCAGATTTATCTGGTGTTCTTTCATTATGGGTTGGGGTAGACATACTGTGTATAAATCAGATTCACTGTCTCAGATTCAGAGTTGTTTGTTCTTGCTTTTGTGGTCACCAAGAATGTAATATAACTATGCTCTTCACATCCCAAGGCCAGTGTAAGTCCTGGATCAGACCTGTGTTTTTTTGAGGTCACCTGAATTCTGACTTCAGGCGCCCCCAGCCCTTACTCCCACTACCCCTTTGAACTGGACTCCTTTCCTTTTAAGGGGCACTCCCTTGAAGCCAGTTCCCTGAGATGACCTACTTTTTTGAGGTGCTTAAACAGATTCCCCTGTCTTTGGGAGGTTTCCTCAGTGCCCCGATTCCCAGCATTATTTCTTCCTGGGAGTCCCGTCTTATTCATGAATTTCCAGTTTTTTCCAGGGGGTGGGTGAGGGGTGTGGGGGCAGGCAGTACTATGTTACAAGCATAAATAGTGACATTTAAAGCAAGAAACCCAAAGTCCAGTTAACCAATTACACTTAAATTCTCTGGTCCTAGGCCTGCTAGACACTTTCCACCTACCAGAAATGTTTCTTATCATCCCCCACTCCCTGTTTTTCAAACTGCTAATCCTTAATGGATTAATTTGAGTTTATATTTAGATGAGAGTTATTCATTAACAGAAAAGTCTGAAACTGTAGACAGGGCTGACAGTGTTGAAGCGGATAGAGGTACATAGGTAACCTTTAGACCAAAAAGTCTTGGTGATGCACTTTGGAGTCTTTAAGTGTCTGTTTTGGCAGAGACATCAGATCATCCTTAGGAAGCCAGAAACATCTTGAGACTCCGGCCAGAACAATGTGGCCCACCTTTGAGCTTCAAGCTTTGGTCCCAGTGAGTCTGAAGCCTTTCTGGTGCTGACCCATATGTATAGGGCAAAACACTCTGCAGTCTACCCCACTACACCCATCCCATCCATCCTAATTGCCAAAATTTCAACTTGTCTGAATATGTGCAGATTCAGTGGGAACTCAGCACCGTTGAGTGACAGGCTTCAAATGTGGAATTAGTGACCTCTGAACCCATGTTTGTCAAACTGCCTACTAATGGGTCATGACATCAGTTTAGCAACTTATGCCTAGCACAATTGTTCCAGTTAAATTGCTGTGAAACAAACCATCCCAAACTTAGTGACATTAAACAGTAACCATTTTATTATGCCTGTGGATTCTGTGGGTCAGGAATTGGACAGGATACAATGGGAGGTTGGCTTGTCTTTTTGTTCCATGATGGCTGGGGGTTGGGATCATTTGGAGGCTCCTTTACTCCACATCTGTTGCCTGGGCTGGGGTGCCTTGAAGGCTAGTGGAATCAACTGGGACCAACCAATGACCGTAGCACCTATATGTAGACTCTTTGAGTGGTCTTGGCTTCTCACAATGTTGGTGGCTGGATTCTAAGAGGTTCCCCAGAGAAAGCATCTAGAGAGCCAGTGATCCAAGAGAACAAGGACATTAATAACTTTGCCTCTGAAGTCACATGGCATCACTTCTATTGTTCTGGATTTGTGGACACCATCTTGAGCCTGCCCAGATTCAAGGGGGGTGGAGATGAAGAGATGGGAGATCTATATCCCTATCTTTCAATGGGTAGAGGGTCAAAAGATTTCTGGCTGTTTGTAAAACTACTATAACTTCATTTTAAAACAAGATAGCCCAAAAGTTTGAGGCTGCAGTGAACTATGATCGTACCGTTGCATTGTAGCCTGGCCCTGTCTCTTAAAAACAACAACAACAACAACAACAACAACAACAGCAAAATCTAACTAAATTTAAAAAGTAAAACAAGATAGAAAAATAAATTTAAAAAGTAAAACAAGATAGAATATAGAATAACAGTGCCTCATATAGTAAAAAAAGGCATTGTGAAACTTGTGTTTCAGTTATGTGTGTCTGTGTGTTCTGGTTTATGAGGTAACGTTTTTCTTTCTGTGGTCTACAAAAACATTTTTTAAAACACTGCTTAACTAGTAACATCTAATTTGGTTTATGAATGCCAAATTTTATCTCATAATACCTCAGTTAATAGGTTACTACTCTGTGGTTCTTTGTTATAAAGAAGAAAACCTAAGGAATTGATTGTCCTTTGCCTGTAAGAACACAAAGTCCTTTTGGGACCTGTTTTCTTTGCCATCCAGGACTCCCTGAAGTTCCTGTTGGACTCCGGACTAGACTTGGAGAGTCAGTGTACTGCAGAATGGACTGTGGTCTGGGCCAGCAGTCAAAACTTTATTAAAATTTTAGTCTAATCTTTGCCAGTCAGTTTCCTAGAGTAGCAAACAAATGTGAGATGAAGAAGACATACTTCTTTTTAGAGACAGTCAGAAAATATTTAAACATCTGGAAGCTGAAGGACTATTCCTAGTAATAGAGACAGCTACCCTGCCTGAGCAAGGTGGCGTCTGTGGTAAAACAATCTCAGGAAAGGCTTTCTACCTTTGGTGTTGAAATCAAAAGGAAATACCGAGATTGGGGTCTACTAGAGAAGACATACTACGGGTGTTGCCAAAATAGCCTGCCTTTCTCCCCTTGCTGTGACTTACACTGCGTTTAGTTACTCCAGCCCTTTCAAGGAAATGTACAAAGATGTTTGAGCAATGGCATTCACTGTCATCCTATAAAACATTGCATTGCAAAACAGTTTTTGTGGAATAGGGCCATTAAATGATACATTTTGCTCAAATATTTTAGAAAATTTACACAATTCCGTGCTTTTGTTTCTTATTAAAATGATACATGTTTACTCTAGAAAAGTAGAAAATACAGATAAGCAAAATTAAAATCCTGTTATTTTACCACAAAAAGGGTATTATTTACCACTGTTGTTTTTTTTTAATTGCATATCCTTCCTGTCGTTTATCTGATATGTATACATTTTAAAAAACAAATAATGAGCCGTTACAGTGCACTATACTTTCTTCTAGAGGCAAGATCTTGCTTTGTTGCCCAGGAGGTATTAGGCAGGGGAACACAATGTTATGATTTTTCCTTAGGAGATACTCCTGTAGTTTGATCTGCTAAATCACAGTTTATTTATTTATTTATTTTTTGCTCTTGTCGCTCAGGCTAGAGTACAGTGGTGTGATCATAGCTCACTGCAACCAGGAACTCCTGGGCTCAAATCATCCTCCTTCCTTAGCCTCCCAAGTAGCTGGGACTACAGGTGTGTGCCAGCACGCCTGGCTAATTATTTTATTTCTTGTAGAGACAAGGTCTTGCTTTGTTGCCCAGGTAGGTCTTGAGCTCCTGGTCTCAAGTGATCCTCCCTCCTCAGCCTCGCAAAGGGCTGGGATGACAGGTGTTACCCACGCCCGCCCAGCATGGACATTTTTAAGCATTGTGTCTGACTCACTTTTTAATCTTTTGCATGCAGCATATTTTATTGCATATGTTTAAGACTCAGTAAATATTGAGTTAAATTCAAGTCCACCAAAAAGGATTGATGGCAGCACAAAGTAATGTGTTGAGAGAGAGATGCAAAGAAAAGATAGATTCATCAAGCTGAAGATCATGCATAGCTGCTTTGGAGAGGCATTTAGTATTTCATTTAGGAATTGATTGTCATTTGCTAAAAGAAGGGCCTCTCCTTTCTGAAACGTTTTCATTTATAGCTAACATTTCCTTTTGGCAGCCCAGCCCTGAAATTCTTGGTTAATAATAGCTGATACAGGCCAGGCACAGTGGCTTACGCCTATAATCCCTATAATTTGGGAGGCTGAGGCAGGCGGATTGCCTGAGCTCAGGAGTTCACGACCAGCCTAAGCAACACAGTGAAACCTTGTTGCTACTAAGATACAAAAAATTAGCCGGCATGGTGATGTGCACTTGTAGTCCCAGCTACTTGGGAGGCTGAGGCAGGAGAATTGCTTGAACCTGGGAGGCAGATGTTGCAGTGATCATGCCACTACACTCCAGCCTGGGTGAGACTCAGTCTCAAGAAAAAAAAATCATCATCATCATAATAGCTGATGTTTTGCCAATATTCTGCTATTAACCATAGGTAGTAGGATCCTCTGAAGCCAAGACTTTTTTTTTAATGACCCAACTTAACATTAAAAGGTATTTCTCAATAAGTTAGTATTGGCTACCATTGAAAACTTCTATCTTTTCCTATTTTCAGTGCCTTTCCCTTCTCCCATTGTATTTGCTTCAGACCCCTTTAGATCTGTTCTTTTTTTTTTGATGACTTTTTAAACTTTGGAGCTTCAGTCACAGATTTGCAGAGACAATGCTGTTTTCTACTGAAGGCTTTTTTCTGTGCTTATTACCTCTGTTATGTTTGTCTTATATCCATCTTCTTCCCAAATATACATTTTACTTCTATTTATTTCTTTTTTCTGCTTGAATCTGTGTATGTGTGATGCTGAGTGAAATTACAAGAAAGTGCAATAGTAACACACAGTCTATAAAACCCTGCAGATAGAAACATTTTCTGGTGCCTGACACTGCTGAACTGGACTTTTCTCTGAAGCTGCACATTCTGCCATTATTCATTTCTTGAGTGTTAGATGGTATCAGTTCGGACCCTTCAGCTGCAACTAACAGCATTCAGAACTAAAAAGCGACTTACTTTTCTCACATAAGAAATCTAGAGTCTAGAAGTCAAGTGTCACTCAGATGACAATGTTTAAGGCAGGTGGGAAGGGACACTCTTTTAACAGGGAGAAAGAAGTCTCCACCTCTCCCCAGAAGGCTTCCCCTCAGGTCCCACTGGCTAGGGGTTCTGTGTGTCTCTGCTCTACTCCAAAGAGGGTTGCAGAAGGAGCATCTGGTGGCTTCTACTGCTGTCAAGGGGGAAAAGGGAAGATGCTGTTGTGAATGTGACCAACAGATGCTATCAGAGGCATAATTCTCACTTGGATTGAGCTCTCGCCTCCCCTCGGTTACTTCCATAGGTCAGCTCTAGCTGTACTCTAATTAGAGTCCCACAACCATTTTCACATTCTTTTTGTAAAGTCCTAGAAGTGTTGAAAACAGAGGGTATGATTCTGCCTGAGTTTTGTCTCCTGCTTGTGTAATGTGTTCAGTTCTGGGAACCTATGGTTGTGTCTTGCCCCTGTAGCCTCCATTGAATCTGCCCCAGTTTGGTGTGATCTCCTAGTCACAGCCTCTTTGTCCTCCAGCCACAGTCACCAGTTTCCTTTTCCTGTGAGAAGTGAGAATTAGTCATACTTCCAGTGCTAGCCATAATCAGAGTGGGGAATGTGGGAGCAGCTCTGAAAACCTGAGAGCTACTGGTGTCTGGAATTAGTTTTATTGTTTTTACCTGGTATTTGTGCCTGGGCACTTGAGTGCTTGCCTGGCTGCAGCACCGTTAATTGCTGAGACCCAACAAGGCCCTCTGTCATCTGACTTTGACCCCTCTTTAGCCTCATCTACTGTGGAATCTTCCATTTCAACCATACTTAGTCGTTTACTTTTCCTGAACGTGCTCGGTGGCTTCATACTTCCATGTCTTTGCACGTATTATTTTCTCTTTCTAGAATGCTCATTTCTCCCTTCTTACTTGGCAGAGCCCTACTTTTCCTTCAAGATTTAACCTCAGCAGGCATCACTCCTTTGGAAAACTTTTGTGATTTTTCCCTTGGGCAGAGTTAATCAGTCACTTTTCAGTCACACTCTGTACAAGTTTCTGTTAAACATTCACAAAGTGTTGTAATTATCTGTTTATATTTTTCTATCCTTGTATATTTAGCTTCTGAAAGATGGGATTTATATTTTTATTTCTGTAACATCATTACTCAGTATAGGTTTAGTGCATAAAAGGTGCTTTATAAATGTTGAATAAATGAAAATTTTGCATCTTAAACCTGCTGATTAATATCAACTTCATATCCTTCTTGTAAGCAATCTGTATATATTAAAAGATTATAAAATAAACAAGCTACTGTTATCTAAAACTGAACTTGCTAGCCGATCATCACATTTCTTCTTTGGCAGATTAGACTGAGGCCTGTAGTGGATAGTGACTAGCTTAGGCCACATCATGATGAGAGACAGACATGGGACTAGACTTCTATATATTTTCCTCTCATAGCTTGTCTTCTAGTTTCTATAACACCACCTACCAGATAGGTGAGGGAGATTTGGGATTAGCATCATTTGTGTGTCATCAAAAACTCCTCCATTGCTCTCTTTGCCTGTATTCTTTTCTTCACAGGGACCTTCCTCTGCCTCTCTGCTTGCCTGAGTCCTGCCCTGCTGCTCCAGACCTAGTCTGATTCTTGCCTTTTCTGACCATCTGAGTCAGAATCACTTACCCTGTCTTCTGAGTTTGCATAGCTGTTTATAGCACATGTGGCAGTACCATGCAGTGACTGAGTACAGCCCCTGGTCCACAGCCCTGCTTCCTAGCCGTGTGACTGACAAGTAGATTAACCTCTGTGAATCTGTTTCCAAATCTGTAATTAGGAATAATAATAACACTTCCTACTTTATATAGAGTTGATATAAGGATTAAGATGTTCTCTGGTACATAGTAAACATCCAAATGTTACATGCGGCTGTTGGTGGTGATGGCTTGATTACTATTCATAAATTGCTAGAGGCTGATTACTGGCCACCTCTAGCTCCAGCTCTTCCTGTGTCTGACTGCTTATTGTTGAATCCAGGGTTGCCCAGTCAATTATGTAAGGGGCATATCTTAACCTACAGGTTACCCTCAAACACTTGTTGGAATATTTTTGCAAATAACTTTCGTTTATGATTTTTGTTCCCTGGCACACACCAGTACTTTGTCATGTAGCAGTTTGCTCATTTGTATAGGTGGTGTTACTTTGAAAAGTTGTCTCTAAGGTCAGTTCAGTGAAAGAACAGGATGTTTTCTGTCTACTTCACAGCCACAGCCAGCTTTGAGGCTCTAAGTCTCTGTTAATTAAGGAAATGGACTAGAAAAGACAGTTTAATGAAAACTCACAGACAGTAGGCAATTTGCACACATTCCCTTGTTTGACACCATAGTACAAGCTCATCTGTAGAGGTAAAAGGAGCAGTCTGTAATTCTTTTGACCCTGTTCCTAATAACCTGTAGAGATTGTCCATCCATAGTATAAGAGTTGGATAGTATTGTTTGGATTTTCTCTATCTTGTAAATAAGAAACCAGGAAAAGAAAATACAGTGTATTTTTTATACTAGAAACAAAGGTCATGGAAACAGTAACTTTTAAAAAGAACTCTTGGTTACCTAGCTTTAAAAGACCCAGACTTCCTTTTTCTATTTCTAAAAGCCTGTGGAATAAACCCCTCATTTTCTCTGATTTACAAGGAAACTAAAATGTGGAAAATTTGATCTTTAAGGGGCATGACTTCTGTTTTATGGGATTGTTTATTTTAAAGCTTAAACATTTCAATGTCTTATGATACTCTTAGTTAAAAGGAAGTTCTCTTGAGTATCATATAACTATTGAAATTATAACTTAGATCTGTATTTTCAAGAAAATATTCAATTTTAAATGGAAAAATGCCTGGGAAAAGGTCAATTTAAATGCATTTTAAAAAGCAAAGAATATGTGCTCATGTTAAGAATTACTTTAGGGTAATGAGATTTCAGGTAATCACTTTTTACGGTTTTCCTCTGCAGCCTTTCTATGTTGTCTGGATTCTGGAGTGACTATGTGTTACTTCATATTCAAAAAAAATTTTTAAGTCATTTTGGTTTTGGAGGAAAAAAGTAGAACTTAAGGTTTGAACATGGTAAAGTCAGCCCTTCTCCATCTTCCCCAGGGAAATTATCCCCAGCAACTAGTAGAAAAAGAAACAGAAATGAGAACTCCATCTTTGAAGAAATTGGGACATGTCTGAAACCCTAAGCCAGAAAATAAGTTGGAAGAGTTCTTCAAAGATTGAACCAGGGGTATTAGAGGAAGTAGACTGAAGGCACTTGGAACTACAGATCTCAAGAAAAGGACATTTTCCAACGTGAAGGACACACCCTAGGATTCAAAACCAAATGCTTCATTTGAAATAGTGGAAATGAGCACACAAGCTGATGGCAGGAGCTTCCCTGCAGCTAGTTTGATTCCAGGTTGCAGAAGAGGCTGGATTGAATGAGAACTTAGACAAGTAGTACTTGTAGGGAGAGGTCTGACCTTGTGGTAGCAGGAAGGAGAGACTATACTGTGAACAGCTCTACAGCTGCCTTCTGCTTTTGGTTGATGGGGTAGAGAGGCTCAAGAATACCTTTCCCCACTCTGCGTGCACACATACACTTGTGAGTAAAAGAAAGAAGACCGCTCTTCTCCTGAATATGGCCCTGGCTCCTCTCCCAAATGAATCTTTAAATGGCTGGTCCAAGCTGGGTGCGGCGGCTCATGCCTGTAATCTTAGCACTTTGGGAGACTGAGGTGGATGATCATTTGAGGTCAGGAGTTCGAGACCAGCCTGGCCAACATGGTGAAAGCCTGTCTCTACTAAAAATAGAAAAATTAGCCAGGCATGGTAGCAGGTGCCTGTAATCCCAGCTACTTGGAAGACTGAGGCAGGAGAATCACTTGAACCTGGGAGGTGGAGGTTACAGTGAACCGAGATCATGCCGTGGCACTCCAGCCTGGGCAATAAGAGTGAAACTTCGTCTCAAGGAAAAAAAAAAAAAATCTTGCCCATGAGAAACTGCCTTCAAAAATAAGCAATAAAAGAATGAACCAGGTTGGGATCTAGTCAAGTATAAGAAAAATGATGAAAAAAATAACATGAAAAAACAAAGATGATGAAGAACACTCAGATAAATATTGGTACAGAAAAAATGAAAATCATGACCAAATATTTTACCAGTTCAGAAAGTATCAGCCCACCTGTATTTAAAAAAAAAAAAAACCAAAAAAAACTGGAGCATAAATCAGAAATACAAATGCTTAGGGATGAGATGGCAAGCTGATAGGAAGAGAAATCTGAGTTTAGGAAAGAAAGTGAGGAGAAAAAAAACCACCAGATAAATAACAGCAAAATTAAAAGTAATATGAGACAATGTATCCAAAATAGGAATGAAGTAAGTGAGCTAAGTGAAATAGAAATAGTTAAAACGTGGTAGATGTGATTGAAAAACAGAGGAACACTGGGTATGGTGACTCACACATATAATCCCAGCACTTTGGGAGGCTGAGACAGGCAGATCACTTGAGGGCAGGAGTTGAAGACCAGCCTGACCAACATGGTGAAACCCCATCTCTATTAAAAGTACAAAAATGTGGCAGGCTCGTGTAATCCCAACTACTCAGGAGAATCGCTTGAACCCAGTGCAATATCTTCCAGTAGGCTTATTAGATTTCAAAATCATTCGGGCAGCCAGGCCTAAAGATCGAGTCGCTTAGAGAAAGAGAAATTTTGACTCCTCCTTATTCTTAAGGATCATGGGAGGACACTGACCTCCCATGTGAGCAACAGTGAGAAACTTCTTAAGAAAAGTCAGTGTGACTCAAAGATTTTATGTTCAATGAAATTGTTTTTTAAATATAAAAACAACAAATACATTTTTCAATGTTAGAAATCGAGCAAGATTATTCTCAAGAACCCGTCTTGAGGAATCTAGTCAAAGACAAACTTCAGTCTACCAACAGATAATTGGAAAAACTACAGCAAAGCAGGTGGAGATGAGTGTTGACTCTCTAACTGTAGGTTAAAACAAATGTGGGGATTGATGCAGTTGAACAGGATGTAAAGGTTATATGACTTGACAGTGTGCAGTGATAGAATCAACCACCTATGAGAGGAGAGGGGAAAGAAGATGGGAGGCAAGGTAAGAGTGCTGTTCCTTCATCCTTAATAGCTAGGGTTCAAAGGGTACCATTTAAAGCTGACAGACGAACTAATAGAGGTATAGGGTATATTTAAAACTACAAAGCTAAACAGTAAGAGATCATATATACCTGACTAAAAATGGTTAGCAGAATGATGGTGCAGGAGAAGAAAATGTTTTATTTAGTTAGTTTTATTAATTTTAACTAGAGACAGGGTCTCACTGTGTTGCCCAGGCTGGTCTTGAACTTCGTCTGGACTCAAGTGAACCTCCCACCTTGGTCTCCCAAAGTGTTAGGATTACAGGCATAAGCCATTGAACCTGGCCCAGAAATATTTTAATTTCATCATTTTCACAGGGGATTAAATAAACATTAGATAAAAAAATCAAGCATCTTAAATATCAAAATACATTCACAAAGCCTCTACAAAGGGTAATGAAAACAATGGACAGATACCTGACATACCAATAAATATAAATGGGAGTTGGGGGTCACGACAGTCTTGGTCGGCAAGAAGTCAGACCTTATATTCTACTACTATGATTCTCTGACAGAAGAGGCAACTCAAAACCTGGTATTTCAGAAGCTTTGGGGTCAGCAGGAGCAGCACCTCACCTCTGGGTATTTACTCTTTTTTTTTGGCAGGGGCTAGGGGATGGAGTTTCCCTCTTGTTCCCCAGGCTGCAGTGCAATGGCATAATCTCGGCTCACTGCATCCTCCGCCTCCCAGGTTCAAGCGATTCTCCTGCCTCAGTCTCCCGAGTAGCTAGGATTATAGGTGCCTACCACCTCGCCTGTCTAATTTTTTTTTTTATTTTTAGTAGAGATGGGGTTTCACCATGTTGGCCATGCTGGTCTCAAACTCCTGACCTCAGGTGATCCACCCAGCTCAGCCTCCCTAAGTGCTGGGATTACAGGTGTGAACCACCGTGCCTGGCCCTGGGGATTCGCTTTAAAGTGATTTTCTTTTTCCACTCAGCCAACTATAGTGAAGGTATTTATGTTTTGTTTAAGATGATTAACTTCACTCTTCTGAAAAAAATTAAAAATTCAAAACCAACAAATGAATGTGAAACTAAAAAAAGACCAAATTATTATTTATTTTGAACAGTTATGTTGGAGGTTTTTGATGAAGTCCTTTTCTCAAGAGCTATTCCTGAGGACCAGAAAATACATTTTGTTTTTGAAAGTTCTTGGAATATAAACAGGCCAACTTCCTGAAGTGTCATAATATGCTGTCCCCTAATGTGTGTGTTTAATGTTCTCCTTTGTTTTACTTTTAGAACCAATGCTGCCTTCATTCCTCGGTTTCATGGAAATAGTGTGCATATGTAACAGACAGTAATGGCACACATGGAGATTCTAGTTTAAATGACATCTAGCAGTTGCTAATGCTACCTTTCCAAATTTTCAGCAGTATTATCTGAGGCCGAAACTCACAACATTAAAAAACATAGGCCTAGTGGAGTACAATTTGATACACAATTTGATAGAAAATGGGAAGAGTTACTGCCTTCCTCATGGTCTACCCCTCAGTAACCCTGACAGCCATCCAAATTCCTTTGTTTATATGGGTGCTACTTTTAACAGCAGTCAGGTACTGCATTCCCTGTCTTCTTCCTGAATCTTCTTGGCACTATTGTATTCTACATCCATTCAGAGACTCAGCTGCCAGCATATATCTGAGTATTGAATGTGATGCTGCTGTCTTAGAGGCTCCCATGATTAAAATGGGGGCATAAACAGGAAACACCCCAGTACTTGACCAAGTTAGAGATACTGAAGGGCAGAGTACATATGCCAGGCAGCAGAGCCACTTTACCTTAAAGCCTAGTGGACTTGAACCTGTATACATCAACCCTTTCCTCCCACCAAACAAAACATTCGTTCTCAGAGAGCAAGCAGTGAGCACACATATACTTTGGCTATGGGCAGATGGTGGATCCAGGTAGAATGTTGACATGGGGTTCTTCTTAAAAGAGTTCCTGCCCAAGATGTTAGCCCATCAGGCTGAGAGGACTCCAGCAGTAAAGGCTGTGGGATCTATACTTTGGTAGAAAAGGAGACAGGACCATGAAAAGCCAGCTGAAGCACTGGCTCAGCTGCTCATCTAAAGGAAGTTGTGGCAGGAGGGACACAGTAGAAGAATCTCTAGAGAAATCACAAAAATGCTTATAAGAGAAAGAGCTTTAAACATCCGTCAGGCTACAAGAGTGAGAAGTCATCGTCTAACAGCACTGGTCAGCGACTTCTCTGGTCCTTTCCTGTCCTCTCTGCCTCAGAAACAGCAGCTAGCAGGTTGGGGAGGAAGTGAGGGAGACAGAACAGCCCCCAACAAGTTCTTCCCCAGTGGCAGGCTGCCCCTGCAACTGGTCCTACTGGTAGAGAGAGGTCTTTTCTTCAAATAAAGATTGCAGTGCTCTTAAGATATTGGACTGACCTCTTTATTTTTAAAGTGAACTCTTTTTATGAAAGTAACAAAGTTAAACTTAATGCATACATCAAAAGTGTACAACTTAGTCGATTTTTGCACACGTAACCACGCAGATTACAAAAGAACATTCTAGGACCCCATAAGATGTCCTTGTATTCCCTTTTGATAACCCTTTACCCCACAAAATATACTATAGATAAATTTTGCCTGATTTGAACTTTATTTAAATGGGTTGATCATTTTTAATTACTGAATTGAGGCTTAAGTATAATGTGAAATCAGCAGAAAGATATTTCAAAATGTTTTATGACGGTTCTTTATGGCCAGTATTTTTGTATATCCTGTAGAAATATGTCATTCCCTTTATTTTCAGACCTCATTTGTGAGATTTTAGGGGTATGAATGCCTTTTTGGGACTAGTGTGGATGTATTCTTCTTATTAATTATTACTGAAGTAAAGAGGAAATGATATCAGCAGATGTGCAGAGCTTTTATTTGCACTGAATACACTATTCATTTAGACAAAAAGATCATTTCTCAATTCAAATTGGAATATTCTAATTTAAGGCTTAAATCAGTTGTGTCATAATCTCTATGGAAACAAAGCTTTCTACTGTGTAGTAGTTGCATAAGTAACTCATTTCCCCTTGTAGATATACAAATTGTAGACGCAAATACTTCTTTTTCTATTTTCTCCCAAGAACACTCTTGAAATAGAAGAGACTTCAGCCAGTGATATTTGTTATGCTTTATAAAATTTTAAATAGCTGTTCAAATTTCCTTCTGACATACATTTTAATAAAATTGTTAAAACTTCATTTTCATGAGTGAGCTCATTGTTGATGAGCTCACTTTCTTTTGCTAGTTGAGTTCAGAAGATTGAGTTATCCTTAGCACTTGGCGTATTAGTATCATCTAACTCTGCAAGGCTCTTTCCAGTTGGGTTGTGTGGTTTTTTTCTTACTAATCTGCAGGCATTCTTTCTGTACTGTGGGTATGAATTCTTTGTCAGTTGTATGTTTTGCAAATACTTTCTCCAGCTTTGTGGCTTACCTTTTCATTCCTTTACATGGGTCTTTTGATGACCTTTTAATTTTGAAATCTAACTTACCAGTCTTTTCCTTTATCATTAGTGCTTTTCGTATCAAGTTAAGAAATCTTTGCCCCATTGAAAGCAAAAATAGACAAATGAGATTTCATCAAACAAAAAAAGTTTCTGTGCACAGCAAAGGAAACAATTAACAGCATGGAGAGACAACCTACAGACTGGGAGAAAATATTTGCAAATCAGATAAGGGGCCAATATCCAAAATATGTAAGAAACACAAACTACTAAGAACAAGAAAACACACAACTGTTTAAAAAATGGCCAGAGGGCTGGGGACCGTGGTTCATGCCTGTAATCCCAGCACTTTGGGAGGCCAAGGTGGGCAGATCGTGAGGTCAAGAGATCAAGACCATCCTGGCCAACATGGTGAAA
>NW_016107610.1:2762371-2818705 GCF_001604975.1 Cebus imitator
AGAAAAATTTTTGCCTTAAGTTTCCTCTTTTTGTTTTGTTTCTTTCTGATTCTGTACTCCCTTTCCCTTTCTATCTTCTCTAGGCACCTGTTCTAGCATGTTTAATGTATGTAATTTTGTTTTTATATGTTCTTATACAGTATATATTATGTGCTTACTTTTAATTTCTATAAATGTTATTATAGATCTCATTGTCTTTTTTTTTTAATTTGGCATTTTTTTAAGATTCATTATATTAGTCCCTAGTTAGATATTCTGAGAATTCTTGTAACCCCCTGCCACCACACATGACCCTAGACAGACATCTTTTCATATGTCCCCTTACAGATCTTTGTGAATAGGCCCAGGCTTGTGACTTCTGGGTTGTAGGGTAATGCAAATGCAGGCCCTCAGTGATTGGTTCCTGAACATCAAATGCTATACATGAAAATTTCAATCAGAAGCCGTTTCTTTTTATTCTTAATGGGAAAAAATACAGTTCATTACAAGTCAACTCAATCCCAAACCTATTCCTACAGCATAACTGAAACTTAGTAAAACTATACATAAATAACAGTCTAGCCTGGCAGGATGTAAAATGCTTAAAACATCATTTTCTGTTAGCCAGACATTGCTTATTAACAAGTGTTTGCTTTGAATGCACCAACGAGGACTGTTTGCCTGCCCTCTCATGACCTGCCCATAGAAAGGCCAAGAGCAGCCCCACGGAAGATGGTGCTGGATGCCTCTGCACCAGCAGCTGTGGAGATGCACATCCCCTTTGACACTGTGCTTTTCAAAATGTTTATGTACTTATGACTACTACGATATTCTAATAAGCAAGTGTATTTGGATTATAATTGAGACTTTCTGCCCACCATTTTGTTAAAAATGTATTCAGTTTGGGGGACATAAATACACGTTTTTTTATATATATAAACACCAGGCAACTTCTAGTCAAGATTTTGCTTTTAAACCCTTAGGAAGATGCAGCCCTGGGAAGAGACAGACTCGCTTAGGAGAGGTTTAGGTTTCCTAAACCTTCAGCCTGGGGCTGTTCCTGCTATTTGCAATGAAGGGTCAGGCAATGATTGTCCAAGGCTAGGGCCTCACCTCTCTCCCCACCCCTAATGTGCCCCATCCTTGATCTGAAGGCCTTTATCTGCCCCAGGAGTTCTCACATTCTTTGTTGATGTTGTCAGTTCTTTTACTATATACTTTCCTCTATTTCCTGTAGTTTCTCCTCTGAAACTCAAAGTTCAGTTTTCTTGGACATAAGAAAATGACTTCCTTGATTTTTCTGAGATGATTATTCGAAATTTAGAATTAGACATAATTAATAGTAAAAAAGAAATTCCAAAAAGAAACTTTAAAGAAACCAGTGTTGTTTATAAAAAATAGAATAGGCCAGTTGCTGAGAATACTTGTATAGCCCTCTTAAAAGAAGAGTCAGAGTTTTTTGTTTGTTTATTTTGTTTTGTTTTTGAGGGGGCAGGGTCTTCCTCTGTCACCCAGGCCGGAGTGCAGTGGTGCAATAATAGCTCATTGCAGCCTCAAACTCCTTGGCTCAATTGATCCTCTCACTTCAGCCTCTCTAGTAGACTTACAGGTGTGTACCACCATGCCCGGCCAACTTTTTGTAGAGACGGCATCTCGCTGTGTTGCCCAGGCTGGTCTGGAACTCCTGAGCTCAAGTGATGCTCTTGCCTCAGCCTCTCAAAGTGTTAAGATTACAGGCATGAGCCACCACGCTCAGCCAAGAGATGGTTTTAACAGTAGAACCTCAGGGTGGGGACAGCATTCAGAAGGTCTGATAGTTTAACACAGGAAGGAGACTGGGGTAAGCAATTTACTCTTTGTTGCAGTTTTTTTTTTTTTTTTTTTTTCCAGGTAGCTTTCAGTCTCAAAATTCACTTTCTACCAAAAGCTGTGATAGAGATAGCATGTTTAGCCTCCATACCTGCTCAAGGTTGTCTTCTTGGTTCTAGAACCAAAGTAGGGGCTTTATGAATGGTTGCACATCCCCTGCCAGTAGTAATGGCTGTACATTACGGAGCACTTAACTGTGTGCCAGGTACTGCACAGAGTGCCTCAGATCTTTACTCATTTAATCTTCGCAATCACTATTTTCCAAGTAAAGCTTAGCAAAGAAACTCACCAAAAGTCACGCAGTTTTTCAGGAAGGGTCAGAGTTCAAACCCTGTATCTGTCTAACCTCCAGAATACTGGTTATGGCAACTGTGGGTGATTCTAGATAATTTGATGATATAGATTGTCATTCTCATTGTAATCTCCTTAAATCTCATTTAAAGTTCATTAGCTAACCCAATAAAACCTAGGCTGGCCTTTGCAGTCAGGATGCTAGTAGTAAACAGGTAGGTAGGCAAACAGCTATAGAGCCTCCAAACAAGGCTCTCTGCTGTCTTCAGTGTATGGTGTGTTACAGAAACGTAATTGACAGATGTAAATATGCCTGACGTAGAGTCATCCAAGTGAGAAGTAGGCTGCTAATTTGTTAATTGATTGATTCTATATCCAGATCATCCATTGCCTGAATTTGGTTTTTCTTTAGGAGAGTGTTAAATAGCACTGAGTTCTCAACCTTTGGCTCCCTGCTCCCTGGGGCAGCTTGTAGACCCTCCTTTTTATTCTGACAGACCAATAGTCAAGTAATCAGTTTTCTCTTTTGGGAGGGTGGAGGGAACAGGTGGATTCTAATCTGGACTCCATGATGTTATACCTCAGATTGCCACATTGAGTTTGAGGATTTTCAGATCTCAGTGACGTGTGTGAAGAAGATCTCATGGATTGGGTTATCTCTCCTATTGTTAACTAGTCTCATTTTTCATGAGTTGAGTCTTACTAGTTTTACTTTCAAAGGTAATTTTAGCATTTCAGGAAAACTTATATTTGTCCCCTTTATTTAATACACTAATATGATATTTAAGAACTAGATCTGACTTTGTACAGTATTTCAAGGTGTCATGAAATTAATTGTTCTTATTAGAGATTATGACCTTAGTGTTCTGAAAGAAACAGTGCTTTGGAAAAATACAGTTTTAAAAATGCCTTGTAATATGCATGTGCATATAGAATTATAATTTCATAGCAAAAACTTCTTGGAAAATATTTGCTGTAGATATTTAGAATTTATTGGGCACTTGGTCATTGTCAGGAATTGTGTTAACTACCTGAAATAGCTCATTTAATCCAGATATCATTTTTTGTCCAACACTATGGGTTTGGGAAAAATGGATGTGTATGTTTTCACCCTAGTACATAACTAGAATTCACAGTCCGTCAGGGTAACATAAAAAAGGTTCACAGTAAATATTGGCTGTTTGACTGACAGGAAAATTAGGAACAGGTGAGGGGAGAAAAAAAGCGACTAGGACAGTGGGGGACAGATAAGAGTATAGAAAGCAGCTGGGAACTTCGCCTCAGAGTAGACCTTGGTGCCATCTTGTGGGTGGATCTGGAAAGGACCAAACAGATGCACGTCAGCTTCTAGTAGGATGCCTTGCAGAACCCCAGATTTCCGGGCAACACTGATGTAAAACTACAAATCAGATAATCAGAACTCTGGTCTAGGAATTGGTGGAACTGTGTCCTGTCCATCAGCAAGTCCTGATTACTCTCTCTAAAACACATCCCAAATCCTTACTTATTTCTGTGGCAGCTGCCAGGCCAAGCCACCATCCTCGCTTGTTTGGACTACTGCGGAAGCTTCCTTTCTGGTCTTGCCTCTGCTGTTATCCTCCCATAGTTCACTCTCCATCGGCAGCCAAAGACATCTTTTTTAGAAAGAGAAATCAGATTATGTCACTTCATTGTATAAAACCTTCAAGTGGCTTTTCATGAAATTTAGAATAAAATTCAAATGTCTTTTCCTGCCTTAGAAAGTTCTGCATCATATGGCCCCTGCCTAGCTGTAACCTCATCTCATGACCTTCTTCCTCTTCATTTCCTCCAGTGCCCCACCTTATTTCCACCGTAGGTCATGTGCACTGTCTGTTCCCTCTGCCTGGTACTACTTCCTCCATCCCTTGCATAGTTGGCTCCTTCTTGTCATTCAGATCTCGCCTTCTATACTGCTGCCTCAGAGGGGCCTTCCTTGAACCTGATTCAGTTACTCTCCATCACATCTCTCCCTGTGGTTAAGTAGAGATATTATCTGTCATGCTGTCTGTTGAATCCTCAACGCCTATGAGACCATTTGGTACATAGTGGATGTTCAATAAAGACTTGTCAGATGGATAAATGCTGTTTTCCAGTTTCTTGATCTTTTTCCAGCTAGATATAAATTAGGGCCAGGTTATTTTAGACCTTTCCTAATAAAGCATGAAAAGACCATGAGAATTAAATTCAGACAGAATTGGGTCCTATTCCTGCAATTGTATTGGATTATACTTCCCTGAGTGTCAGTTTCTTCATCAATAAAATGGAATTAATGAGCTTACCTTGCTCATAATGTAAGAACTAAATTGGACTTACATGTGATTGGATCCAAATTATTTACGTGGTAGATACTTTTTTCTATTAAAACTGACTGCAGCCTGTGGTTATTTACATTTTCCTCTCCTACCACCCAAGGGACAGGATTAGGTTCTTTGTACTCCTAGTATCTAGCACTGCCCTTGTCTTACAGTAATAGGTGGTCAGTAAGTGTCAGGACTTAGACTCTTTCACACCTAAGAACTGGTATCTCCAGACTCTTTCCGGGCTGTCATCTTTCCCTTGATCACATTATTTCTCTTTGTCCAGAGAGAGAAATAGTTGTTCGCTGGTTGTACATGGAAAGCCTAAAGGGATGGTATGGCTCAGGCCAAAATTGGATTTATGTGTTTACTATAGTTCCTTGGTTTGTATACAATTAATGTAAATTGATTCCAGCATAACTTTCAGTTTCTAACAAAGGAATGAAGAAAAAAAGAGATAGATCATATGGTTGTTTCATAGTTCCTAGGGCTTAGACTCTTCATAAGATTCTTTCCTTTCTTTCTGTTTTGGTTTTTTTTTTTCCCCAAGACAGTCTCATTCTGTCACCCAGGCTGGAGTGTAGTGGCTGAGTCTTGGCTCACTGCAACCTCTGCCTTCCAGTTCAAGGTTCGAGTGATTCTCCTGCCTCAGCCTCCTGAGTAGCTGGAATTACAGGTGCATGCCACCATACCCGGCTAATTTTTGTGTTTTTAGTGGAGATGGGGTTTTACCATGTTGGCCAGGCTGGTCTCGAACTCCTGATCTCAGGTGATCCGCCAGCCTCGGCCTTCCAAAGTGCTGAGTTTACAGGCATGAGCCACTGTGCCCAGCCATTCTTTCTGTTTCTTAATGGAATAAATTATCTATGAAATCACTCTGAAAACTAGAAGTCCTGTATTACATACATAAATATATGTACATAATATTTTACATATATTAATATATTTAACAATATATTACATAAATGTATGTATGTAATAAGCTGGTATAAGTTTTAGATAAATGATTGGTTTAAAAAGATTAGCTGTTGAGTGCACAATAATTCCAAAATATTTTTTGACTCTGTACCATGTGCCAGACACTGTTTTAAGTGTTGGGAACATAGTAATGACTAAAGCAGGTAAATCCCTATTATAGAACTGTATATTCCGGTGGGAGAAACAGACAAAAAAAGAAGATAGATAATAAAATACGTAATGTACCAAATGGTGACTGGGAGCTAAGAAGAAAAAACAAAGCAGGCAAGGGATAGGGAGGGTAGAGGGGAGTCGAAATTGCACATAGGTTGGAATTGTGTATCTGTTTTCTTTCTCACCCACCTCCAATCAAGATTTGTAACATAATGTCACATCTAAATGATGTTAGATCAGTTAGGCAAGCAAAAGAAGTCAAAGCTTCTAATAATAATTTGTTTCATGTATCTGTCAACCATATTTACAAAAAATTTTACTTTACAATATTATCGACCCCATCATATTATCTGATATCCTAATGTTACAACCTTTTTTAAACAATAAATTTTAATACATTGACAAGTATTTAAAAGTGTAAAAGATTAAATTTAATGTGTATAATTACTGGTAACAGCTATTGAACGTACTGTTGTTTCTATATTGCTTAAAAATGTCAGTTGCTTTTAAAGCTGAAAGGTTAAATCAAAGCTATACTATTTAAATTGATTTGAAAATGACTATTCCCTTGTAAATATTAATGTGAAAAATAAATTATTATTAAGAGGGCTGTGACCTGAAGCTCTACGTCAGTTTGATCATGATTTTCATATGTGAAGAAAGGATGGATACAAGAATTCTAGTAGTTCCAGTCCCCTTTTCTACAGCAGTTGGGAAGTTGTTTACTCTTTGAGGGCCCACTGCTGACGTCTGCTCACTGAGTAATGTCATCAGATTTCCTGGTGGTGGTTATTTTGGGGGGAGCAGTGGTAAGTAGTTGTCCGGCTGTTAGGAGACTCCGCTCCGTAGAGGTCCTGAGAGCCGGATATACCCCGTAGACAGGATGTAAGGTTAAATGCAATCTAGTTAAGTAAATAAAGTAAGTGTTCAATGGTAAAAAGGAATTGCTGAAACATGCACGTTTTAAAATGATATTGCTGAAGTTTTACCATGGCAAAATTCATTAGTCTTAAATCTTTTAAAAGTAAATCCATAACTGCCTTTATTTCTTAAAATAAATCCAATGGTGAGTTACTTTTATAAGTTCACATCATAAATTTATGCTGCCCTTTATCTGTATAAGCCAAGTTATTTCACTAGCTTTTGGTATAGACCACGTATTCAGTATTGTTTCCCTAGGAGAGATGAGCCTTTTGCTCTGAGCTATCCATACTTTTATGTTTTCTCTCAGCTTGTGACTAACACTATACATACATACATACATACATACATATATACACACACATATATACATATGTATATGTGTGTGTGTGTATATATTTATAGATATATAAACATACACTTTTTCTCATGCTGGTCATTAATATTTAAACAATTTATTATTGTCTTTATTTTTTCTTTCTTACTGGTTTCCTTAAGTTTGTACTGTTGGCTTTCTCAAATTTAATGATTTGAAGGCTTAGTATACTTATTTAATTCTTGTTTAGACTAGAGATTTTGCCCCTCATTATAATTTAGCAGTATCCTGTAAGTCTTACTACATAATATTCTCACTTTTATTTTCCGAGTAATCTGTAGGCATAGTTTGCATATCTCTCTCTGATTCAGTAATTTTGTGAGTTAATATTTTTAAGTTTTCTAGGGAGGCAGAATTTGTTGTTGTTGCTTAAACTTAAGTTTTAAATTTCTGGTTTGACTGCTTTGTTGAAGGATAAAAACTGTACAGTTTTTACCTTAGGAATATATTTTAAGGTGGTTTTTTTTTTTTTGGTAGCCTAGTATATCATGTTTTTCTAATATTTATAACTATTTTCTTTCTTTCCATTCAGACTTTATTTTCTATCTATTTGATCTTTCCTAGTAAATTTCATGAGTATTCTGTCAGAGACTGAGAAGCCAATTCATATAAAGTACCCAAGTGGCTCTCTGACCCTGCTTTATCTTGGCGGTAGCAGCCTCCTTCCAGTAGTTTATGCTTTTTCTGCTTTCTCTTATGAAACTGCCCCATACTGTAGAAAGTCAGCAAGATGATTTTCCTTCTCTTCTTCCTGTCATTTTCTTCCATTTTTCTTCCTGAGCAGTTCCACTGCATTCTCCAGGTAACAAGTTAGTCACATTCATTTGCTCATTGCTTTAAACTTGTTCATAAAAAACAACAAAACACTCATCCTTCAAATTGATCTCTCAGAGCCTCTTGCTTTTCTTCTTCCTGCGCTGTGAGAGTATGATGATATACAGACCATTCCAAGCCCTTGAAAGTTGATTTCAAAAAATAATAAAAGAAAATAAAGATGGGCGTGGTGGCTCACACCTGTAATTCCAGCACTTTGAGAGGCTGAGGCGGGTGGATCACTTGAGGTCAGGATCACCCTGGCCAATATGGCGAAACTCCATCTTTATTAAAAATACAAAAATTAGCCAGGCGTGGTGGCTCCACCCTATAGTCCCTGCTACTTGGAAGGCTGAGGCAGTAGAATCGCTTGAACCCAGGAGGTGGAGGTTACAGTGAGCCGAGATCGCACCTGTACAGTGGAGGTACAGGTGGAGGTTACAGTGAGCCGAGATTGCACCACTGCACTCCAGCCTGGGCAACAGAGCGAGACTCCATCTCAAAAAAAAAAAAAATGATTATACAGACTGGATCTCTCCTTTTTTTCCTCATTTTAAAAAATGTAAAATACACGTAACGTAAAATATACCGTCTTAACCAGTTTTAAGTGTACGGTTGAATGGTATTAAATACATTCATAATGTGCAACAATGATCACCGTCTATCTGCAGAATACTTCATTTTGTAAAACTAAAACAATATATCCATTAAACAAGAACTTCCCCATTCTTCCCTTCCCCCTGTCTCTGGCGAACACATTCTGCTTTCTCTATATATATTTTGACTACTCCACATACCTCATGTATGTGGAATCATACAGAATTTGTCTTTTTGTGACTGGCTTGTTTTACTTAGCATAATGTTCTTACAGTTCATCTGTTTCATAGCATATGTGTCAGAATTTCCTTTTTATGGCTGAATAATGTTCCATTGTATGCATATACCACATTTTAAAATATATTCTTTATTTTTTTTTTTAAAAAAAGAAACAGGATCTCACTGTGTTGAGCTCATTCTTGGGCTCAAGTGATTCTCCTGCCATAGCCTCCCAAGTAGCTGGGAATACAGGCACAGATCACCACTCCTGGCTTAGTTTGTCTGTTCATCTGTCAGTGGACACTTGGGCTGTTTTCATGTTTCAGCAATTATGAATAATACAGCTATGAACATGGGCATACAAATACCTGTTTGAATCACTGCTTTTTATTATTTTGGATATATACCCAGAAGGGGATTGTTGGATCATATGTTAATTCTATTTTTTAAATTTTTTGAGGAATTGCCATTCTGCTTTCTACAGCAGCTGTACCATTTAATATTTCCACTAACAGGGCAGAGAGGATCCAGTTTCTTCATGTCCTCGCCAGTACTTGTTTTATTTTCTGATAGTAGTGTGAAGCGGTGTCTCTTTGTGCTTTTGATTTTCATTTTTCTAATGGTTACTGTTATTGGACATCTTTTCATGTGCAAGGACCTGCCTCTACAAAAACTTTAAAAATTAACCAGGTGAGGTGACATATACCTGTAGTCTTAGCTACTCCGGAGGCTGAGGTGGGAGGATTTCTTAAGCCCAGGAGTTCAAGGCTACGGTAAGCTATGATCATGCCATTGCACTCCAGCTTGGGTGATAGAGCAGGACCTGTCCCTAAAGATAAATAAATACTGATAAAGGTGGGCTTAATTCTGTTACTTTGCTGTCTGTTTTTCTGTGTCACAGAGCTTTTTTTTTTGTCTTCCATTTCTTTCATCACTGTCTTCTTTTGTGTTTAGTGGATTTTTTGTAGTGCAGTATTTAAATTCCTTTCTCATTTCCTTTTGTGTATATGCCGTAGCTACTTTCTTTGTGGTTAACATGGGGATTATGGTTAACATCTTAATGTTATAAATATTTACTTTGAATTATGCTAGCTTATCTTTAATAACACACAAAAATTCTACTCCTGTACCACTCTGTTCCCACCCTTTTCAGTTGATGTCACAAAATTAAAGCTTTATATAGTTGGTCCTCCATATCTGTGGGTTCCACGTCCATGGATTCAGCCAACTGAAGATTGAAACTAGAAAAAAATAAAATAAAAAATGTAAAAAGCAATATAGCATTAAGAACTGTTTACATAGCATTACATTGTATTTGGTATTATAAGTAAGTAGAGACAATTTAAAATATAAGAGAGAATAGGAGTATGTTATATAAGGGACTTGAGCATCCACAGATTTTCACATATATGGGGGTTCCTGGAACTAATTTCCTGCAGTTACCACAGGACAACTGTACATTGTGTGCCCAAAAGCATACACTAATTCTTTCAAATGTCTCTTAAATTATTTAGAAAATAAAATGCAAAATGTAGAGTTACCAGCCAAAGTTATAATAATACTTCCTTTTACACTAATAATTTTTTTCCCCACCAAAGTGTATTTGTCTCTTAAATCATGTAGGAAACAAAAAAAGGAGTTACAAATCATTTATACAATAGCAGTGGCTTTTGTAATTATCCATTGTTTCATTTTTATTGAGATCTTTATTTCTTCAGACAGCTTTGAGTTACTGTTTAGTTTCCTTTTATTTCACCCTGCAGGACTCCCTTGAACACTTCTTGCATTACCACTTCTAGTGCTAATGAACTCTCCGTTTTTTTTTTGTTGTTGGTTTATTTATTTTAAATTTTGGAAATGTCTTAATTCCTCCCTCACTTTTGAGTGAAGTTTTGCTGAATATAGGATCTTTGATTGACAATTTTTTTCTTTTAGCACTTTAAATATAGCTGACCTCCAAAGTTTCTGATGAGAAATTTATTGATAATCTTATTGAGGATTTCTAGTATGTAACCAGTTGCTTCTTTCTTGCTCTTGCTGCTTTCTTTTTTCTTCTTCTCCTCTCTCCTTTTTTTTTTTTCCTTTGATGGAGTCTTGCTTTGTTGCCTAGGCTGGAGTACAATGACATCATCTTGGCTCATTGCAACCTCCATCGCCTGGGTTTGAGTGATCCTTCTGCCTCAGCCTCCTGAATAACTGGGATTACAGCCACCCACCACCACACCGACTAATTTTTTTTGGTATTTTTAGTGAGACGGGGTTTCGCCATGTTGGTCAGGCTGGTCTCGAACTCCTGGCCTCAGGTGATCTGCCCATCTAGACTTTCCAAAGTGCTGGGATTACAGGTGTGAACTGCCACACCCAGCTCTTGCTGTTTTCAAGATTCTCTTTTTGTCTTTCAGAAGTTTCATTATAATGTGTCTTGGTATGGGTTCTCTTTGAGTTCATCTTACTTAGTGTTTGTTGAGCTTCTTGGATGTTTATGTCTTACATCAAGTTTGGGATGTTTTCTTCATACATTTTCTCTTACTGTTTCTCTTCAGCTTCTGGGACTCCCTTGATACGTATATTAGTTTGTTTGATGGTGTCCTTCAGGCACTATAACCTCTGTTCACCTTTTTTTTTTTTTTTTTTTTTTTTACTTTTTTTCTGTTTCCCAGACTTGATAATTTCAATTGTCTCCTAAGTGTGCTGATTCTTTCTTTTGCCTGCCCAAATTTGCCTTTGAATCTCTTTAGTGAATTTTTCACTTCAGTTATTGTACTTTCCACTCCAGAAATTATTTTTGGTTTCTTTTTAGTTTTTTTCATCTCCTTATATTTTCATGTTGTTCATACATCATTTTCTTGACCCTTTCTCCATGTCTTTCTTTAGTTCTCTTAGCATCTTTAAGTTGTTTGTAAAGTCTTTGTCTAGTAGACCTGCCATTAGGTATCTTTCAGAGGTGGTTTCTGTTAATTTTTTTTTTTTTTTTTAATTGGGGCTGTACTTTCGTGTTTCTCTGTATGGTTTGTGAATTTGTGTTGAAAACTGGACATTTGAATTTAATAATGTGGTAACTCTGGAAATCATATTCTCTGTCTTCCCCAGGGTTTGCTCTTATTGTTTTGTTTTGTTTTTTAAATTGTTGTAGGCCATCTCTGTGCCAAGGATCAGTCTAATGTGTGAACTTAAGGTCTTCTCAGGCATTTTCTGAGCCTTTCCTTTGGCTTGCATAATCACTTTCTAATTTTCCTCATTGCTTTTGAATGCCTTAGTCCCTAATGTCTGACACTCAAAGGGAAAGAAGAGAAAAATGAGAGGATGGACGCTAGCCCTTTACATCTCCTAGAAGTCTCTTCAACTAGAGGGGAAATGGCTTGCAACAATGGGAGAAGGTGCAACGACAATGCACCTCTTCTTTGTCTGTACCTCTGTAATCAGTGACCAGAGCACAGATTCCTGATATTTGGAGGACAAGGTTGTTTTTGCCTTCCCTGGGTCCTGCAAGTTGTATGCAGGTTGCTTCAGGAACACATTCACAGCTACCCACCATGGGCTTGGGTACCTGCTATGTGCTCAGAGCTGAAATTAACTGCAGTTTACCATCGAACCCTTCCCCTGGAAGTTGCAAGTCTTCAGTAGTTCCTAAAATAGTTATATCTACCAGTACAATATTTTCTAGGTGGGGAGACAGATTCCTGTTGCTTCTTACTCTACTGTCTTCTCTAAATCCATCTTTTAAGACTCTTCTGTGGACCTCTTGGACCACCTTCCCTCATAGAAATTTTGGCTTTGGTATCCAGTTACGCCAGTATGAGACTGGCCCATGGGTACACAGCTCAAGAGGATAGGTGATACCATGCACTGTCTGTTCTCCTGACTCTTTCACCTTACTGAAGAATCCTTCTTCTCAGTTTTTAGTCTAGAATAGTAGGGACCCTCATTATTTTTATGCCTTCTGAGAGATAAAATTATTACAAAGCAATTCAGAAACTGAGCCAGTGGCCCATAATTAGTAGACATCAGCTTCTTATGGTTAAAAATATGTGTGTTGTTTTTTTTTCTTCCCATCACTAAACAGACTTCATAATGTGTTTGCTAGAATAGATCACTGCTTGAGGGGAGAGCTTGGAGGAGGGCAGTCAGTTAGGAAGCATTTTGTAGGAAGTCTCATGGATGTAGTTCTGCTGCTGCTATGGTGAATCATACCATCACATAGAGGCCTAGATTGGGATCTCATCAAAACCTGCAGAGTATCTGGGCAAATTACAAAATGTCTTTTCCCCTGGGTAGCAGCCTAGTGCCAGAGTTCATCACCTGGAGCTGGGTTTCAGCCCCATCTTCTCCCTTCCTTGGGCCCCTTTGTGTTGAACACGGACTACTCAAATCCTCTAGTGGTCCTGAGTTTACAGCACAGTAAACAAACCTGGAGTTAAACAAACCTGGGTGGAATCCCAGCACTGCCACTTGCTGTATGGTCTTAATGCAGGGTACTTAGAACTTCAGTTTTCCAGCTATAAAATCTCACCATATTAGTGTGGGATTCAGTGAAATAACATATGTTCAGCCCTTAGCACAGTGACCAGAACACACTGAGTCTTCCATTGGTGCTATGATTGTTATTACTCATTGGGGTTTCATTATGATATTATATTTATCTTTCATTTAGTATTACATCCTCAAATGGATAAGTACTCATCAGTAAGTGCTATTATGCTTCTCTGTAATATGGAAAAGTGTCGACCATTTCTCAAAGACATTCCACGGTTCTGACCTCTGGATTGCATTACTCATGTGCCATGTGGGTGTAAGATTTCATTGTCCATCAGGAAAAAGATGGAAATAGACACAGAGGGAATCAGTGTTTATTTAGTGTCTGTTATTGGGGGACTCTCTATATTGTCATCTCATTTGGCCTTTGTAACAAGTGAGAAATTGAGGCTGAGGAAGATTAATCACTTAAAGTCACATGTAGCTAGTAAAAGGCAAAGCCAGAATGTGATTCAGTTTATTTATTTTATTTCTTCTTTCCTGCTCCCCATTTCTCCTGGGGGCCATAAGGAGATTCTTGGGATTCCTCATAATCATTTCACTTATCTGCTATTTACTTTATTTGTCTCTAGAATAGAAATTTTACTTTCATTTCTGGTACGTCTTAGAGAGAGAGAAAGTTAAGCAAGCTCTCTCTCTATTGTCTTTTTTTTTTTTTTTTTTTTTTTTTTTTTTTTTTTTTTTTTTTTTTTTTTTTTTTTTTTTTTTTGGTCATATTTAAGCAAATCTCTTTCTTACAGGTAGCAGTAGCTGATGTGCAATTTGGCCCCATGAGATTTCATCAAGATCAACTTCAGGTAATAATGAATGATGCTGTGTTTTTCACATGCTGATTTTCTTTAAAAAGGATGGAGGTGGAGCTACGTTTACACATTTAAAAGAGTCTTCCATTTAGATAATAGTATTTGGATCAATGTTAAATTCCCTGAACTTGGTAACACTACTATAGTTAGATAAGAGAATATCCTTTCTTAGAAATACACATTGCAGTGTTTAGAGGTGCAGAAGTGTTTATAGCCTACTTTCATTGGTTCAGCAATAGGCCAGGCACAGTGGCTCACATCTGTAATCCCACCACTTTGGAAGGCTGAGGCAGTAGGATCTCTTGAGCTTGAGGAGTCCTTGAGGAGTTTGAAACCAGCCTGGGCAACATAAGGAGACCCAGTTTCTACAACAGCAAATTAGATGGGCATGGAAGTGTGCACATTTGTGGTCCCAGCTGCTTGGGAGGCTGGGCTGAGCCTGGGAGGTCAAGGCTGCAATGAGCCATGATCGTACCATTGTACTCCAGCCTTGGGCAACAGAGTGAGATCCTGCCTCAAACAAACAAAATAAAAAAATTGGTTCAGCAATAAAAAATGTGTATAATTGTATGTATATACATATATGTGTTTAGAGAGAGAGAAAGCAAAGCAAAGGTGGCAAAATGTTAGTTGATGAATGTAGAGAAAGTGTCTCTGTTGTTCATTGTCATTCATATTTATGTAGGTTTGAAATTTTTAATATAAAAAGTAAAAAGATTATCTTTTCAATGTTGGTGAATCAGCTGTATCAGAGAGAGATATCTATAATTTATCTACTTCAAAATATGAGACATAAAACAACCAATTGAAATTTAGCCAAGTTATCCATGCTCCCTATACATAAACACATGCTTTATTCACTATTACATTTAAAAATATGTGAAAAAGGCTGACAGAAATGTGTGCTTTTAGTTCTTGGCATTTATGATCTTTTTGCTGTTGGGTAAACTCAGAGGAAATAAGCCTTAGGAGGGTTTCTGCCAGCTTTGCAGTCTGTTTCACAGGCTGCCCATCTCCATCTCACCACTGTTGCCCCATTATCAGTCTGCTTCTGAAGGGATGGAGCATTGGTGCTTCTGAACCAGATTGGGAGTGGGAATAGTGGGGAGAGAGACGAAAGGAGGCCGGCTGGATAGGGAAGAGGCTATGTAGATACAGGCCTCACTTGCTCCAGACCGGTACTGACATGATCGGGGCAGGCACCTGGACAGCCAGCCACTGTCCTGGGCAGAGGCACAGATACCACCTTTTGCAATTGGTGCCTGTGTCACTTAACTGACAGGCTTTGAAGTGTCACACTTTGGTCTACTTTAATCTTTCTTCTTTTAATCAAAGTGATTTTTTTTTTAACTTGGAGGAATTTTATAAAATCTTGAGTCAAACATATCAATACATTCTTTATAGGATTTAAGTATTCCAGTAATTTCACCAAGATATTAGCATTTGCCATCTGAGAACTTATACAATTAACTTTCTTTTAGCTAAAATAAGTATTAGTGTGTTTTAATTCATTTAGTTTCAAGGTAAAATGCTTAACTAAACCTTTGTTGAGTTCTGCCAGTGGGTTTCTTAGCAAAAAAGTAGGCATATGGCCAGTTGTGGTGGCTCACACCTGTAATCCCAACACTTAGGGAGGCTGCGGTGGGTGGATCACTTGAGCCCAGGAGTTCTAGACCACCCTGGGCAACATGAAGAGACCCTGTCTCTACTAAAAATACAAAAATTAGCCAGGTGTGTTGCCATGCACCTGATTCACTGAGGCAGAAGGATTGCTTGAGCCTGGGAGGCAGACGTTTCAGTGACCCAAGATCGCACCACTGCACTCCAGCCTGGGCAGTAGAATGAGATCCTGTCACCAAAAAAAAAAAAAAAAAAAAAAGTAGGTATATGATCTATGCGCTTGGACTTCCTAAGAACAGCTAGAAAATAGCACAAATTTGGGGGAACTGAGTGATTCTGTCTCTGAATTTTACATAGGAAAAAGATAACTGTATCCTTGCCTTGAAAACACTTGGGAGTTTTCTGTGGTTTGTTAAGAAATGACAATTATGGGCTAGGTGCGGTGGCTCATGCCTGTAATCCCAGCACTTTGGGAGGCCAAGGTGGGAGGATCACTTGAGGCCAGGAGTTCGAGACCAGCCTGGTCAACATGGCAAAACCTCATCTCTACTGAAAATAGAAAAATTAGCCAGGCATGGTGGCACGTGCGTGTGTGGTTCCAATTATTTGGGAGGCTGAGGCGGGAGAATCACTTGAACCTGGGAGGCGGAGGTTGCAGTGAGCCGTGATTGCGCTATTGCACTCCAGCCTGGTGACAGAGCAAGACTTTGTCCAAGAAAAAAAAAAAAGTAAGAAATGACAATTCTAACCTCTTTTTTTTTAAAAAAAAGTATTTGTGCTCTTTTGATTCAGGTACTTTTAGTGTTTACCAAAGAAGATAACCAATGTAATGGATTCTGCAGGGCATGTGAAAAAGCAGGGTTTAAGTGTACAGTTACCAAGGAGGCTCAGGCTGTCCTTGCCTGTTTCCTGGACAAACATCATGACATTATCATCATAGACCACAGAAATCCTCGACAGCTGGATGCAGAGGCACTGTGCAGGTAAGCCCAAGACTTGGGCCTCAATAGTCCCATTGGCCTTTGTAACAATACATGCAGCCTAGAAATAGATTAAGTTAGACTCACTCTTTTAAGTTGCCTTCCATGCATGTAAAATAAACAAAATATTAGAACCTCATTATCTGTAGGACTGATGTTTATCTCGTTTTGTCTTGCTTCACTCACTTTACTTAAAACAGTAAGAAAACATTAATAATAAGACTTATTAAGGATCAAAGTGAAACTCAAAATGTAATTAACCACCAGTATCACCTGCATATTAGTGCAATAAGAATTAGAATTTTTCAGATTGTTTTTGAAAATTTTGAAAATCGTCTTTTTTTTTCCTCTCAACTTTGTGATGAAATTGTCTTTTAATGTTAGATGAATGAGTTTTATTTATAATTCTTGCACAGTGTCAATATTATGAGGGAATTCTGTGTAGCAGACCTAAATCTAAAAAAATGCCTTTTAAGGAAAGTTATTTTCTGCTGATGGAAGCAAGGCAAATATAAGGTAAAATTTTATGACTTTTTAATTTTAAGGACATTTAAAATCTTGACTTTTAAGAGAGAAAAGATTTAAGGTAAACCCATGGGTTAAAAACCTAGGTGACAAGCAAATGACACCATATTAAAAGATTATACGTGGGATATGTGGTGAGGTCAACATGGGTTGTTTCCTTGATTGTGAGAGCTCCACACTCCTGGTAGTCAGACTAGGTAGCGTTTACCCTTCCATGATTTGCCTCCAGTAGTTTCTCCTGTGGCCTTGATCTAGTGCCTGAAATGCGCCCATGTTTCTCATCTGTTTCAATCTGGTTGACTTCACAATAAGCTATTATCATTGTAGCCCAGATTTCTTTTCTTTTTTTTTTTGAGACAGAGTCGCCCAGGCTGGAGTGCAGTGGCTCAGTCTCAGCTCACTGCAACCTCTGCCTCCTGGGTTCAAGTGATTCTCCTGCCTCAGCCTCCCGAGTAGCTGAGATTACAGGTGTGCACCACCATGCNTATTTTTAGTAGAGACAGGTTTTTACCATGTTGGCCAGGCTGGTCTTGAACTCCTGACCCCAAGTGATCCACCTGCCTTGGCTTCCCAAAGTGCTGGAATTCCAGGTATGAGCCACCGTGCCCGGCCTACCCCAGATTTCTTGAAATGTCGTCTGGCCAGTCACCCAGCACATTCATGGGGGATTGCAGCCCGAGAGAAATGGAGTGAGCTCTGGCCAGGGCAGAAGGAGGTCCAGGTCCCTATTTGGCTCTCCCTTGACAGCTGCTTGTCTCTGGGTAACTCTGCCCTCTCTGGGGATGTTTTAGTTCAGTTGTAAATTTGGAATACGTGGTTTCTAATATCCCTTCTATTTCTGCCTTTCAATAGATACTACTCAAAGGAAGGGGTGACAATATCTAAATTATATGGTGTTTGGTCTTGGTGGGATGTTGCAAGGCAGTAAAGATATCTAAGGTGGGCCAAATGGCTGCCAAGATAGAAAAGGGGAGGACAGGGCGAGGGGCTGGAGAAAACTTGGCCTCTTTCCCAGTCTTGTCCAGGCCCAAACCTAGCCACAGGTATATGCTGGACAATGGAAATTCATACTTTCAAAGGTGATTGCTAGAACATCTTGTATTGTAAAAGAAAAATTAAATTGTATTGGTTATGCTCCACTGTTAATTATGGTAAAAGAACCATAACATTAACTTATGTTGCACTTTTTAAGAGAAGAAGATGTACTGTTGCTATATATTTTAGGAATATTGTAAACAAATAGCATTAATTCTTTCAGCAGATTTTTACTGAGTTGTGTGCAAGAGAATGTTTTAGACTGAAAGTTATAAAATGAAGTTCTTGTCTTTTATAAACTTATAGACTAGAGGAGTCAAAGTATTTCAATGAAAAAAGGTAATGTTACATACTCAGTTAAAAACGCACACAAATACCAAATTCTGTAAATATTATAGGTAACCAGAGTTTTCTCATATAAATAACAAGAAACCGAGAATGTCAGGTGTGCCTCTTCTCTGTGAAGTGCCTGCCACCCTCCATCCAGCCTCTGCTCAGGACCTGGGGTTCACTAAATGAAAGCCCTGAGCTTTAGAAGCTCTGCTTTATGGTGGACCCAGCTTTGTCCACAGTTGGCCCGCAGGGTTGCTAGAACAGATCTGTTATTCCTCTTCCCCAGAATGGACTTCCAACATTCGAGGACAGGAATTGTGTTCCCCAAGACACCTTTTCTTTTCTGAACTGAGCACACCCTTACTGCTGTCAGCGGTTCCTAACAGATCATGATTTCATATTCCCACCACGTCAAAGGTGCTTCCCCCGAGTACCCTTTTCTGATTGATAGCCCTTGTAAGCGTGGCTCCAGAACTGAAAAGCTCACACTAGGTTTGGGGGAGCCAATGACAAGTGAGCAGAACAGTCTCCTGCACTGTGCTAGCCAGAGAGAGCAGACCTTTACAAATGTAATCCCTGATCACATTTCTTTCCTGATGGCCACATCACAGCCTTGGCCGAGAATCTCAGGTCTTTCTCACAGGCTGTGTTCTACCACATCATCTTCATCTTGTTGGGTGAGGATGTGGGGTAGGGGTGGGTCCTTGTGCTAATCGTAGTGAGTGTTCTAGAGGCAAGAACAGACCTTGATTTATTTTTCTAATCAGTTTTGTCTTCGTTCTGGCCCTTACCTTGCTTATCTCCCTTAAGATCATCCCTTTAAGGATGCTTGCCCACTTTGGACTCTTAAAGAAATCTTTCCAGGCTCTTCCTCCTGAACCAGCTTGCCTACTCTCTGAGCCGACTTACATGGCTCATGAGACCTTAGCCCTGCAGAACTCTTTCCTTCCTTTCATCTTCCATTTTGAGATACCTAATCAACACGGCCTGTGAAGAGCTTTTCTTCAGTTGCTGACCTGTCTAAATGACTGGCATTCATCTATATCTCTCTGTTGGGGGGCATTTGAGATGCCTTGCTAACAGCAAATATGATATTATATTTCCAAATCTACCATTTTAGGAGCCCTACTTCGCAAGTCTCCTCAGGTCTGGGCACTCCATTTAGTACTAGAGCTACATGGATGAATAAGATGTGCTTCTTGTCTCTGAGGAGCTGATACTTTAGCAGGGAAAGTGAGTGATTTTGGTAGAGGCTTGTAAGTGCCAACAGAGGAGGTTCATGCAGAGTGTTGTGGGTGCCAGTGTCAAAGAGGGCCTTGCAAGAGGATACTTGAGTTGCATCTTAAAAGATGAGCAGGAGTTTTGGAAGGAAGAAAGGTAGAGAAAATATTTCAAGTAGAGGGAGCAGCATGTGTAGAAACAGGCAGGACATCCGGTCACCTCTGCTCAGTGCTAGATGGCTGCTGGCCAGACAGATGTGGAATGGGTGTCAGGGGAGGTTGGAACAGCAGACATGACCCAGATGATGAAGGCCTTGTGTCCTGAGTCAAAGGCTGTGGACTCTACCACGTAGATAGTTGAAACAATGATATATTCTGCGCAGGAGAGCATCAAGCAGGGTAGAAAATCACTTGGCTGCCAAGTGGAGAATGAAGTAGAAAACTGGAGGAGATGAGGTAAGTCAATCAGTGTGAGGCTGCTAGAGGCCATCCAACAATTCCTAACAGAATATGGCTTAATATTCCCACAGTGGTACTTGATATCAGTGTGTCCTCCCAACTTCCTATCAAAAAACCTATGAAGATGGCAAAAGAGACAAAAATTGACCATAGCGATAATAAATAAAAGCACACAAAGATAAGATGATAGGTCAGAAGCTGAGAGAACGGAAAAGGATAGGGATCTCAACTGTATCTGTCATACTGTGGGGACTAATAAAGAAGCCTGTTTCTGAACTGTGCCTCACACACTTCAGTCTTTGAAGCTAAAATGCCAATGGCCATAAAGGAAGGCAGTAGAAATGGGCTTTGCTTTATTCCCCGTGTTCTGCCAAGCCTGGGATGCTGGAGTTGCTCTGACCAGAGAAACAGATAGCTGAGCCCCAGCAGAGCAGCAAGGCTTTATGAGCTGGGCAGAGGCCTGTACTCCAGCCCCTGCCACCCTCTGATTCTTTACTTTCTGTATCTACTGAGAAACCCAAGGTAAGGTGGAGAGGGATATGGACAGAGACATGGTTTTTCCTACGTTTTAAGAAGGGACAGAGGCTTAAGGAAGCTGAGGACAGCTCTCCACACACCGCAGTTTCACAACAGCAAATTGTGTCAATTCTCAGGTTTCGTTTGAGAACCAGAGAGAACAGGCCAGGAGCCTACTTTGCAGCAGACGCGTGCATGCCTGCTGGCAGTACTCTGCAAGCCTGAACTGTGCTTGTTGATGTGATCTACAGCTCAGACCTAAGAGAAAGACAGCTACTGAGACCAAGGGTTCAGTGAAGAGGTGCTAAGGAAACTCTCCTGACCCTCTTTGTTGGCAAACTCTCAGCCTGCATAGATTGCGAATCACATTCAAGGATGAGCAAACAGGATGAAGAGGGGGGCCTGTGAAAGGTGAGGGGGGAAAGAACAGCCCTGAAGACTAAGAAAATTATTTTTTATAAGACACTATAGAACCTTTTAGAAGATATATGCTTAGTGCACTCAGAAGAGGTACAGCAATATTTCCTGGTGCAACAGGAGTAGGTCTCTGTAATAAAAGGGAAGATCTCATAAAGGGAGCTAGAGGAAATAGTACTGCCTGAAAACCCAAAATGCATTAACAGAATTAAAGTCTATGTTGAATGCAGAAGTAACATCGAACTCAGAGTGCCAGATGCTTCTATACAATTTCTTGAATTATACCTTGGTGTGCGTATCCTTTATATCATTATAAATCCCATTCTTTTCCATCTGAAACTTTTTTTTTTTTTTTTTGAGACAGAGTCTCACTCTTGTTACCCAGGCTGGAGTGCAGTGGCACGATCTCAGCTCACTGTAACCTCTACCTCTCGGGTTCAAGTGATTCTCTTGCCTCAGCCTCCCAAGTAGCTGGGATTATAGGCATGTACCACGACACCTAGCTAATTTTGTATTTTTAGTAGAGATGGAGCTTCTCCATGTTGGTCAGGCTGGTCTCAAACTCCCAACCTCAGGTAATCTGCCTGCCTCAGCCTCCCAAAGTGCTGGGATTACAGGCATGAGCCAGCATGTCCAGCTCGCTAGGTTCTTCTACTGAGCCTCCATTATGTGGCCTTTTTTCCAGTGTTATGTCGAGACCATCATTAGAATTATTTGTAGTTTCCCAGAATAGCTTGAGTCTGGTAATTGTCCCCAGTATCCATTTCTATTCTTTTCCTAATAACAGAATCTCTGATGTATAGCTGGGCATATGGCTACCTAGAACATAGATTGCATTCCCTAGCCTTTCTTACAGCTGGCCAGTGGACCCATCATGTGTCTCTTCTGGAAAGTATCCTTAGAGAAGGAGCATTTCCTTCTTCCTGCTGTCTGGAATGTGGACACTGTGGCTGATGTTCAGTATCTATCTTGGACCATGAGGAAGAAACCTCATGTACAGACAGTAGTAGAGAGACATAGGTAGGAGCCAGGTTCCAGAGTCCATGGCAGCCCTGGATTGTGTCCCTCTGCACATCTTTGATGTGTGAGACAGATTTTGTTTAAACCCCTATTTTTGGGTGTTTTTCTCTCATGTGTGGCCAAAGTGAATCCTAATGGTAAACCAGGTAGCATAGTTTTAAGTTTCCCAGTGAGGCTGAGCCTGGTGGCTTACACCTGTAATGCCAGCACTTTGGGAGGCCAAGGCAGGCAGATTGCTTGAGCCCGGGAATTCAAGACCAACTTGAGCCACAGGGTGAAACCCTGTCTTTACAAAACATCAGATAGTTAATCAAGCATGGTTGGCACATGCCTGTGGTCCCAACTATTTGAGAGGCTGAGGTGAGAGAATCACTTGAGCCCAGGAGGTTGGGGCTGCAGTGAACCGTGATCACACCACTACACTCCAGCCTGGTGGGGAGGAGGGGCACTTCGCAGAATACTTACACTGCTTTCATCTCATGCTACAGGATCACACTCCATTTTTTTCCCGACCTTCTTGAAATCTGACTTCCTAAACATCCAGGTGTACCTTTCAATAATGCCAAGGCATTTATTTCCTAGTTTTCATGAATTCCAGTGCAAGGATGTTATTTTTCAACCCAGGTCCTGACATTTCTGATTTCTAGCCCGTTCTTCCTTCATATGCACCAGAAAAGTTCCCAGTGTGTCTCTACCTATTTTTATACAGTTTTAGAGCTATTTTTAAGGGCTTATCTCCAGTTAAACAAGGCCTTCCCTTCTACTTTATCAGTGCTTCTTATTCTTGTGTCTCCAGGTATGAGTAGGGCATCCAAAGCTGCTTACTGAGCTCACCTGTATTCTTGCTTACTTGCCATTACACCACTCTCATCTTGATTTTTCTTCTAAAAAGCTGAAAGCCGGTTTGAAATGGCTAGCTGCATACTTAAATTTGCCTTTTCTCCCTCCATATCTCTGTGATATGATGAAAATGGTAAACACAAAACAGATACAGTGTCCCTAGAAGTGAAGAACATATGATTTGTGAGTCATGCCTCTTATTCCTTGTTGGAGATCAGTGCTAGGATGACTCTTAGTCATCAGGTATGATGAGTGCCCTGGCTATGTGTGTGAGTGTCTGCCATGTCAGTGACCCCTCCAGGCCTAAGCAGCTTTTCCTGTGGCTCTTCCCCAGGAAGTTGAGCCTGCCTGCTCTCACCAGGCAGGGAGACCAGGGTTGGACTGGAGATTGACATCTGGCCAGTAAGCCCTGAGGTGGCGTGTCTGGAAAGGGTCTTCCAGAAGTGCCATGCAGCACCCTTTAGGTTGGCTTCTTCTGGAGAGGATAGGCAGTTGGACGCTAGAGGAATACAGAGTGAACATGGAAAAGCAGAGATGTTGAGAGGCGTAGAGAAGAGGTGAGCATGAGGGAGACTGGCTGGTCCCTAGAGCTGCTTTTCCATTCCTGAGCAACTTCCCTATCCCAGCCTGTTCTGCATTTGTTGTTAGATTCAGCCTTTTTCAACCTGGATTCCACAAGAAAATGAAGCCTGAATGCCCACAGGCAGGAATGGGCAAGGCAGAGCACAGTCATGTTCGTTCATTTATGTATTATGTGTGGCTGCCTTTGTGCTACAATGGTAGAGTTGAGTAGTTGTGGCAGAGTCCATATGGCCTGCAAAGCCTAAAATATTTACTCTTTGACGTTTACAGAAAAAGTTTGCTAAGACTGTGGCTGAGTCCACTGGCTTATGCCTATAATCCCAGCACTTTGGGAGGCCAAAGCAGGAGGACGGCTTGAATGCAGGAGTTCCAGACCAGCCTGGGCAGTGTAGTGAGACCAAAAAATAAAAAAGTGAGCCAGTGGCACGTGGCACAGGTCCCAGCTACTCATGGCTGGAGCCTGGGAGGTCAAGACTGAAGTGAGCCGTGATTGCACCACTGCACACCAGTCTGGTGACAAATGAGAACAGAACCTGTCTCAAAAAATGACTGGGGCATCCATCGTGTATGAGGAGTTGCTTATGCATCTGGAATGATTATTTTATATACCATCTTGGGGAGAATTGAGAGCTAGTCACTCAATTATTTTCTGGATTCTGTGATTCGGAAGTGGCTCTATTCCTTGATCTAACGGCTGGAGCAAATGCGGTGAGTCTTGACTGGTTTCTGTCCCATCCTAGACACATTCTCCAGGAGGCTAGCATACCTTTGACTTGACTAGGGCAGTCTGGGTATGTTCCTCTACATTATCTTCTTTTTAGAGTCCCTCTACAACATGAGTCTTCTTCCTCTGGGCCTGGGGCGAGCTCCTTCCTTCTCCTATAGACTGGTTCTTCTCCAGAGTCCTGCTTTCTTCTCTCAGTGTAGGATGAGTTCAAGGCTGTTGTGTATCTCCAGTGAAGCACTTCTTTTCTTTCTCCTACTCTGTGTCACATTTATTTCTGCTCTCTCTGATATTTTGGCTGTATTTTCATTCTCCATGGCCTCTAAAGCTGCTTCTGCAGAAAGGTTGAATTCACTCTGTATGGGAAGCTTCATACTTTTTGGGTAACTTCAGTGAAACAGTCTCATGTACTTTTCTAGACCAGTCCTCTGTTCTGTCCTCTGTTCTTAACCTTTTATCAGGTGTTGATGCTCTTCTTTCTGACAGATTATAATATCTTGCATTTCCTAGTTTGGGATTTTTTTTGGTGGTTGTTATTAATTTAGCTTCCATTTTACCTAGGAACTCTTCATCCTTTGTGCTCCTTAGAATGCAGTGGAGCCAGCCCTTGGGCTCCTTTATCCCCTTTGGTAAGCCTAGCCATCACCTTGTGAAAATAGACATAAATTTGCATTTTCCTTTGGAAGAAGAAACAAATGGCTTCTTTCATGCAATCTCAAAGTAGAGAAAATACTCCGCCTGAAACAAGGCAGGTTAACAGAGATCAGAAAAAGTAGAATGCACGTCATCTTAGTTAACTGTTAATTCATACTTCATAATTGTTATAGTTATCACAGTCTACTGAATAGGAATTTGCCCCTAAGAGAGAAAGATCAAGTAGTCAAGAAGGTGAATTCAGAGAGTGAGGGGCTCATTTACTCTCCCTTCTGCCCCTCTTCCAACTTTAATTGTTGTAATTGTTTAAGTGTATTTGGTTTTAAAGGATTATTTTTATATTTATTTTAAAGTTTTGTGTTTCTTTTAAGGTCTATCAGATCATCAAAACTCTCAGAAAACACAGTTATTGTTGGTGTAGTACGGAGGTAAACTTTCATTTTTTTAATGTTGAAATTGATATGTCAGTGTAATAATTACTCTTAACACATAGCCAAATAAAAGCTCGCATACTGTGTCAGGCACGCCTCTTTCTAGTGTGGCTTTTTCTTCTTTATTCTTTCTTATTTTATTTTGCTTCTCCAGTTAACTTCCTGAAAGGACTTTCTGCTTTCATGCTAGACTTTTGTGATTTTAAACTGCCTTTCACTTTAGAAACAGGCAAACTATGAGAGAATTCCATTTCTAAAAGTATGAATGTTTTCCAGGGGTATCTTCCTAGGGCCTTCTAGCTCCAAATATCTCTGTGAATTACACATAAATGAGGGGAATCTTAGATTTCATCTCTAAATTGGAGGTAAGAAAAGAAGAGTAATATGTTAGGAGAAAGACAAGTATTCAAATTAATGTTATTTAACTTAAATGTTTTTATAGATAGAAGAAATGTTTCTGTGCCCTTTAAACTCTTTTCCTAAGCTGTAGGGGAGAAAGGAATTAAAAAAAAAAAAAAAAAAAACTGGAAGTAGAAGAAAATAGGAGAAAATTTAACTTAGTTTAAATTTAAAAATTTATATATTAAAAAGATATATGCACACTTCTGTATTCCCGTTATTAATGAAGTTTCTGTATTTCAGGTATTATATCATTCCAAAAAGCTAAATGTGAAATTGAAACAGAAAACAGTTTTCAACTTTATCCTTTAAGTTTCTATACTAATCTGACTCATCCAAAAGTACTCTTTACATAACAAAGTGTTACTTAAATTAGTAGAGTAAAAGAGGTGAGATGTAATTGATAAACACTATGTCTATGTTCTTTACTATGTTATTTTGAAGGGTGGATAGAGAAGAGTTGTCCGTAATGCCCCTCATTGCTGCTGGATTTACAAGGGTATGTACTCACTTCTTTGTTATACAAGTATAATTCAATTTGAGAAACTATTTTATCTCTGTTCAGTACCCAGCAAAAGCTTTGAATTAATTTGAAGAAAAAAAATTATTGTCTGGCCGGGGGTGGTGGCTCATACCTGTAATCCCAGCACTTTGGGAGGTCGAGATAGGAGGATCCCTTGAGCCCAGGAGTTCAAGACCAGCCTGTGCCATGTAGGGAAAACCTGCCTCAATCCTACTTAAAAAAAAAAAAAAAAAACATTGTCCTTCTGTTACAGTTTGGTTTAACTTTATAACCTGCTAATCTAATCTATAACATTCACGTTCTTAGTCTCTCAAAAGCATGCCTGCTAAAGTCGTCTGAACATAATAAAAGCTCCTGTAATGGCATACTCACTACAAATCATACCACAGGATGTGTTGCTATGGTGCCGGCATGTATACCTGCAACTTTTTAAGCCAGCTCAAGGATCCTGGAAATAAGGCAACCCAAACACAGCTCTCTTTCTCTCCTCTTCCAGCTTTAGTCTGTTGGTTTCTCTAAATGAAAAGGCTACCTGGGGCTTCAGTAAGCTGGCTGCAAATGAGGCCTTGGGAATCATACAGAGAGAACTTAAGTAAGGCTGACCCTTGGGCAGATTTGTAGCTCAGCTTTGTATAAGCAAGGTAATCAAGAAACCTCAAGCCGTGAATTTAGCTTCAAGTTTTCTGGATGAGTAGGACTCCTAAGTGCCTGGCAGAAGCGAATACAAATCCTCCCCAGAGGCAGACAGCTTCATCTCTGACCTCAGAGGATCTCCATAAATAAACTGCTCGAGGGCAGCCGGCAGCAGTCAGTCAGCTAGAGCCAATCCACCAGGTGACAGGGCATCCCAAGGAAAAACTAGCAGGGGAAAAAACCTAGTAACAGACCCGCACACCCCTCAGAGATTAGTTATGAGACATGAATTACAAAGCAAGTGTGCTTACTATAGGTAAAGAAATAAAAGATAAGCTGGGAATATCTGCGAGGAATCGGGAACTACTAAAAATGGCATAGCAAATTTTTGTGAAGAACAAAACTGAATTGTAAGAAATGAAAATACAATAACTGAAAAACTTAAAATTTAGGAGGTCACATGTAGCAGAGAAATACAATGACAGAAAATAAGTTAGACAGATGAAGAAATGTGGAGGATAGCATGTGAAGTTTGAGAGAGAGAGAGAGAGAGAGAGAGTGTGTGTGTGTGTGTGTGTGTGTGTGTGTGTAGCTGGACTTCCAGGAGAAGAGGACGGATAGAACAGAGGAAATATTTGAAGAGTTACTAGCTGAAAATTTCCAGAACTGATGAAAAACGAATTCATAGATTCATGAATTTTAACATACCCAAAATAGAGTAAATTTTAAAAGAGGACACATCACAGTGAAACTGTTAAAAAAAAAAAAAAAAGGGGGGGGGGAGGGGACTGAAAATCAGCCAGAGAAAAAGATGACCTTCCAAAGAATGACAGACTAACAGCTTCTCAGCAGCAGCAAATGGAAAACAGAAGACAGTGGAATAAAATTTTCAGTGCAATAAACTTCCTAGAATTTTATACCTAGCATATATATCTTTCAAAAATGAAGATGAAATAAAGACTTTCAGAAATACGGACTTAGAGAATTTGTAACTAACAGATCCTCACAAGGAAATTCTAAAGGATATGCTTCAACCAGAAGGAGTGTGAATCCCGGGTGGAAGGTCTGAAATGCAAGAGATAAAGAAAATGGTCTGTATAGGGTAAATATTGATACATGTTTACTGTATGAAACGATAATAATGTCTAGTTTGATGAGAGGATACAGGGAGAAAGGGACTACAACCCAATCATATACCCAGCCAAGTTTTTGCTTACCTTTCTTTTGGGGATATACATAAAATTCAGAGAGAGAGTTCCCCAAGAGTTCTGTCTGAGGAAAGTAATTCAGAAAAGGACTCTAATCATATAAGAAATGAACTAGAATAGGAATTTGAAGAGGAGAGGAGGGAAAAGTAGTGAGCTATAAACCCTGCCATGTGCCTACTTCCTCATGGTGCCTCCTACTTTCTCCGGCTCTGTCTTTCTTTATAGATGTGCCCACAGTTATGCATATATGTATAAAATTAGTCCCAAAAGGATAAACATAGACTAGAATGTATAATCTTTTAAAAGAAGGGACGTTATCCAAAGAGGAATTTTAATAACAACTCAGTTTTAAATTCTAGACTTAGTCAACCCTAGGTGTTTGCAGGATTCGTGAGAAGGATGCAGGCATTCTTACAGGCTTATCTAAGAGACAGAATGAGCATGAGCCCAGGAAACATGCATCTTTGTGGGAGATGTGCAGAGTAGAGCATCACTTTGTAGGAGATACTTTATTCTGGAGGTAATTGGTATCTTGTTTTCAAGTAGTTGTAAAGAAATCTACGTCTGCTTTTGAGATGATGAAAAGGAAGGTAACCATTGATAGAGCAGGAAAGTTGGATAAAACTTCCAAATTAACAAGAGGAAATAGGGAGTTTACAGCAACTTGATCAAATTAGGAAACAGAAGAAAGAGGAAAACAGTGTAAAATCAGTCAGAAACACAAAGTGAGATAGAATAAAAGCAAACCAGGCGCGGTGGCTCATGCCTGTAATCCAAGCGTTTTGGGAGGCCAAGGCGGGTGGATCACCTGAGGTCAGGAGTTCAAGACCAGCCTGGCCAATGTGGCAAAACCCTGTCTCTACTAAAAATACAAAAATTAGCTGGACGTGGTGGTGCAAGCCCATAATCCCAGCTACTTGGGAGTCTGAGGAAGGAGAATCGCTTAAACCCGGGAGGTAGAGATTGCAGTGAGCCGAGATTGCACCACTGCACTCCAGCCTGTGCAACGGGAGCAAGATTCCATCTCAAAAAAAAAAAGGAAAGAATAAAAGCAAATGTATATGAATGGGCTGACTTCTTCCTTTCAAAGATGGGCTGTTAGATTGGGTTTAAACAATACAATTCTATAACACTTGTAAGACAATGTGATAAAAAGGGCTTAACTAAAGGAACAAAGAGGTAGCAAGTAAATGCAGACAAAAAACAAATACTGATACTAATATCGATTAGGTGGAATTTAAGATTTTAGTTTAGATGTAAATACAGTTTTATATAAAAAGTACACGTTAGGTTATTATTGATTACATAGTTGTGGCTTTCTTGGGTTTCCCCCTTTTTGGACAACCATCCACAACATACACACACACATACATACATACAACACATACATACACACACATGCATACAACATACACACACATCAGCACTTGTCTCCATTCCCTTACCTCTAGTAATCCCTGTTACATTGTATGAGAACAGTTTACTCAGCCAGCAGTGAGGAGTCCCAGGTTGGAAGTCAGAAGTCCCCTATTCCTGATGGATCTTTACATCATCCCTCCTTAAACTGCTTGCTTTTGCAGTAACTAAGGCTGCAAAACTGGCTGTTCCTTTTAACAAGAACCTTAGAAGCTTCCACTTTCTAGTGAAATTCAGGGGATATATTATTCCCTTTGCCTTTGGTTATTTGCTTACCTACAGCCACATGAGGTTATTAAGCCTTCAATCTGTTTGAGGTCTCTTCGAAAGTACATAGATGCAGTGTTGGAAATTTGTGTTTGGTGAGTGCTGTGTTTGAAATTCTGCCCAAGAAGCCTATCAGCACAGTTCTGTGGACCTGAACGAGCATCCTGGTTGATAGAAGGTCTAGTAATCTTGGTCCGTATATTTTCTTCGTATTATTGTGTTATCATGGAGCTAAATTGAAAAGTAACTGACACACACACTCTTGGTTCCCCTCATGCCTATACACCTTAATCAAGGGATCCCTTGAAGACTTCGATGGAAACACTTTTAGGTGCATGCCCCTGTGAGGACACTTCCATGCAAAAGCCCGAAAGCTTTACAGTACTCACTTTAGAAGCACCTGACTTGGGAAATGTGGAGGTAGCGGCAAGGCTTTCCATTTTGTGGGTGAGGAATTCATGTGGGTGACCAGTCCTCAGAGATCACAAGTGCTAAGTAGTAAAGGGATGCTCAGGTTACTGAGGAGAACAGTTAGACCTAGAGGAAGGGGATTATCCCAGTAATGGCTATAGTCAGTGATGCCAAGGCTTGAATCTGAAAGTTAGCACCATAATGAGATTTCTGGTACAGGGAGTGCAGGGTGGGAAGGAGTATGAGCTATTTTGTGGATTAGCCATCGTTCAGGATTGAAAAGTAGATGGAGGACATGTTAGCCTCCTCAGTTGGATTTGGCCATTGAGCATTTACTGACTCACTGCTGGGTGTGATTAGAATCCCGTGAGTGACATCCCTAGGGACTCTGTTTCAGTTGGTCCATGAAGGGGCCTGCATGCTGGTATTTTTTCAAAGTGTAGGTAATTCTAATATGCAGCTGAGAATTGAGAACCACTGGGAGAGACCTAGCAAAGATGGCCTCAAAACCTAGCCATGGGTGTGATATGCTTTGGATAAAGTGAGGTTGAGTTAGCTTAGAAGTCTGTAGGATTTGTAGTCCCAGCCCCTTTCATGGGAGGAGGCTAAGGGAGAGGAGACTAACTGCTGTTTAAGCAGAGGGAATAAGCTTGCTTTCTGAGGACCTGATTCTTCACCCTTCATGCCCTGTGGAGTCCTTGGGACAGAAACGAAAGTTGGCAAGGGGCCAGAAAGATGAGATGTTTAAATACAGAGAACAATGTTTAGACATACATAGCAAAGCGGAGGTATTGAGGGAGGTGGCAAACAGCAGGAGCAAGATGCTGTACATTTGGTCACATGTGCTAGTTGTTTTTTACCTTGATTTCTGCCTTTGGGGTAAAAAAGTTTGGTGAATACATAACATTCAGACCCAGTAAAAAATCTCATTGCATGCATGGGAATCCATTTGTGGAATTGGATAAATACACATTCCCTCCACAACCCCCCCATCCCAAGATCTTACCTGCAGAGAAAGTGAGGACCCCTGTCTATCTCAAGACACCATCCCATGTCTCTCAGAGTGGCACAAGCACTAGTCAAGAAGTCTCTTTTCCCTGTGCCTGCCCAGTCAGAAGTGGGTTCCTGTCCAGAGTTCTTGGGTGTTCCCCTGGGGTCTTGGCTGATGGCGATGTGGACAGCAGGTCTAGCAGGCTCCTCCCCTCTCAGTCGGTGGGAGCTGGTAGGCATGTCACCTCTGTTAGACCTCTGGGTGAGAAAAGGGCTCTGTTTTGGCCTATAGGCATAGGGTTTATCATGCTCCTGGACAACAGGTCTTGCCTTCCCTTATGAGGGTGACAATAACTGTTCTTTACATTTGTGCAGCAGTTTGTACTTCAAATGCTTTCTCCCATTGTCTCTTTTTTTTTTCTCACAGTGATCTGCATTGGATAGGAACAGTATTATTTTTCTTGCTTTACGCTTGAGGAAGCAGGCTCGGGATGGTTAGGTGCCTCATATACAATCATATGGCTTTTAAGGCATGAACCTAAGGGCTGGATAAGACCCTGATCACAGTTCAAACAGGGACCATTTGTGTTCACCATGATAGTAGAAAGAACTCCTCGAGGGGCCCCCTGTCCCTGATTGTTCTGGCTGGGGCTTATAGATAGTGATCTGCAGAGGCCCCACCTTTTAGACATCAGCTTCCTCCTCCGTCAGGTAGAGTATTGTCCATTTATTGTGCAGGTAAAAAGCAAAGAGCTCTTTAGAAACAGTGGGGAGTAACGTTCACAAATATTCTTACATATGAATAGAGCTATATGACAGAACACAGTGGATGCCAAGATGTCTTCATGGAGTATTTAATTTGATGGTGGAATGGGTCCACCTTCTCAGAACTATGTAATTCACTTTGTCATGAGATATTTCCACTTTGTAAACATTATTATACTAAATACCTAATGTTCACAGCTATAAAAGACACTGGGCAAATCCACCCATGGCTTCTGCCAGTGCTTCTGCTGTGGAAGATAATCATCTGCCGGCTTCATGGAGCCACTGTGGGTGGTTAGTTCAGGAACATGTTGCCCATGTTGAGATTCCCCCTGTGAAATACAGGTGCAAATAGAAATGCAGGTGTATTTTTGTTTATTGTAAGCTAATATGACTTTAAAGAGGACACAATATTGTTCTTGAATATGCTCTGAAAGCCTAATATAAATAGGATTTTAGTTAATAAATTTCCTCTTCTACGCGTTCTAGCCCCTGCTTTATCATTGACTTGAAAACAACCAAATGCTCTTAACTGAAGGCACTGAAAGCAAAGCACTCTTAAACCCTACTTTTTAAAAAGCTAATTTGGTTCCCATAAATTTTCTCTCTTAACCTTCTGTTCATCATTTATGATAACAAAGTATTTCTGAGATTTTAGTTGCCAAGTTGAGAAGTTTGTTTAAAGAGTTATTTTTATTGGCACACATAATTTAAAGAAGCACCTTTGTTTATCCACAAAATTCCTCTTTCTGTTTGTAGCGGTATGTAGAAAACCCCAACATCATGGCCTGCTATAATGAACTGCGCCAGCTGGAGTTTGGAGAGGTGCGATCACAACTGAAACTCAGGTAATTCTGCCATTTCTGGAAAGCCCTCCAGGCCACACAGGGCAGTCTCTAAACAAACAAACAAACCTTTTACATTATTCCTGGTATTACTAAACTGACCCACTAAAGACAAAGTAGCTTAGCCAATAAAAATTAGCTCCTTTTTAGCATGTAAAAAAAAACCAAGAGATAATATGTAAATTATACCTCACTAAAGTTATTTTTTAAAAAAAGCAAAAAACACACTGGGTGCAGTGGCTCACACCTGTAGTCCCAGTGCTTTGAGAGGCATAGGTGGGCAGATCACTTGAGGTCATAGTTTGAGACCAGCCTGACCAACATGGTGAAATCTCTTACCTACTAAGAAACAAAACAAAACAAAATTAGCTGGGCCTGATGGCACATGCTTCTGTAATCCCAGCTACTTGGGAGGCTGAGGCAGGAGAATTGCTTGAACCCGAGAGGTGAAGGTTGCAGTGAGCCGAGGTCGTGCCACTGCGCTCCACCCTGGGTGACAGAGTGGGACTGTGTCTCAAAAAATCAAAAAATAAAATAAGCAAAAAACAATAAGAAGTTCTCACCTCCAATATAACAAGCTTGGAGGAGACGGATCTGGGTTTTATCATTCTTTTTTGCTTTTGCAGATATGGTAAATTAAAAATGTTACATCTGCATGTCTTTTTTACTGAGGCTGAACATCTTTTCACATTCATTGGCCATTAATATCTCTCGGGAACTGCTTGAATACGTCTTTTAATATTTTTCTTTTCATTTCTTTTTTTTTGAGACGAAGTTTCGTTCTTGTTGCCCCAGGCTGGTGTGCGGTGGGGGGGATCTTGGCTCACTGCAACCTCCACCTGCCAGGTTCGAGCAATTCTTCCGCCTCAGCCTCACGAGTAGCTGGGATTACAGGTGCACGCCACCACATCCGACTAAATTTTGTATTTTTAGTAGAGACGGGGTTTCACCGTGTTGGCCAGGCTACTCTTGAACTCCTGACTTGAAGTGATCCGCCCACCTTACCCTCCGAAAGTGCTAGGATTACAGGTGTGAGCCACCATGCCCAACTCTTTTAATATTTTTCTAATTGTAATTGATCACTTTAAACTTGATTGATCAAAGCTCCTGTAACATTCAGGACATTAACTTAACATCTGTCCTATATGTTACAAATATATTTTCCAGTTGCCTGGGCTGGAGTGCAGTGGTGTGATCACTGCTCACTGCAGCCTTGACTGCCTGGGCTCAAGCAGCCCTCCCACCTCATCTTCTCAAGTAACTGGGACTACAGATGTGCACCACCAGCCCAGCTAATTTATTTTTTGTAGAGACAAGGTTTCGCTGTGTTGCCTAGCTGGTCTTGACCTCCTGGGCTCAAGCAGCCTGCCCGCTTCTGCCGTCCAAAGTGCTGACATTACAGGCGTGAGCCACCTCGCCTGGCCAGCATTGTTATTTTTAGAGTTTATTTGTAGTATCTCTGCATCTTATAAGCAGGCACTTGTTTTCTTTTTTTTCATCTTCTGAGACCAGATAATCTTAAAATCATTCTTTGGGAGATTCCTTATCCAAGAAAAAAAAACCTGGAAGCAACCCAAATGTCTAGTCATAGGAGATTTATTATATAAGTTATAACATAATCTTATAGTAGAATATTATATAATTATTTAAAATGCTGATAAAGAAATGCAATTGCTATGGAAAGATTATTATTCCAGTGAGAAAAGCAGATTATAAAACTGTAGAGTATGGTCTTTTTTTATATACACATTATGTATGCATTTGTACAAGTAAATGCCTAGAACGTTTTTCAATGCTTATTGAAAATGATTAGATTTTTTTCTATGATGTCTAGGTATTGGGATTTCAGGTTATTTGATCTTATTGAGGTATATTCAAAGGATTTTAGTATATTTATTCAGTTGTGCTTCAGTCACCACAATTTTAGAACATTTTTATTTTCCCCAGCCCTAGACAACTGCTAATCTACTTTCTATCTCTGCAGATTTGCCTATTCTGGACATTTCATACACTCTGTGATCCTTGTGACTGGCTTACAGTTTTCAAGGTTCATTCATGTTATGACATATATCAAGACTTCATGTCTTTTTATGTCTGCATTGTATTCCATTGTATGGATATACGATGTTTTGTTTATCCATTCATCAGTTGATGGACATTTGGATTTTTTCCATTTTTTGGCTTTTCTGAATAATGCTGCTGTGTACATTTGTGTGTAAGTTTATGTGTGGACATAAAGGGGCTGTTTTCCAAAAGGGGCTGCACTTTTTTACATTCCCACCAGCAGTGTAGGAGGGTTCCTCACTAATAAATGTTACCATCTGTCTTTATTATTATTCAAATGGGAGTGATATAGTGTTCCATTTATTTTTGTTAATGTTTATTTTCTAATTTTTTTCAATAAACATTGTTACTTGTATAATTTTAAAAATGTTTTCAGACACAAAGGTTGTGAGAAGGTGCTCACAAAAGAAGGCTCAGAGAGCAAGAAGCAAGACTAGTCATTCCAGATGCCCCCAATTTTGTGAAAATAATTTGGTTAAAATAGTAATTACAAATGATTGACTGCTTTCTCTCTGCCAGGCTCTGTGCAGTATTCTTGACTCTATTGTCTTATTTAGTCCTCACGAGGACTCTTAGGTGGTGAGAGGGGAGGCTCGATGGGCTTCATTCACTTGCCCAGGGTCCCACCACTGCTGAAGAGCTGGGATTTGACCCTGGTATGTGACCGCCTTGGCCCACTGGCCTAGTGTGCCTTTCCTTCACTTTGAAAGGAAAGATACTATAGCGTACCTAGTGATGATCCCAGTGGAAGGGCTTGTAGGGGAGTGTTTATTTCTTCTTTATGTTTTAAAATATTTTCTCCCTTCTTTATAAATCAGACAAAAAATACCTTTAAATAAGTTAATGTAATAACCCAAGATGTTATTAGATTTGCAGTATTTAATTATTCCTTTTTTTGTTTTCTCATAAAGGGCTTGTAACTCAGTATTCACTGCATTAGAAAACAGCGAAGATGCAATTAAAATTACAAGTGAAGACCACATTATACAGGTTTGTTATTTTGGAATCTGTCTTTCTATATTTCTTATTTTGTTTGTTCCAATGTTTGGGATTGAACCCCTCCAATATGATTTTTTTTTTCTTTTTGAAATTCGGGAGACCAGTTTTTCCTTATCAGAACAAAATCAGTCAAATGTGTAATTTAAAATAAGCTCTCTATAGATTAGAAAACATACTAATAATTAAAGTGCTAGAAAATGTCTGTGGAAATGCTACATTTGCATTCGTTATCTCCCACTGGTTCGTTTAACAAGGAGAGACTTACTGAAAAGGATGATTGCTGGGGGCTGGGGTAGTGCTGTTGTAGGAGGGGAGTGCTCTGACCAGAAGGTCTGTGAGCCTTTCACCTTTCTCACTGTCTTTGAAGATAGTTTGCACTTACAGAAATATACTAGAAACAACTAAAAGTTTCAGAAATAACATACCTAGTAAGTACTGAATAAATTATACATTATGATCTAAGTGGGTTTATACAAGTGACTTAAGGCAACATAGCTTAATGCTTTCAGATAACAGCAAAAAAGGGAGTTGTGCCAGAAAAAACATTTTTTTTTTTGTCTGTGAATCAGCTCCACTTTGATTTTACTTCTGGGGTCTCTAGTCTTTCACTTTAATCTGACTTGTGACTTCCTTGTTAGAGAGTTGATGGTGTTGACATTGAGTTGGTGCCCTGAGGGGCAGCGTGGGCCTGTGTTTGAGTTCATGTATGTGAAGTGTTTACTATAGTGCCCAGTGAGGAAAACAGACCCTGACAGACAGTATCAATTATTGTTTGGTCGTTATCATCATTAGCACATTGCACACTTTTCCCATTCATGTTCTGCTTATCTTATAGTCCTATTTGAAACTTAACCATGAAGCCTTACATTTGTAATTACTTCCTAGTTCATAGCCTGCTTTTCACACACATCATTTATTTGAACCATATGAAAGAAGCAAGAGAAATGTTTCATTTCCATATCCGGATAAGAATCTTGGAGGGATTAAGTGACTTGCTGAGGTCTGTGTGGAGGGGGAGGAGAGCCCGAATGTTTTGCACTGTATGTGCTTTATTCCATCGTCCCCCAGTCTAAACAGCGCTGTTGTAGCAGCTCCTGGTTTGGCCCTGTGCACATCCCTTCCTGTGCCCCTGTTGAAGTGGGAGTGGGCCTGCTGCCCTCTTGGAGCCTCAGGAGAACGTAGCAGAAAGCCCAGCAGAAGCTCATCCGGGCTCCAGAATTCTTTGTGGGTTATGTGCTTATGGCTTCAGAACTGCCACGATGAGGTCCAGGCTCCTGAGCTTTTTCTGGGGAAAAAACCTGAAGGGCTTAGGTCGAAGACCTTTGATTGTCCTCTTTTGCAAAATGACTTTCAATTCACTTCATGTTTTTTCTTTTTCAGTATGCAAATCCTGCGTTTGAAACAACAATGGGCTATCAGTCAGGTGAATTAATAGGGAAAGAGTTAGGAGAAGTGCCTATAAATGAAAAAAAGGCTGACTTGCTCGATACTATAAATTCATGCATCAGGATAGGCAAGGTAAGTGAGAGGTCAGTACCTTTTTTAACTTTCACGTAACAAAGAGAGAAGACAGTGTTCATTGAACACTGCCAGGTAATCTCAGTGTTACTCCTCCCAACAGCCCAGGGAAGTATAGGGAGTGTTATCCTGTTATACCCATTTTGCAGATGAGGAAACTGGGGCCAAGAAAATAGATAATATGATTAGCCAATAAGCAAAGTAACTTGAATTGACAGCTAACAATCATTATTTTTATCTTTGTAGTGAGTAAGTTGATCTTTCTCATAATTGATCTTCTTAGCTGTAGATGCTGGCAAATGGTTCTGGGTAAAGAATTGCCAGTAAGGCAACACGTTCTCAGAAGACACTTGAGCTCAAGATTTCTCTAAGCCTCATTGATTCATTGAGCATTTTAAAAATGCCTTCTGTTAGCCAGACACTGTGCTAGATTCCGGTATGGAAAGAAGAGTAAAACAAAAATTCCTGCCTTAGAGAGCTCATATTCAAGGGTTGGAAACAGCCAAATAAAAGTAACCATTATTCAGTAATGTAAGAAGTCACACAATCATGGTGCTGAAGGAACAGGCAGAAGAAAGGCAGCTCAGTCTGAAAGCTTATTTCTCTGAACCAGTTTCTGATAGCACATCACTGTGGCAGGTTTTACAATATAATGAGAAGGAAAAGGCTACTGTTTTTCCACAGTCATTCGTGTCCTTTCTGCTGGGTTTTTTTTTTTTTTTTTGCTTTTGGAAGTTGGTATAGACTATTAATCTGATTATTTCAAACATTTGAAAAACTAGTGACTCATGCTGCCTGCTTTGTGGAGGCACTGGTGGCATTTGGCTAATGCCTATCTGATAGCACAAAACAGCAGCCTACCACAGGAGCAGGGGGCTGTGCAAAGCTTATACTCCACTTATCTTGGGCCTTGTGAAGACACCGTGAATGGACCTGTTTCTCTTTGCCTTCCCTGTCTCTGAGCATACAACATTGCCTTGAAGTGAGAACAAGGAAAGAACATGCCGGCTGCAGGGGAATGACAAAGTAGGCACTGCTCTATTTTGCCTTCAACTTTTCTGTCAAGGATTTTTTTTTTTTTTTTTTTCCTTACTGGAAGAAGTGGAAGGTCCTCTAGAAAGAGAGGTATGAAGGCTGAGATGGATGAAGAGACCTTCAGGTGCTCAGGTGCACCATGTAGGTGAGGGCAAGCATTCCTTTCCATGTTTGAGAAGGGCATACTCAGAAGGAGGCCACAGAGCAGCAGTCTTCCAAGACTGCAGCAGCCATGGTAGGGGCTTTACCATGACCACCTCAATCCTGGCATTTAGGTTCCTTGCTGCTACTGGATGAGCCAGTGGTTTTGTTGTGAGGTTCAACTGAGTATGAACCAGGACGGGCCTTGTGCACCTTGATGTGGCAGAACTTCCATTGAGGCATTCCATGTCCTTCTCACCGAGGGGGCAAGTGGAGGTAGGGAAGGGCCGCGCTGTAAGTGCTGGCCTCCATCCAGTTCTGTGTGAACTGTGTCTCACCTCTACTGGGGTTGTGCTGTTGGGTACCAGGTAACAAAGGGCCTCAAACTTCAATAGCAAGAGACCTGCTCTCTAAAATTATACTTACTATGAGCAAAGAATAGGAAAGATCATCAGATTATTGATTCCTATAATGATTTATTTTTATTTTTTATTTATTTTCTTGAGACAGGGTCTTGTTCTGTCGCCCAAGCTGGAGTGCAGAGGTGCAACAGCCTTGACCTCCTGGCCTCAGGCAGTCCTCCCACCTCAACCTCCTGAGTAGCTGGGACCACAGGTGCCTGCCATCATGTCTGGCTAATTTTTAAATTATATGTAGAGACGGGGGTCTCCCTTTGTTGTTCAGGTTAGTCTCGAACTCCTGAGCTCAAGCAGTCCTCCCATATTGGCCTCCCAAAGTGTTGGGATTATAGGCGTGAGCCACTGCAGCTGGCCTATACTACTTTATTTCTCAAAAGGGCCTGGGCATTTGTTTTTTGTTTCCTAGTTCTTGGGGAGCATGGAAAGGTGACCTTTGTCCTTTGTCAGCAACCTGCTGGTCTGTGGGCCACATGGCAGTAGGGCAGGCTGCTGAACTGGCCTATGTTTTGAGGTGAAAGAATCCATAATTCTGTCTCTAGGGAGCAGGGCTTGTTGAGGGGTCAGCAGGCCTTATGGGACAGTGGCAGTGTGATCAGGAAGGGGAATTCAGGCCTCTGCTAGGGATCAGCATGGCAGAATGGAGACTTAGGAAGTGGCCAGATGGCCAGGAGCTGGGGCCTTGGAGTGTCAGATGCTAGGTGTTGGATATGGAAGTTGGACCTTCTTGGGGCAAAAGAGAAATTTTGATGATATTCAAGCGGGGAATTTTGTAAACACTTCCCATCTCCACAAACCCCTGCTGCTTATTGTTCTGTTGGTCGCTCCTCTTTTGGGTAAAAATAACAGGTATGTTGATTTCCAGCTCTGGTACTGATGCTTTTTTGCATCCTGTTTGTATATCCACCTAACTCTTCTCTTTTTCCTTCCTCCCCAAGACTTGTCTGTTAGAGCTCTAGAACCCATAGTCTCCCATCTTCTCAGATACCTAAACTTTATATTGTCTCTTTTCTTCTTTTTTTTTTTCTTGAGGCAGGGTCTTGCTCTGTCACCCAGGCTGGTGTGCAGTGGCACGATCTTGGCTCAGTGCAGCCTTGATCTCCCAGGCTCAAGCGATTCTCTCACTTCAGCCTCCCAAGTAGCTGGAGCCACAGGTGCGTGCCACCACATCTGGCTAATTTTTTTTAACATATTTTGTAGAAATGGGGTCTCACTGTGTTGCCAAGAGTGGTCTCAAACTCCTAGGCTCAAGCAGCCCTACCGCCTCAGCCTCCCAAAGTGCTAGGATTACAGATGTGAGCCACCATGCTTGGCCTCTTTTAGAAACCTTGATTTTTTTCCCCTCCCTCAGAAACTGTGTTGTTCTTCTTCTGCTATTTAATGGGTACTAAATAAATGGTGGCTGCTCAGATGCCTGTGGTGATGGTACGCGGCTGCAGAACTCTTTAGCTTTTCAAAACTTTTACCTTTTTAAGCTCCTGTGCCTTTGCTTTCCTCTCTCACTGGCTCCCCTTTGCCTACGTTTCTTCCATTTCCTCCCAGATTTACCAGAACTCTGGCCTTTTCCCCCTACTGTTATCCCTCAGAATGCTCCTTTGTTCTTGAAGTGTCTTTTCTACTCTGTGTAGAAATCTCACACTTCTCTGGTTTTAGTGTCAGCTTCTTTTCCAAGGTTTGGTTCAACATCCTGCTGTCATCTTAATTGTCCAGCAATGGTTTCCTCTCGTCTCCCTTAAACAGAAAACCCAATCTCCCTTCCAGCTCCCGCTGTCTCTGTTCATGGACCAATGTCACAGTTGGTTTGACTTAGATCCTTGAAATGGTTTTGATTCCTTCCTGCCTGTTGGTCCCCTCCATCAAATCCACAAGCGCTGATGGCAGTGAAACCCCTTCTTTGAGGATCCCTTGCCTGGGCCTGACCTTGCTCAGGGCCGCCTTCTTACACTCTGGAGTTACAGTGGCTGGATCTCGTTCAGTTGTCTGGGATCCTCCATCTCCACACGGTCCACCATACACTGCTGCATGATTATTCTTACTAAGTCATTATTTTGTCATGTTGCTTCCTCAACGTAGGGCTCATAGTCCTTATCTTGGCTGCCAGGATTCAGTAGTTGACTTCAGCCTACCTTTCCCATTTAGTAACAAAAGCCCCAAGTGTTCTTTGACCACAGTTTACCATGTGCACACACTGTGCTCCCCCCCTGAGGATAGAATGGCTGGATGGTGATGATTTAATTCTCAAGACAATAGGTGCCAAGAGGGACTGCATCAAAAGCCAGGGAAGCCTAGCATGGTACATAGCTTGTACCAGACAGAAGGGAGGTACTGGTCTTGCTGCTATCCTGAGGGGAGCTTGGCCTGGAGAAAGGGGCCTGTGCAGACCACCTGCACCCAAACCAGGCTATTTACCGAATGTTCACCATATGTCAGGACCTTGCCAAGAGTTTACTGGCATTACCCACCCTAATCTTCATGATAGCATTCTAAGGTAGTAGTGTTATTATTCTTAGGAACTTAATCTTTTTTTTTTTTCTTTCTCAAGATAGTCTCACTCTGTTGCCCAGACTGGGGTTCAATGGCTTGATCTCAGCTCACTGCAGCCTCTGCCTCCTGGGTTCAAGCAATTCTCCTGCCTCAGCCTCCTGAGTAGCTGGGATTACAGGCACCCACCACCACACCTGGCTAATTTTTGTATTTTTAGTAGAGACAGGATTCCACCATGTTGGCCAGGCAGGTCTCAAACTCTTGGCCTCGTGACCCACCCGCCTTGGCCTTCCAAAGTGCTGGGATTACAGGCGTGAGCCACCACGCCTGGCCAAACTAAATCTTATGTGATATTTATGTAAGTAAAGATTTTTTGTTTCCACTGGTGACTGGAAACTTAGTGACTCTGTTACCCAAGCCAAGCCATCGGCCAAATTGTCCTACACCTTTAGTTGGACTGTGGAACCGGATGGAATGACCTGTTAGCCTTGACTTGGGATTGATCAGCCACCCAAGTCTATTCAGAAAGGAGAAGAAAATCCTGAAGATATTTTTCAAATGCTGACTGATTGAATTGATCCATTTTTTTTTTTTTTTTTTCTGTCTCTTTTTTTTAATGTAACAGCTCTATTGAGATGTAATTTCTGTACCATACAATTCACCTGTTGAAAGTATACCATTTGATAGCTGGGCGTGGTGATGTGTGCTTATGGTCCCAGCTACTTGGGAGGCTGAGGTAGGAGGATCACTTGAGCCTGGGAGGTCAGGGCTGCAATGAGCCGTGGTTGTGTTACTGCATTCCAGCCTAGATGAAGGACAAGACTCTGTCTCAAATAAATAAATAAAGTATACAGTGTAGTGTTAATGTATTCACAGTTTTGCAGATGTCACCACAATTAATTTCCCATATTCCCCTTGATAGTGAGCTTCAGAAGTAACCCTGAGACCTGTCTGCTGAAGCCTTCCTTCTAAGGTGGACATGTGAGTTGTGGATATGGATGTCTGCCTCAGGAACCCTGTTTAGTTCTTGCTGGTTTTGGGCTGCAAGCCTCATCCTCTGGCTGAGCTCCCCTCGGAACTGTACCAGGGCCGGTACCTCGCTTCTCCAGTGTGAGCTAAGCACTGAGCTGGGCTTTCCGGCTGTTTTTTGATATAGTCCTTTTTTGGTGCCCATTGTTTTCAGAATTGTATCAGGAAGCATTGGTAATCATCCTTTGATTCTATCTGACTGTCCTGGTTTCTCTTTGATCTGCTTTCCCAGAGGAGTCTGAAGATGAGCTCTTACCACTGGTATTTGGATTCAGGTTGCCATGTTCCAAACAGAATATTTCAGAATTGACCTGGAGTAGGGCTCTGGATAGGAGACTTCAGCTAAGCCAGTGAGGCTGCCCTTGTGCTCCACTTTCAGCCTGGCTCAGCTCTAGGTCCTGAGGCACTCTGGAAGGGGAAGAAGGTTATGGAATACCCTAGGGGTTCAGTGTCCTACGGTGGGTTTTAGGGATTTCCATAGCTTAGGGACCTTGGTGATTTCTTGGAGGAATTAACAACATTTTAGGATGCTGACAAAACCTAGCTCCATCCTGGCTATCCCCACCACCCCAAGATAAGGGGAGTCACCACAGCCCTGTTTTCTTGCTGTTGTCTTGTTCTGCATAGGCCTCCTTCCCCATGCTGTGCTTCCTGTCTGAAAGAATCCCCAGGTTCTGTGTCTGATCAGGAGAGCACAGCTAACGTGATTTCAGCCTTGGGTTTTGAGGTCTCATCGTTTGTTTTACTTGAGCTTGGTCCTGACTGTTACGTCATCCTCCACACCCCATATGCGGGGCCTCACACATCCCAGAAGGGCCTCAAGCCATTTCGTTCACCTCAGAAACTGGTAGCAGTCCACCATGGTAGTGGCCACAGAATGGCCCCTTCCGGCCCAGTCTGGATATTCTTGCCTTCCCAAACACAGGGGCAGAGGCTAAGCTCCCTCTTCCACTTCAGCAGGTGAGAGTTATGAGAGGAGGAAGTGAGGGGGAGTGCCCTTTATTTATAGGCCCAGGATACCTCTTGTCTGCAAGTGGCCACTGAAAATATATGACCATTTAGACTATGGTGACCTAACTTTTGTCAGCAGCTCAGAAGGAGGTGGACTTCGGAAGCTAAGAAAGAATTGACCCATTACCTGAAATCGGTTTGAGTTTGGGATCATTTTTTATCCTAATTGCTTTAGCAATGTAGGTGCATCAGAACTGAAGTAGAAAATGTTTTTGGGTTTATGTTTTCAACATTATGTTTTCAACACAGTATGATTATGCTTACATTCCATTTATAGGAGTGGCAAGGAATTTACTATGCCAAAAAGAAAAATGGAGATAATATACAACAAAATGTGAAGATAATACCTGTCATTGGACAGGGAGGGTAAGTGGAAAAACAAGTACATCAGTCAACATACAGTGTTTTGGGTTATTGCAGAATTTGCTCTGAATATTTAGTAAGTTAATGACTGCTAACAGAAGTGTCAAGGTCAGGTGTCATCACAGAATGGCCTTCCAGAGTCGTGTTTCCTTGGGGACTTCCTCATGTCTACATCTGACCACTTGCAGCCCAGAGCCACCATACTCGCATCAGTCTTGTTGAAGCTGCCTGGATACACAAGAAACTGAAGTACTGTTTAAGTCTGAATGTCACTTTATTAAATTGTATGATAAAACTGACTGGTAGAGTCCCTATATTGAAAAGATTGTTTATCTAATTTGATAGCCTATGTATTATTTTTGTAAAGACCTATCAAATTAGATAAAAAATATTTTAAATACTAACAGTTATGGACATTCTTATATAAAACAGATGTGACTGTAGATTGGGAACCAATCTAAAAATTTCAGATGGTTTGTCTCAGGAACCTATCTTAAAGAAATAATATGGTAAGATGAAAATTATGAATGTGAGTTATAGAACATCTAAAATATGCAGCCATTAGAAATAATCATATTCACAGATTCTAAGATTAGGGCCAAAAAAAGTAGAAATGATGACCATAGAAAATTAAATTACCTGATGCCTTTAATCTAGCACTTGGAGAGGCCAAGGTGGGAAGATCCCTTGAGCCCAGTTTTGAGATCAGCCTGGGCAATATAGTGAGACCACCCCCATCCCTACAAAAAATTTAAAAGTTAGCCAGATGTGGTAGCACACCCCTATCAGTTACTTTAGGGGGCTGACATGAGAGAATCACTAGGCCTTGGGAGGTCAAGGCGGCAGTGAGCTGTGATCATGTCACCGCACTCCAGCCCAGGCGACAGTGAGACATTGTCTCAAAAGGAAAAAAAAAAAAAGTCAAAAAATATGGTAAAGGTTATGATATAATGTTAAATGTAAAATGATACCTAGTGTATAGTCTCAATCATGCAAAGGAAAAAAGAACAGGAGAAAGTATGGCAGTAGCAGTTGTAGCAACTGCTGTTGTTTTATTGAGCCCCTCCCCTCCTGGCCAGCTCTCAGTGTCTGGTAGATGCCACTTCATTCCTTCCTAACTGCAGCCCTGTGAGGTTGGCACTGTGATCATCTCCACTTTACAGATGAGGAAACTGAGGCTTAGAGAGGTCAGGTTGCTAGCCCAGGGGTCCAGCTGCCGGCATCAGGCACAGCCAGGCTGCAGACCTCAGCGCTGACCACATGGCTCACGTGCTTTGTCACCAGGCTTTGCTGCCAGTTGGTGATCGCCTCAGGGAGATGGATCTGTGTGGGTTCTCTGTTCTGATTCTTTGCCCTTTTATGTCCTTTCCAGATTTTTTGTGATAAGTATATAGGGATTTGATTATCAAGGGGAAAAAGTAAAAAAACTGAAGGAACAATAAATAAATGAGAAGAGTCAGCAGCCTCTGAGCTAAGCCCTCGTTGCTTTGTTTTAGATGTCTAGCTAACCTCGTTCAGTGTGAACCTCAGCTTCCAGTGTGGCCTGGGGCTATGGCCAGCAGTGACTATGAGCAGATTGTTTGTTGGAACTTGAAGAAAAGCATCGATGTAAAGGGTTGCGAAAATAAAAACATGTTAAAGAACTAAAGGCTCTTGGCTGGTTAACATGCAGTTCACTTTTAAAAACATGTATATTTTATTGTCTTTTGTGATTAATTGGGAAGAATTTTGTCATTTTTATTGAAGTCACTTCTACAGAGACACCAAAGGATGTTTGTGGTCTCTTGTTTATTTATTGGTGGCCTTGGTCACAATAAGAAGAAATGTTCTCAAAGCATTTTGTGTATTGTGAAAGGGAGGTGCCGTTTCGTAATGGAAAATTAATGACATTTCCATCAAGTTAGAGTCAGAAGAGAAATAATGCATTGTTTTTTACTTGCAGAAAAATTAGACACTATGTGTCCATTATAAGAGTGTGCAATGGCAACAATAAGGTACGTAAGGGGAGCCCCCAGGACCCCAGGAACACCCCAGCAAGATTTGCAGCAGTCAGAACTAATGGCTTTTAAAATTCACTTTCAGGCTGAGAAAATATCCGAAAGTGTTCAGTCTGACACTCGTACAGGTATGGTGCCCCATATTTATTCTTAGAGTTCGTTGAGTTTTTGGAGAAAAAATAAAAACAGATCTTTACTCTAACTAGCTGGCCTGGTGCAATGGTGGGATTGTATTTTCCTCACACCATGGCAGCATTTCTCTCCCGACTGCACAGGTTGGCTTAGGAGTCAAAGGACTTGAGCACTTGTGAGCATTCTGACAGGTGCCCTGGGGCAGGTCTCTCAGGCTTCCGGGGAAGGAACTGGTCAGCTGAAATGCATGAACTCATGTGAAATGTGGCTTTATAACCTGATTTGTGCTTTAAGAGGTAGACAGGGTTGGGTGTTTATCCCATAGTCCTTTACCATGAACATCTTTGTCTGTCCTGACACCCATTACTGCAGCCTACAGGGAGGTAGCTGGGCCCTTGCACTTGCCTCACCTCTGTGTCTCTTAGCTTGGACAACATCCGCTCATCTCCGTAGCTTTGTTACTGCAAATGCATTTCCCTGGCTTAGAGTCCCCTGTTTCCTTCAAATGTGTCATGGCTTCAGCAAGCCACTTCCTGCTCTGGCCCTCACAGATGAAGGGGCTGGGTTGGGATGGTGATGGGCCCTCACAGGTGAAGTTGCTGGGCTGGGATGGTGAAGCTTCAGGCAGGAGGGGCTCCATCAAGTGTCTGTGTAGACACTTGCTGTGCCACCCTGCTTTGCCTGAGCAGTGTGCTCTGCTTGCCCAGCTCTTCTGTAAAAGCCTTCCCTTCATGCTATTGATATGCTTTCTGCCTTACCAGAACAGTTCATTCATTCATTCTAGGGACATTTACTATATATTTTTGTGAGCACTTACTGTGTACGAGATACCTGTACTAAGTGCTTTACGTACAGCTTATTTTAATGAGGGCTTGGACTAAAGGAGGTAAGCATTGTATAGGTGAAATTCCCTTTTTACAGGTAAGAAAATTGAAAGTTTAAACAATCTGCCCAAGGATCTCCATCTAGGAAGTGGCAGAGCTAGCACCTAAATCCAGGAGGGCTGACACCAGCGCTCTGAAGCACAGTTTTTGGTTTTTACCAGCGCCTGAGGAGCAATCAGAGATTTAATCTGAAAGGAAGAGAGACACATTGACACAAAGGAACAGAGCAAGTGATAAGAAATGATCCACAGGAATGAGAGCGGGCCAGTGGGGAGTGTTCTAGACAGGGAGAGGTAGATTTGAATAAGAAAAGAGGTGTGAGTGGAAAAGCATTCTGGCAATAAAAACAGTCATAGAACAGGGAGAGTACAGGGCATGTTCCAGAAAAAGCAAGTATTCAATTTTGACTGGTATAAAAGGTCAGTGGGGAAAGAAGTGTTTGGGTCAGTAAGGATGCAGCTGGGTGTGGTGGCTCACGCCTGTAATCCCAGCACTGGGATGCTGAGGCAGCTGATCACCCGAGGTCAGGAGTTTATCAGCCTGGCCAACAGGTTGAAACTCTGTCCCTACTAAAAATGGAAATATTAGCCAGGCATGGTGGTGGGAGCCTATAATCCCAGCTACTGGAGGGGCTGAGGCAGGAGAATCACTTGAACCTGGGAGGCGGAGGTTGCAGTGAGCTGAGAAGGAGACACCATAAAGAATACCAGCATTGCCATGGTCGAAAGGAGAGAAAACAATGGCCAGGAAATAATACGGTGATGACAGTAGGAAGAGAGAAGAGAGGCCAGATGTGATGATGGTGTGGGGCTGGAGAGAGAGAAGCAAGAAAGAGCCCTTGAAAAGATCGTTTCTGAGCCTGGATGTTCAGGAAGTAGCAGTAGTACTGGGGAGGATGAATGTCGAGAGCTCTACCTGTGAGGTCCTGGTGGGCAGCCAGGTGGGTTGGTTTATTCACCCATCTGCCCATTCATTCTACAGATTTCTGCTGAGTACCTACTGATTGCTGGCTCCTGTATTCTGCAAAGAGGTTAGCACTAGAGATGAAAATGTTTATGGCCAGCCAAGCATTAGCAGGTAGCACAGATACAGACATGATGGAAACCAGGGATGGTAAAGGGGAATGGAAACTTTGAGGTTACAGTGGAAATGAACAGCAAGAAAAGGAGAGGAGAGGTGAGGCGGATTCCTAGAGACCACCTACCTTCAGAGAAGGAGGAAACAAGCAGGAAAGAGGGGTTAGAGGGAGCAGGGAGTCTGGAGAGTGTCGCTGAAGGCAAAGGCTGGGAGAATGGGAAGCATCAAGACTGGTGAGGGCTGAAGTGCACAGAGGAAGGGAGGGGGATATGGAGCCAGAGATGGATAAAAACTTGTGCTTTGCATCCAAGAGCTCTTCTGTAACCTGTAGATGTGCAGTTTCAGGAGAATGGCGAGGGCAGAAGCCAGATTGCAGGGGGTGGAGGAGTCAGAGTAGAAGCAGCATGTGTGGGCCTGTTAGGGAGTGTCCTACACTGCAGATTCACAGGGGGCTTTTAGTTGGTTATAGCATGTTTTTAAACTCAAGAATGGCACTGTAAAGTAGGTATGACTATTATTTATATTCCTTTATTACAGAGGAAGAAACTGAGGGAGCCAGGTGCAGTGGCCCACACCTGTAATCCCAGCACCTTGGGAGGCCAAGGTGGACAGATCCCTTGAGCCCCAGAGTTTGAGACCAGCCTGGGCAACATGGTGAAACCCTGTCTCTACCAAACATACAAAAAATTAGCTTGGCGTGGTGACATGCCCCAGTAGTCTCAGCTACGTGGGAGACTCAGGCATGAAAATCACTTGAACCTAGGAGGCGGAGGCTGCAGTGAGCCGAGATCGTGCCATTGCACTCCAGCCTGGGCGACAGAGCGAGGCTCCATCTCAGAAAAGAAAAGAAAAAACAAAAGTTCAGTGACAGCCTAGAGTTGGGTAGCCAGGATATGGCAAAGCGGGGACTGAGAGGCAGAGTCAGTGATATAGTCAGAGGAAATGTTAGGCAGGGGGCTCATCTCCCAACCTGCGTTCGTACCAGGCCATTTGGTCATTTCACTTGATCAGCACTGACTTGGGAGTTTTACCCATCCCACCCAGAAGAGCCACCTGTCCGTCTCACCTCCCCGCATAGCAGCATAACCAGCTTTATGTCCAAAGGTCTCAACTGGCTATCTTCGCTTGAGAAGGCAGGGTGGAGCTATTATAGGCCACGGGCCAGCCGAAGTCCTTGGTTATACACAACAGAAATCAATTCTTAAGCAGAAAAGGAGTTTTTTTTGGAAGGAAATAGGATTGCTTACAGATCTGAAAAGAAAGCTCTAGCACTGGTTTTGGAAAAGGAGGCAGGAAGCTGGGCAATTGTCCCCACTACTCTTGGCATGTCATAGGAGCACTGTGGTTAGGGGGCTGCTGCTGTCACTACTGAGCTTTGGGCAGCACTGGCCCTGTTGAGGTCTGGGCATAGGGTGTTGCTGTTCTCACCATGGATAGCATAGCTTCTTCATACCTTGCTTGCTTGCCTCATTCACTTGAAAGCAGACTCTTAGAAGGAAGCACTCGTTTGGCTATTCCTGTGTCACCTGCTCTGCCACTAACTGGGTATGGAGCAGGGAGTCTCTGGCCTTCTCCCTTCCATAGTGAGAGGACTTAGAACTCCCCAGACATGGAAAGGAAGGTTCAGGGTCTAGGCATCCAAAGAGTAATAAAATCCCAATACAGGCTCCCCTTTCCCTGGCCCATGTGTTGTTTTCACATGACACTGTCTCACCGAGGACACCAAATTGTCTTAGTGGCAACTGTCCAGTCTGTAAACTCTGACTTATTCTGGGTCCGGCCCTGAGTCTGGCTGCAGGTACACAGAAAGTGAACGTGCGGTTCACTGCCTGGTGGCAGGGGAAATAATTTCAATATCCTGTGGTTTGTAGTATCACACTGGGGAAAAGCTGGGAGATGCTTCCCAGCAATGATGATGAAGATGATGATGCTTAAGCTGGTGTCTGGAAGAGAAGTAGAGGTCATGCGAGGACAAGGTGGGAGGAGCAGCACACATAAAGGCACCGAGAGGTGAGGCTGGGACAGGACAGTTTGGATTCATCCTGCAAGCAGAGGAAGGCCAAGGGAATCTTTATAAGTTGGTAAATGGGAGCCAGGCACTGTGGCTCACACCTGTAACCCTAGCACTTTGGGAGGCCGAGGTGGGTGGATCATGAGGTCAGGAGTTCAAGACCAGCCTGGTCAACATAGTGAAACCCCATCTTTACTAAAAAATACAAAAATTAGGCATAGTGGCACGTGCCTGTAGCCCCAGCTACTCAGGAGGCTGAGGCAGGAGAATCACTTGAACCTAGGAGGCGTAGGTTGCAGTGAGCCGAGATCGTGCCACTGCACTCCAGCCTGGGCAACAGAGCAAGACTCCGTCTCAAAAAAAAAAAAAAAAAAAATAGGTAAATGGGAAAGGGTCAGGTCTTAGAAAGATAGTCATGGAGAAAAGAAATTGAAGACAAAGAAACTCCTGAATCCAGCCTGAGGAGCCCAATCAGAGATTGGATTCAGGAGTTACTTAAGTATAATCAGGATTTGGGAACCAGCTTACTGTCTGGGATAAAGAGAAGACTTGAGAATGACACCAAGATATCTAGCTTGGCCACTGGATAACATTAATTAAAATAACAAGTGCAAATAAGATAATAAGAAAGAACAGGTTTGGACAAGGAGTAGATAGTAAGTTTAGATTTGAACTGATCACATCTGAAGAAAGAAACCAAAACTTTTGGCCCTGGGCCAACTCTCCTGAAGAGAGCAAGTGAGGCAGGAAGATTGACCACCAAGAAAGGAGTCCAGTAATAATAGACATTTGAAGAATGGCCAGGGGAGCACAGAGGAGCAGGATGCATTCATTCATTCATTCAGCCAAAACTCAGTGCACAACTGTTGTGCATCAGGCAACATCTGTGTCTGCTTGTGAGATGTGTTTCTAGCTGGGGGGTGAGGTAGACAGTAAGCAAATATACATACAGTGTATCAGATGGTGCTAAGTTCTATGGAGAAGAATGAAGCTGGGGATTAGGCATGTAGGAGATGAGGAGGTGGTCAGGACAGACCTGGCCAGTAATGTGACAGGCCTGGTTCTTGGTCAGGTGGTATGAGTGGGGCCCAGGCCTCCGTATACTTTGCAGGTGTTCTCATGGGCTACCAGGGTTGGGCCATTGTTAGAGGCCTCATAGATCATTGAAAAGACTTGGGAGATTTGATCTGCATCTGGAGAAAGTGAACTTTCTTAGGAGGAAGAGGTAGTTACCAGAGGCCCATGTGCAGAGAGTCCTGGGAACAGGAGGGCCAACAGGAGGCTGTGGGCGTGGCAGTTAGGTGGTAGCCCCAGTGGAGAGCAAGTGCCCTGCAAATGCTTGTGCTGTTGTGAGTGCCTGAGGAAGTGCTCTGACAGTCTGCTGTGGTCCTGGCTGAATGACTTTTGGGCAAGTCATGTAAGATACTTGGGCCTGGACTTCCTCATATCCAAACTGGAGCTCCTACTTCCAGGCCACAGGGCTAAGGCGACTTGGAGGAAGCTGCTGTTTGTGAGGGTTCTTGATTAGTTACCCCCTCTCATCACCTCCACTGTTTTTCCAAGTTCCCTGGATTTACCCAGCACGTCAAGGAAATGCTATTAATTATTTCTCTACTGAAAGGATAGGCAGAGTTTATGGGTCTCATTTTACAGAACAGGAAGCCAAGAACAGAGACATGAAGTTGCAGGGGATCCTGAGCCCATGCCCTGGTTGTGGGGGCCTATTTAGTGTCCTCTCTACTGGCAGTCCTGATACTTGAGGATGAGTGTGTGTTTTCTGAGTGCTTAGTAAGCGTGAGGGCCTGGACACAGCACGCCTTCAGGAGCTGGTAGTCTTGTTGGGATGTAAGCCTCACACTGTGTTTTCAACCTCTTGGTGTTCCCTGAGGACAGCTTCTGAGAGCTGGGCGCTGGGGTGAGACAGTGGAGACATGGTCCATCTCTACCCACTGGGCAAAAATTAACAGAATCATCTATAACTTGCTACAGGCACTAGGGGAGCAGCAAGCTTAGCAGGGCTTTTGGGAACAAGAGGATCTTGTATTTACATATAGTAACTTTGAAATGGTCAAGTAGAAATTAAAGCCTGCTTAGTCTCCCTCCACTCCTCACAGCACATCCTTCATACATACTGCTACCTGCCCTTCTGCAGCCACACTGCTCCATCTGCACAAGCAGTTTCCCCCCTCCTGGAAATGCTGTCCTCCTCCTCCTCATCTTGGCTGCAGCTGCAAGACTCCATCCATCTCCTTTCTGCTCCCACTCCCAGAGGAGACTCTGCCACTCCACTCCCTTCCCCACCCCTCCCAGCCCCGCCACCCAGGCTCCTCCTGAACTTCAAAATCATTACTGCAACTCTTAGTTCTTTTCCCCACTGACCAACTCCTTTTGAGGACATGGGCCATAAGTTATCATTTTTACCTCCCTAATGCCTAGCTTAGGGCATCACACATGGTGGGTGCCCAGTAAAAGTTCGTTGAATGGAATAAAAAAGGGAAGAATGAAGGAACAAATAACCCTAAGTTCCCAGCCCAGGCTCATCAGGTGGCCATGTGGACATTACTCATCATGCAGCTCAGAGGAAGGAGACACACTTCCGGCTCCATGTGGTCGAGGAGAGGGGAAATGTGAAGGTGTGAACACTTGGAGAGGGTGCAGTGTCATGTCTCAGATGAAAGGAGCAGATGTCAAGGCTGTTCCAGAGACGGAAGGCGGAGCAGTTGTGCTGACGTAGCACATTCATGGGAAACAGCGAGAGATGAAAGGCAGGCTGCTGAAGGCTGACTGTACCTATCCTTGAATGCCAGAAGTTCTTTATCTCCGAGACGCTGAAGGATTTTGAGCAGGGGAACCACAGAATCAAAGTGGCTGATTTAACAGAACTTTGATTTGTGCACAGGAAGGTGCAGGTTTTTGGTGAAGCAGATGTGTATTTATTGAGCTTTTATACACATGCTGCTTCTAGCACATGCTAGGCACAGTACTGATCACCTAGGAAAGACAGGAGAAACTGTCCCTGCCCTCAAGTCATTCATGTTAGCAAGGAAGGCAAGACAATAAAGCACTGCTGGGGTGCTGTGGAGAGGCTATTTAAGGGAAGGTTTCCCAAAAGTTAGATACCCGAACTGCATCTTCAAAGAAGATCTGGGGTAACCAGGTGAGGAAGGTGGCATGGGAAAGGCACATTCCCAAGTAAGTGGTGTGTACCAAGTCAGAGAAGTTTGGGAGGCAAACTAACAAATCATCAATAGTTCAGGGTGGCTGGAGAGAGGGGGACAGACCTCATAAGACTCTGGGCGCCACACTGAGGAGTTTGAATCTTACCCTAAAAACAAGGATGAGCTGTTGAAGTGTTTTGATTGAGAGCGATCTGGTTGGATTTTTGTTTTAGAACAATTGCTTGGCTGCCTGCAGAGAATAAGTTGAAGGGGGTAAGGTTGGTGTTTTGGAACCAATCTGGGAGGCAGTTGTTATAACCCAGAGAGGATGACAAGTGTCTGAGCTCAGACAGGGATAGAGCAAGGGATAGACTCGAGGTGTTTAGGAGGTAGAATCCTTAGATTTGGCTGACCCAGTGGAAGGAGAGGAGCAGGGAGGGGGAGAAATGATGGATGACTTCTGTCTGCCTTATGGTAGATGCAATTCAGTGACCTGGGTTAAAGAACAGATTTGGAAAAAGAAAAAGAGTTAATGGTGGATAATCAATTCATTTTCAGTTCCTGAGGAATATTCAAATGAGGTGGTAAGTGGTTAGTTAAGTCTGGAGCTCAGGAGAGAGGCCTGGGATAAGATGGCAACCTAGGAATTAATTAGAACTATAGGAAGGAATGAGATCTCCCAAGGAGGTTTTGTTGACTGAGAAGGGCTAAGGATAGAACCTTTGGGAAACCACCTTTGATGCTGAGGAATAGGAAATCATGGAAGAAACTAGAAAGGAATAGTAAGAGATGGAAGGAAAATCATGAGAGTGTGGACTCTGCAAATAGGAGTGTCCAGAAAGGGATCAGTTGTGTCTAGTACCACAATCAAGTCAGGTCAGGCAAGGATTGAGTCGTAGCCTTCAGACTTAGCAAAAAGGAGGTCATTGGTGACCTTAACATGTTCACTCTCAGTGCCTACAGAGAAGAGGATGTAGTTTAATTGGACAAAGAAGCAAACAGCAGGTGAAGAGGCTTCTTGACAGTGCGGAGGAAGTGCTAAGGGCCTGTCCATGAGCAGAAAGATGTTTCAGGTGAGGAAGCCAAGAGAAGATAGAGAAGCTGCTCCATGGCTGTGGGAAGAGCTGAGTTCAGCACCCACCCTGCTCTGCTGTGCACTCATGTGCAAAGCAGCTCCCGTTTCCTCGTCTGTGAAATGGGGATGCATGGCACAGTCTGAGAGGCCATGGCACCATGCGTGGTACCCAGCAGGTGCACAGAGGAGTCAGGAAGAAAAGTTAGAGTTGCCTTGTCAGTGATTGGTGTGGGGGTCAGGATTAGAGAAGAGTCAGAGACAGCACCCGTCAGAAGCCTAGGAGAGTAGTGTGTCCTTCACAGAGAAGAGGGGGTGAAAGGGAGGAGATGAACTATCATGTGAAACGTACCTCAAATAGTGTTCACCATATTACCCTAGGAAAGAGAAGAATGTTTTCCCCGGGATATTGTAGACCTTATTTTGTGGAGAAAATAAAAGATTTTTATTTGGGGCACAATTGGGTGGGGATCAAAATTTTCCCACCATTTTACTCAGTTATATAGAAACATCAAAGGAGAGATTCTCCTGAGGTCATTCCTGTCAGTTGTCACTTTATGTCTTGGGACTCTGTAGTTACATATTCTGAAACTATAAAGTCCTTGTTTATCTGTGCACCTGGTGGGACATTTTGAGAAACTCTAACCCCATAAAACTGGTCATTCATAGTCTTCCTCTCTGTATTATGTTTACTTACTTTTGTGGCATTTAAATCATGTTCAATTCTTAAAGTTGAGAGTTTTGAAAAATTTTTAGATTGGTACCCTTCCTTAATATGTTGCTTAAATGTCTTTGAAGAAGTGATTTATTATTTGTTTTTACAGATAATCAGACAGGCAAACATAAAGACAGGAGAAAAGGCTCACTAGACGTCAAAGCTGTTGCCTCCCGTGCAACTGAAGGTGAGTGCAAAGACAAGAAAATGTGATCAGATCACTGTTGAACACTTAGAGGCCTGCCCTGCCCTGCCCTGCCCCGCCCTGCCCCGCCCTGCCCAGGCTCATCCTGTCTACCTCCAGTTCTTGGGAGAGGAGGAAACCCTCTGGAAACTAGTGTTTCATTTCTCTCTGTGGACTCCTGCCAGTGGGCTCCATTCTGAGCCTTTTTAATGGAATCAGAAAATAAAAGGAAAAGATACATTTCCCATGTAGTCTATAGTTGCTTTTCTAAACTGTAACAGCAGAAGATGTCAGTTCATCTGCCAAAGTTGTATGCATTTGGTAATTCTTAAAGATCTATCTCATGCAGGTTGCAGTTTGCCATGGAAACTGTTAGATAGGGGTGAGCTTGATTTTGGAATTGTGAAAACCCTTATTCAGCAAATTGAAATATACTTGAATTTCTAACTGAAATATACTTTTTAAAAAGAATATGTAGATGCATGACCTGAATGTCCTAGTTTTAGAATGTAATCAACATTGCTTACATTTGCTGTATTACTGCTAGCTGTATACATTCTTTGGCCCAAAAATGAGTAGGAAAGGATACAGAGCTGGTTGTACTGGTTCAAAATGCAAACTTTTCCAAGGTGATATCAGCTACGATTATACTGTGGGGATCAAATGCCACCTCTCACCCCTCACAGATTTGTTGTGTGGCCCAGATGACATACTGTGTACTCCTTGCACTGGAAAGACCATACAGATTACACCCCTGCTTTGAGGACAGGGTTGGGGTGGTGTCAGTGAGGAAGTGGTATGGGATTGTGGGAAGGACTGTAGGTTTTGGTGTCAGAATGACTTCGGTTCACATCCCAACGTCATCTTTCTGTGTAGCCTTGAGGTGGACTTCTGTGCTTCCATTGCCTTATGTGTAAAGTGGGGATAATTTGCTGTCTACAGAGGATTGTGTGAGGATTAAATGAGTATGTGTGGTGCCTGGTAAGTAAGGGTTGGGACTCAGTGTTAGCTGCCATCATCATCTTCATTGTAGCTGTTGTGATTACAATCCCAGACCCTCTGCAGTCCTGGAGCAGCACAGAGCAGAGCTGAGGTCACTGCCCATGACAATCTTTATACTTTTTTCCTTACCTTATTGCATTTACACTTTGATTTTTTCTGATTCCTTCATTTATTTATTTATTTAGAGACGGAGTTTTGCTTTCCTGCCAGGCTGGAGTGCAAAGGCGGGATCTTGGCTCGCTGCAACCGCCGCTTCCCAGGTTCAAGCAATTCTCCTGCCTCAGCCTCCGCAGTAGCTGGGACTACAGGCGCACACCACTATGCCCAGCTTTTTTTTTTTTTTTGTATTTTTTAGTAAAGATGGGGTTTCACTATGTTG